>NC_087357.1:22662902-22965933 GCF_030014295.1 Loxodonta africana
CTTGGTGATCTGCTCCCGTAGAGATTACAGCCTAGGAAACCCTATGGGGCAGTACTACTCTGTCCTACAGAGTCATTATGAGTTGGAATCAAGTCGACAACACATAACAACAACAACAAAGAGCATACAAAATAGCTGCAACGTGGCCTCAAATGTACCAATGATGATGAAGATGGTGCAGGGCCTGACAAGGTTTCACTCTGTTTTATATGTGGTCGCCATGAGTTGGAGCCAACTGAACAGCAACTAACAGCTAACAGGGTCTACGAGAGCCTGATAGGGGCCTGGGGGCTTTCTCGTGCATTTAATTCTTACAGCAACTCAGTGAGGAAGGGGATAAGTGACACGTTCAAAGTCATAGAGCTAGCAAGGTGGAGGGCTATTATTTACCCAGACCTGCTTAGCTTCCACAGCCTCCCTTTTTATAATACATCTTGTGGCCTGACAGAGCACTGATGGCTTTGGAAGGGGCAGGTGGCTGGAAAGGATGAAAGAATATAGAAACTAAAATCACAATCAATTAAGGAATGAATGTAAACCATTGCCAACATGGGAGAGCAAGCCACCAGGATTCACAGGACCTCTTCAGGTCACAGTCATTAGGTTGTGCACCCATCAAACATGTCCACCTCTAGTGACCCAGCACTGCTCAGCCCCACTCAAACCTCACTTCCCCAGCGGCAGCGAGACCTCTCTGGGCAGTGTAGAAGCAGCCAGGCAATGAGCCTGGTGCTCCCGAGTGACACTCAGAATACTCAGCTCTGGCCCTTGCACTGGGTGTCTCAACTGAGAATGAGGCTATGGAGCTTGGCGCTTCACTAAACTTGGCGCTTCACTCCCTGCTCGTAAACTCCCCTCCAGGCGAAGCCAAGCAGATACCATGCGCTGCATCATTAAATTATAACAAGCCCTGAAACTGGCTCCAGAAGCCTGGGTCTGTTTGCTCTCGCAATCGAAGGAAGTGTGTGATTGGCTGGCTGAGCTCAGCCTAGCAGGCCTTATCTCTGGCTGGTTATTATTTGATGAAAGAACCCTCTCCTTCTCTTGTGTTTCAAAACTCGTGCTAGTTGTGATATCCGCATTGCGAGAGTTTGCTGCTGCCAGGGGAGTTTTTCTGAGGTTACTGCCGATTACCCAAAGTCCCCCAGCTTCTGGCCATATAAACAGGCTCCCAGTCAAGCCAGACCTTGTTTCTCACTCAGGCTGTGGCTGGCTTCTCCACAGCTCCAACAGCTTTGCTAATTAACCGACTGGAAATAATCCCTCAAACGCCACAGAGTCAAGGCTCCAGGTACTTAAAAATGTGGGGGTGGTGGGAGTCTAATTTCTTAGGGTGTCATGACATTAGGGTAGGGTGGAGGGCTGGGAAGCAAAATGGAAAAATCAGGAGCAGCAGAGACAGTGCGAGGAAGGAACGCAAAGAAAAGAAACTCAGGATCTTGGAATTCTGAGGGGAGGCAAAACCAAGGCTCTTGGGCTTGAGCTTTGCAGCTGGAAAGAAGGGTCAACATGCTTGTGAGGTAAATACCCATCTGCTGTGCTTTTGTACGCCATCAAGTCCTTCCTGAGGTCTAGCTGTGCTTTCCATCTCTCTGTAATCCTTCCCTCTGCCTAGAACCTTAGAGTCCTGAGAGGGTTTTTGACACTTTAAGAAAAATCCAATGAGTTTAGCTTGAAAGGTATTAAATCTGATTCACAAATGGAAAGTGGCCTTCAAAGCTTCTGCTTACCCATACAAATCCTTGTACTCATCCTTGTGGTGTTGGCTACAGAGAAAAGAAAAGGGTGGGGCTGGGCATCTCATTCCTGAGAATTTGTTTCCCACTGTGTCTGAGAACTGGTTTGCTGTGTGATGTCAGTTCTCATGCCCGTCACATTTCCAGCTCAGTGGTGTTTTCTGAGCTTGGGTTGGGTAAAGACGTCCTTGTTTTGGATGAAAACTGGGCTCGTTATGGTGCCGGAAGGGAATGAACCCCTCGAATGCAGAAGGAAAGTCAGAGATGAAAGGGCAGACTCTATCTTCTCTAATTGTGAGGATTGCTTTTGGTGGCTGAGTAGAGGAGGGTGTGATGGAAAACAATAATCTTATTGACATTAAATGGAAAATAGTTTTCTTTATGGTAAATTGGTATTCTTAAAGTGAGTTTTTCCCCATGCATTGTAGGTGATGAAATAACCATGCCAATTGCCTTTTCCTTTCTCCAGTCTTGGTGGCTGTCTTAATTCCCAGGTGTGCGCATGGTTGTTGTCTTAATCTCCAAGTATTGGTATCTGGGTTGTCCCAACTTTATTAGTTGTGGTGAGAGGTTACCATGGTTTGTCCCACAAAGATTCTTCACAGGATGGAAGATTGTCCTTCCTGATGACTAACTCTGTGGTTCTCCAGGGAGCTTTCACTGCTGGGGCCCCACTGGCCTTTCTGAGGCTATTCAGAGTAATAGGTCTGAGAAGTTCTCCAAGGTGAAGCCTGCTCTCCCCTTTTAATTTTAAGGAAAATGTTAAGATGTGAAGGATAAGCCCAATGCAGGGGGTTAGGCTTCCTATGCTTGAGTCTTCTCTGCTCTTTTGGGAGCATTTCTTCTCTTTACTATTCCAAATGGTCTGGGTTCTGCTTACCTCTCTGGCCTCCTCCTCACCCTTCTCCATCTCTGTCCCACCATATGGGTGTCCTTTCAGTTTCTTGCATCCACCATGGCCCAACCTTATCATATTCCTTCCCTTCTGCTTGCAATACTCTCCGCCCTGCCCTGCCCCCAAGTCTGGCCAAGTCCCACAGATTAGTTGGCCTCTGAGTAAAGCCACTTCCTCTGATACTAGGTTAGGGCCCCCAGCTTCCTTTTATTAGGCCCTTATTGTCTTATGATTGCTTGTTTCACGATTCATTGCCTTCACTAGACTGGAAGCTTTGTGAACGCAGGGAATCACACCTGGTTTGCCCATGGTCAGATGTCAGGTCTCCAGAGCCTAGTGGTGTCTGATACCCAGTAGATTCTTACTGGTAATAATGGCTAATATCAACAGAGTGCCTTTCACCTGTCTGGCACTGTTCTAAGTGCTTTATACTTATTACCTCATTGATTCTCACATCAAGCCTGTGATGCAGATGTTAACTGCATATAATAGACAAGGAAATTGCAAGATAAGGAACTTGTACAAGGTATTACAGTAAATGGCAGACTCTAGTGCCCATACTTTCGCTACCATGCAATGATGCGTATTTTGCTGAATGACTCAATGAACCAATGAATGCTACCAGGCTGATGGTAAAAACACTGGCAACTCTACCACCGCTCTGTTGGTCTTCTCATTCATCCAAGCCTTCCGAGCACCACGCAGGGCTGGGTTGTGAGATGGGTTTGTAGGAGACAGTAGTAAGCAAGCATAGTCCCTGATCCAAGATGCTTTCCATTCACAGCTCCCTCCTCTCTGCCAGGATCTTTTTTCTCATCAACTTCTCCCCTGCCTTTGTATCCAGGTCTAACCAGGTATGGGCTCTCAGCTGCATGCTCTTTAGGGAACAGTTATTCTCTTTATCATTCCTAATAGACTGAGAGGACTGGAACCTGGCCCAGCCTTGAAAGAAACATGTAAGGACAATCACTGTGTGCCAGGCACTGTGATAAATGCTTTCCCTATCTTATCTCTTTTACCCTCTTTTTGAGAACACAGTTCTGATGGAAGCTACAGGGGTTAAAAAATATCATACCAAAAAATAGATAATCCCTATCAGTGAGGAGAAAAAGAACAAAGGACCTGATTTAGGTGAGAGTGAAGAGCTAGCCAAGAGAGGCCTCCATGACAAACTGCAGAATATGAGCACCTAATGCCCTACCTTGACCAGAATGCAGTATATATTCACTAAGTGCATCTCTCTGGGGCTCAGAGTCTGTAAGTACAAAACAAGGTAGTTGGACTAACTAATTCCTAAAACTGAGTCAGCATCTCTGGCATTTTATGATTCTGTTGATCACAGCAAAAGACACAGTGAGGTAGAACTACCTAACTTCTTATCCAATGCTCTTCTTCCTCAGCTGCCTCTGCTGATGGAAGGTCTGGGCCCAAACACAAAGAAGGCTTGTTGGTGGCCCATTCTGTCTTCTAGATCCCCTTTCTCTCCGCACCTCCTTCCTTCTTTCCCCAGCTGGAACCCAGTGTCTTCACTCCCCTGGGGGTGCTCCTATGAGAAGAAAACCTTAAGTCCCTTCCTAGGAAATGGGAACAAAAAACAAGTTCCCCATGTGCTTCTTTTCCTAGCACCTACATGTCCAGCTTGCATGATTAACCCACCTGGGGTGGGCCTCTCTGACGGCCCAAGTTCAGGCAGATGGGGAGGGGAGCAGGGATCTGAGGATTTGGGGCTGGGCCATGTGAGGAAGGGGCCCTGGGCCCCATTGCAGCTCCTTGGCTGCCTATGACTGTTCCCAGGGCTGCTTCCCCCCTCCCTTCCCCACCCGAGTACCGTGTTCCTTTGGCACTGCGCATGGTCTTGTGTGAGCTCTCTGGCCAGGGCATTAGAGACAGCTCGGGTAAAGAGCTGGTTAGCATTTTTTCCAGACAAAGCCAGAAGCTCTGGGAGGTGGTGGGAAGGCTAAGCCTGCAGAGTGATGAAAGGAAATGATTTGCCTCAGGCCACTGACTGAACTGTGATTTCGGCTTCTTTATTTCTCTCCTACTTTCCCTGTGGAGGACCCTGTCCCCTTGCACTCCAGAGGCATGTCAATTTCCTCTCCATTCTCTTTCGTACCTAGAACTTCAATTAAAATAAAAAAAAATTTTATTCTAGTAAAATATATATAACAACAAAAAAAATGCCACTTTAACCATTTTTTAGGATACAATTCAGTGACATTAATGGCATTAACTGTGTTGTACAACCATCACCACTACCTATTTCCAAAAGTTTTCCATCACCTCCAACAGAAACTCCTTAAACAATAACCCCTCTCCCCACCACAGCCCCTGATAACCACTAGTATCTTGTCTCTCTGCATTTGCCTACTCTGAGTGGGATCATACAATATTTGTCCTTTTGTGTCTAACTTGTTTCACTCAGCATAATGTTTTTGAAGTTCATCCATATTGTAGCACGTTTCAGAACTTCGTTTCTCTTTATGGCTGAGAAATATTCCATTGCATGTATGTACCACATTCTGTTTATCCATCCCTCTCTTGATGGATGCTTGGTTTATTTCTACCTTTGGACCTCATTCTTGCTTTCAGCTGTCTGTGATTTGTTGGCCCAGAGGGCTTAGTAGGACCTCATAGGGGCTTTAGTATTGAAGGCAATGGTGCAAGCAGGGAGAAATTATGGTTGCAAGACAGGCACTAGGATTGATCCCTCAAGACAGATGACTCTTCCTCCCATGAATTAGGGATTTGACAACTCCCTTTCTGCTAGGGGAGTCACAGAGGAAGGGATGTTGAAAAGGGAACGGCAATGCTATGAAATAAATAATACACCAGACAGAGAACAATTTCCAAAGAGACTGAATGGCAAGTTGTACCCTAAGGCAAATTACCCCCAATAGATCATAAGAGGAAAATGGCAGCATATTGGCAATGGAAAGCCCATCTTCACTGTTGGATTCCAAGAACCTTGCTAATCCCACCAAGATGAAACCCAGTTTTCCAAACGTGATCAGCATTTCAGATGTATGGTGGGATTGTCATGCTGAGCCAGTGCTAATTAAAACACTCCATCATCACTCCTGGATTCAAAAGCAGCAGGCAAGCAGGAGTCCTCTCCCAACTCCACCCCTCCCCTCACCTCAGGGCAATTGCTTATTGAGCTTTGCATGTGGCACGCGCCCGGCAACCCCAAGGGACTGGTGGGAAGTTTAGCTGAGGCTGGCTGTCTGCATTTGGCTTCAACATCCTGCCAGAAATCAGGCTAGTCAAAAAAGCACCCAGAATGAGTCTTGAAAGAAAGCAGCATCCATTTCTCATGGGCTGGGCTTTCTCTGCTTCCTGCAAGTGTGTTTGTGGGAAGGGATGGTTGCTGTGGACCTTAACCCTGGGAGCTGCCAGCACATTGTGGGTGATGGGCTTTTCTGAGTCTATTCCAAAAAGTGGCTGAGGAGCAAGGACCTGGGAAGAGTGGACGCTTTGGGACTGAGAGCTCTTCTAGGCCATGGCAATGGAGAAGCTACGGGAGCCAAGTGGCGGCAGGCAGGCAGGCAGGCAGGCAGGCAGGCAGGCAGGCAGGCAGGCAGGCAGGGAGGGAGGCAGGGAGGGAGGCAGGGAGGCAGGGAGTGAGGCAGGGAGGCAGAGAGGCAGGGAGGGAGGCAGGCAGGCAGGGAGGGAGGCAGGGAGGAAGGCAGGCAGGGAGGCAGGGAGGGAGGCAGGCAGGTGGCTCCCTTCTCCCCACCCCCAGCTCTGCTTTCTGCCCAGATATTTGTAGGGGCCAGGGAGAGGAGCTAAGCTGTCACTCAGAAGTCCCCTGGCACCATGCTGGGAGAGCAGCTGCAGTCTTGAACCCCACCAAGCCTCCCATGGTGGGGTGCCTTTTCACTATTTTATGGGAGGTGGTTCAGGGTGCACCAGCCAGGAGACGTATGCCCCCTCCACTAGGATGAACACCAGGCAGAATGGCACAGATGACTAGCTGAAAGGAAATGTGCCTTTAATCCTCAGAGTGCATGGGTCTGTGAGACAGCACTGTGTGTCCCTGGTGCTCTGCCATCTTCCCTTTGAATGTGCCCTTGCTGCCCCACCATCACTGCCCCACACTGAATTAGCTCTGTGACCAGGGCAACAAGGCACAATTGCTGCCCTCAAGGAACTCACAGCCCAGTGGAGAGATAGATAATTAAACAAACAGGCAATCTAGTATAGCATTACAGTGTGGGAGGTGCAACCACAGAGCAGCTCCGTGTATGCATAGGGCAACTCCTGTTCCCCCAATTCCACCCCTTCACCCCTCCGCATCCTTGCCCTGGAATACCTTCTCCATCCAAGATGGCTCTCAAACCTATTTCTTCTCTGGGCAACTCCAGTGGTTTCTTTAACACTCAAGGTTCCCGCTTCCAGACTGCAGATAGGTATTGGTCTGTGATGTTTTCTTCCAGTCTAGGGTGACACAAGAATTAAGCACTAGGACTAGTTGTCGTCAAGTCAATTCTGACTCACAGAGATCCCATGCATGCCAGAGTAGAACTGTTCTCCATTGGGTTTTCAAGGGCTGATATTTCAGAAGTAGATCGCCAGGGCTTTTTTCTGAGATACCTCTCGGTGGACTTGAACAGCCAAATTTTCCGTTAGCAGCCCAGCCTGTTAACCACTTGCACCACCCAGGGACTCCAAGTACCAGGTAGCAAGTCTTCAATTACAGTCATATGTATTCCATTTGAAGAATTACCCTTTATTTTGAGAATATGTCTTTCCTGCTTGTTTGGATGTGAAAATATTCTTCCTTTTATCAAGAGATGGTGTTTGTAGAATGTCAATTTATTTATTTATTTTAACTTTATGACTGAACAACAACAACAACAAAAAAGTAGCATCCTTTTGTTACCTTACTGGCTTGTGATAGCTCAAAGACTGGGAAACATTGCCCACCAAGCTATCATCACTGAGGTCAACACCCATGTCCAAAACCCAAGTGGGAGCCCCTGGGGTGTTTTTCTCAGTTTCTGATTTCTAGGTCTCTAGCAGAATGGCAGAAGTGATATATTCAAATTCCACTCACTTCCCCAGGACACTGGGCTGGCTGTGGCAGCCAAATCCTTAAATAGAAACTACTGTTTTCTTGCAACCCAGGCTCCTGGATGTTTAATGCCTCGAGTATCTGCTTTCTGGGCCAAACTCATGAAAATCTAAAGGGGAACTACCCGTCTGAGGGAGTAGTTGCAATGGAAATAAAAGCCATTAGTACTCAATGTTATCAGGATGTTTAATTTTTCATTGATACTTCAAGATAAAAGTTGATCTTCAGAGTTGTGTTAACCCAGGTCGCTGGCTTCCATTTAGATGCTGCAAAATATACTAGTGGCCTGGCTTGGGCTAGCCTTTCATGGGACTTCTATCCACCTGCCAAGGTTAGGGGACCCTGGGGCCAAAAGATCTCTGCATATCCACCTGCCAAGGTTAGGGGACCCTGGGGCCAAAAGATCTCTGCATAAATGTCATCATCCCTTACTTTATCTGATTATCCTACCATTTTAGATATGGTCCAGAGCATTGGAAGGAGGTGCAATGGTTAAGCATTTGGTTGCTAACTGAAAGGCTGGTGGTTTGAATCCACTCAGTGGCTCTTCAAGAGAAATATCTGGCAATCTGCTCCTGTAAAGATTATAACTTAGAAAACCCTATGGGGCAGTTCTACTCTGTCACATGGGGTTGCTTTAGTTGAAATGGACTCAATGGCATCCAACAACAACAGGGAACTGGAAGTCCCCCATGAAGCTTCATGGGTGGACGAATATGTCCATCAGGCAAGCCAAATCTCAACAGTACAAGTGGTAAAGTCCAAGTCCTTGGGCTATAGTGGAATATTTTCATATTAAAAACTGTGTAAAATAGACAAGTCATATTAGATTTAAGAAATTTTAGCTATAAGAGGGTTTTGTTTTACCCATGTTTGCAAGGTTGGTTTTGCTCTGACATGTAATTGCAAAGGAGATTCTGATGCTTAGACTGACTGCTCCTGAGGTCAAGGAAATGCATTGTGCAGGACATTGGTGGACACCCTCTTCCCTCTCTGTGTATCTCTTTATCAAGACCCAACACAGCCCTTGACATACGATACCAAACCCAAACCAAACCTGTTGCCATCAAGTCGCTTTTGACTCGTAGTAACCCTAAGGACAGAGTAGAACTGCCCCATAGGATTTCCAAGGCTGTAAATCTTTTTTTTTTTTTTTTATTGTACTTTAGATGAAGGTTTACAGAGCAAGCTAGTTTCTCATTAAACAGTTAGTACATATATTGTTTTATGACATTGGTTAACAACGCCACGACATGTCAACACTCTCTGTTCTCAAACTTGGGTTCCCTATTACCAGTTTACCTGTCCCCTCCTGCCTTCTAGTCCTTGCCCATGGGCTATTGTGCCCCTTTAGTCTCATTTTGTTTTGTGGGCCTGTCCAATCTTTGGCTGAAGGGTGAACTTCAGGAGTGAATTTATTACTGAGCTGAAAGGGTGTCTGGGGGCCATACTCTCAGAGTTTCTCCAGTCTCTGTCAGGCCAGCAAGCCTGGTTTTTCTTTTTGAGTTAGAATTTTGTTCTACATTTTTCTCTAGCTCTGTCCAGGACCCTGTATTGTGAACTCTGTCAGAACAGTCAGTGGTGGTAGCTGGGCACCATTTAGTTATGCTGGACTCAGTCTGGTGGAGGCTCCAGTAGATGTGGTGCATTAGTCCTTTGGACTAATCTTTCCCTTGTGTCTTTAGTTTTCTTCATTCTTCTTTGCTCCTGGAAGGGTGAAACCAGTGAAGTATCCCAGATAGCCGCTCACAGGCTTTTAAGACGCCAGACGCTACTCACCAAAGTAGAACATAGAACATTTTCTTTATAAACTATGTTATGCCAATTGAGCTAGATATTCCCCAAAACCATGGTCCCCACAGCCCTCAGCACAGCAATTTCGTCCCTCAGGGGGTTTGGATGTGTATATGGAGCTTCCATGACCTTGCCAAGGCTGTAAATCTTTATGGAAGCAGACTGCCATATCTTTCTCCCACATAGCTCCTGGTAGGTTTGAATCACCAACCTTTTGGTTAACAGTTGAGTGCTTAACCACTGTACCACTAGGGCTACTTTGACTTAAAATAGAAAACCAAAAAATGATCACTGGTGACAATGATCATGCAGACAACTAATACATTTTGAGGGACTCACCATCTGGCAGTTTCTGACTTGACCTAGTATGATCACTTTATTATTAATATTTTAAATTTGCTTATTTGTTAAAAGAAAACCCTTTTTTGACTTGATAATTGCATTTGGTTTGCAATAACTTGATAACTGCATTTGTTTTGCAACACTAAGAGAAGGAAGGAGTGGGTGGGTGAGGCTGGTGGACATCAAAGGCCTCTATGATCAGCACTCTGTGTTCTGAGTCTTGGTCTTCTCATTGTGCAGGTCTGGAACCTACCCTAGCTGCTTATTCAGTGGCTAGTCCAGATCAATAACTGACAGCTCTCAGTGATAGCATAATACCCATACACCTAAAAGGAAGACCAGTTAATATGATTATTATTAAAATTTATACACCAAGCACTAATGCCAAAGATGAAGAAATTGAAGATTTTTACCAACTTCTGCAGTCTGAAATTGATCAAACGTGCAATCAAGATGCATTGATAACTACTGACGATTAGAATGTTAAAGTTGGAAACAAAGAAGAAGGGTCAGTAGCTGGAAAATATGGCGTTCATTATAGAAACAACACTGGAGATCACATGATAGCATTTTTCAAGACCAACGACCTATTTGTTGGAAATAGCTTTTTTAACAGCATAAATGAGACTATACACATGGACTTCACCAGATGGAATACACAAGAATCAAATCGACTACATCTGTGGGAAGAGTCAATGGAGAAGCTCAATATCATCAGTCAGAACAAGGCCAGTGGCCAACTGTGGACAGACCATTAATTGCTAATATGCAAATTCAAGTGGAAGCCAAAGAAAATTAAAACAAGTCCATGAGAACCAAAGTACAACCTTGAGTATACCTGCCTGAATTTAGAGAGCATTTCAAGAATGCATTTGATGCACCGAATACTAATAACCAAAGACCAGATGCATTATAGGACGACATCAAGGACCTCATACATGAAAAAAGCCAAAGGTCATTAAAAAGACAGGAAAGAAAAAAGACCAAAATGGATGTCAGAAGATACTCTGAAACTTGCTCTTGAATGTAGAGTAGTTAAAATGAATGCAAGAAATGATGAAGTAAAAGAGCTGAACAGAAGATTTCAAATGGCAGCTTGAGAAGACAAAGTATTATAATGAAATGAGCAAAGACCTGGAGTTAGAAAACCAAAAGGGAAGAACACACTCAGCATTTCTCAAGCTGAAAGAAGTGAAGAAAAATTCAAGCCTCAAGTTGCAATATTAAAGAATTCTATGGGCAAAATATTGAATGATGCAGGAAGCATCAAAAGAAGATGGAAGGAATACACAGGGGCACTGTTCCAAAAAGAATTGGTCAACATTCAACAATTTCAGTAGGTAGCGTATGATCAAGAGCTAATGGTATTGAAGGAAAAAGTCCAAGCTGCACTGCAGGCATCGTCGAAAAACAAGGCTCCAGGAATTGACGGAATACCAATTGAGACGCTTCAACAAACAGATGTAATGCTGGAAGCGCTCATTCAAGTCTATGCCGAGAAATTTGGAAGACAGCTACCTGATCAACCAACTGGAAGAGATCCATATTTGTGATCATTCCAAAGGAAGGTGATGTAACAGAAAGGGGAAATTATTGAACACTATTATTAATATCACTCAAGTAAAATTTTGCTGAAGATCATTCAAAAGTGGCTGCAACAGTACCTCAACAGGGAGCTGGCAGATATTCAAGCAGGAGTCAGAAGAGGTCGTGAAATGAGGGATATCACTGCTGATGTCAGACAGATCCTGGCTGAAAGCAGAGAATATCAGAAAAATATTTACCTGTGTTTAATGGACTACACAAAGGTGTTGGATTGTGTGGATCATAACAAATTATGAACAACATTGCAAAGAATGGGAATTCTAGAACACATAATTATGCTCATGCGAAACCTGTACACACACCAAGAGGCAGTCGTTCAAACAGAATAGGAAGATACTGCATGCTTTAAAATCAGAAGAGGTGTGCATCAGGTTCGTATTCTTTCACCATAATTATTCAATCCGTATTCTGAGCAAATAATCTGAGAAGCTGGACTATAAGAAGAATGCAGCATGAAGATTGGAGAAAGTCATTAACTATCTGCATGTGCAGATGACACAACCTTGCTTGCTGAAAGTGAAGAGGACTTGAAGCACTTACTGATGAAGATGAAAGACTACAGCCTTCAGTACAGATTACACCTTGACATAAAGAAAACAAAAATCTTCACAACTGGACCAATAAGCGACATCATGATTAACAGAGAAAAGATAGAAGTTGTCAAGGATTTCATTTTACTTGGACCCACAATCAATGCCCATGGAAGCAGCAGTCAAGAAATCAAACGATGTATTGCATTGGGCAAATCTGCTGCAATAAACCTCTTCAAAGTGTTAAAAAGCACAGATGTCACTTTGAGTACTCAAGTGTGCCTGACCTAAACCATGGTATTTTCAATTTCCTGATAAGCATGTGAAAGCTGGACAATGAATAAGGAAGACCGAAGAGGTATTGATGCATTTGAGTTATGGTGTTGGTAAAGAATATCAAATACGCTATAGGCTGCCAGAAGAATGAACAAATCTATCTCTGAAGAAAACACAGCCAGAATGTTCCTTAGAAGTGAGGATGGCAAGGCTTTGTCTCATGCACTTTGGATATGTTACCAGGAAAGACCAGTCCCTAAAAAAGGAAAATCTAACACTTTTATAATAAGAAGGCAAATAATCCAATCAAAAAATGGGCAAAGGATACAAACAAGTACTTCACCAAAGAAGACATTCAGGCCTCTAACAGACATGTGAAGAAATGCTTGAGATCACTAGCCATTAAAGGAGTGCAAATCAAAACTACATCAACATATCATCTCATCCTGACATTACTGGCACAAATTAAAAAACCAAAAATAACCAGTGTTGGACAGGTTGCTGGGAGATTGGAACTCATGCTCTGCTGGTAGGAATGCAAAATGGTACAACCATTTTGAAAAACAATATGGCGCTTCCTTAAAAAGCTAGAAATAGAAATACCATATGATCCAGTGATCCCACTTCTAGGAATAGATCCTAGAGAATTAAGAGCCGTCACATGAACAGACATATGCACACCCATGTTCATTACAACATTATTCACAATAGCAAAAAATGGAAACAACCTAAGTGCCCATCAACAGATGAATGGATAAACAGACTATGATACATACACACAGTGGAATACTACGCAACAATAAAGAACAAAGATGAATCTGTGAAACATCTCACAACATGGATGTATCTGGAGGGCATTATGCTGAGTGAAATAAGTCTATCACAAAAGGACAAATACTGTATGAGACCACTATTATAAAAACACGTGAAAATGTTTCCACACAGAAAGAAAAAATCTGTGATGGTTACAAGGGAGGAGAGGAGTGGGAAGGGAAAAACGCTAACTAGGTAGTAGGTAAATGGTAACTCTGGTGAAGGGTAAGACAGTACAAAACACTGGGTAAATCAGCACAATTTGACTAGCGCAAAATCATAGAAGCTTCACAGACACATCAAAATGCCCTGAGAGATCGAGCTGCTGGGCTGAGAGCTGGGGACCATGGTCTCCGGGGATATCTAGCTCAACTGGCTTAACATAGTCTATAAGGAAAATGTTCTACTTCTGACTGTGGTGAGTAGCAATGGGGGTTTTAAAAGCCTGCGATCGGCTATCTAAGCTACATCTACTTGTCCCATTCTGGCTGGAGCAAAGGAGAATGAAGAAGACCAAAGACACAAGGGAAAGATTAGCCCAAAACGACTACTGGACCACAACAAATACAATCTCCACCAGACAGAGCCCACAGTAACTAGATGGTGCCTGCTTACCACCACCCAGCTCTGGCAAGGATCAAAAGGGAGGGCCCTGGACAGAGAGAGAGAAAAATGTAGATCAAAATACAAATTCACACACACACAAAACAACCAGGCTTGCTGGTCAGATGGAGATTGGAGAAACTCCAAGAGTATGGCCCCTGACACTCTTTTAACTCAGTACTGAAGTTACTCCTGAGGTTCACCCTTCAGCCAAAGATTAGACAGGTCTGTAGGGCAAACAACAACACACTTGAGGACCGAGCTTTACAGTTCAACCATATGTATGAGACTATTGGGCATACCAGCCCAAAAGCAAAGACAAGAAGGCAAGAAGGGACAGGAAAACTAGATGAATGGGAACAGAGAACCTGGGGTGGAGAAGGAGAGAGTATTGACACGCTGTGGGTTGGCATCTAATGTCACAAAACAATTTGTGTATTACCTATTTAATGAGAAACTAATTTGCTCTGTAAGCTTTCACCTAAATCACAATTTAAAAAAATTAAAAAGGACTTCATGCCTGGTAAAG
This sequence comes from Loxodonta africana, assembly GCF_030014295.1. Taxonomy (NCBI): domain Eukaryota; kingdom Metazoa; phylum Chordata; class Mammalia; order Proboscidea; family Elephantidae; genus Loxodonta; species Loxodonta africana. Next base: position 22,677,100 of record NC_087357.1, read on the forward strand.
TAGAGAATCAACAAAAGAGAGGAAGACCCTCAACGAGACGGATTGACACAGTGGCTGAAACAAGGGGCTTAAACATAGCAATGATCGTGAGGATGGTGCAGGACCAAGCAGTGCTTCGTTCCATTGTTCATTGGGTCACTATGAGTTGGAACTGACTCAAAGGCACCTAACAACAAAGCAGTCTAGACCAAGGGAAAACAGATTTGGTACACTTGAGTGTACATAATTGTGTTTGGCTTGCTTGGGCTATTATGCCAACGTAATCTTTCCCACTGGACCCATTTCTCCTGCAGCAGGCAATCTTTTTGCTGGTCAGCTGCTTGAAATAGTAGCAAGAACATGTGGAAGGCTTCAGGGAATATTTCTCATCATGACTTTGCCAATAATCAGCTGTGTGACTCTAGGCAAGTCTCTTTATCTCTTGGGTCTTGGTTTCTTCATCTGTAAGATGAGGTGACCTGTAAAACAAGGCACTGGATTAGAGTAGGGTTTCTCAACCTTGGCACTATTGATGTTATGGGACAGATAATCCTTGTTGTGGGCTGTCCTGTGCATTGTAAGACATTTAGTAACATCCCTGGCCTTTACCTACTAGATGCTAGTAGTATATACCACACCTCCTCCCAGATTTGACAACTAAAAATGTCTCAGATATTGCCAAATGTCCCCTGAGGGGCAGGGCAAAATCTCCAGTTGAGTACTACTGGATTAAGTGATAACCACCCTAACTTGAGAAACCACATTAAGAGTGTTAATTCATCCCGTTTTATTGAGCTACTATGTTCTAGGCACTGTCTTTCGGCTGCAAAGTTCACAGATAACTCTATTGAGAAAATGCTGTCTACTTCATGAGATTTTGAAGTAGACCTACGAGGGTGTCTAGGGAGGCATTGAGGTAGACCGGGAAAAATGATAGAATTTCTTTTTGGATTCTTACTAGCCATGTAACCTCAGTTTCATCAGCTGTAAAATATCAGTGTTTTATGTTGTTGTCAGGACTGAATGCTCAGTGTATATGAGAGAACTTATATCATAGCAGACATTTAATTATTAAACTCACTCCCTTTTTCTGTCTCCCAGTCTGGAGGGAATTGGCTCTGTGCAAGCCATTAACCTTGCCAGCCTTGCTCTTGTTATCTCTATGAATCGCCTCGCCTCCCCTGTCATCCTCTCTAGCCCTCCCCAGTCAGGCTAGTGCTTAAAAATCTTAAAAATCTCCAATTGTTTGCTTCCAGTTGAGGCCACTGTTCTCTTGTGTCACCAGATTGCTGATTTGGTCCATCCTTGCAGGGGTTGGTTCCGCTTAGCAAGGAAAAAGATTCTCTGATAGTCAGAGATGGCAAACGCTATTGTTTTACCTGTTGGCTTGTGCACAGAAATGATGGCAAGGAATTGTGGACAAGTGAACTCCTACTAAGTGCCTACATGTGTTATCAGTGCTGGTTCTCTTGGAGCACGGATGAGGCCATGGGTTTTATCACCTCCCCTGGGTTCCAAATCCCAGGCGTAAAGGCCATGCCTTGGTTGTCCCTGGAAGCTGCTGTACCATCTCCCACATGGAAAACACCTTGGTAATTGTTAGCCTGACATTGTGAGAGGCATCATGGTGCAATGACAAGGAGTCCAGGGCAAGGGAGTTTGAGTCTGCATTCTCCTCTCCTGTCAGATCCTGCCTAGGGGCTGCAGGACATACAAAGGCAACACTGTCCTTGCGAAAACAGCCTCTGGTCCAAATCCCAGCTCTGCTACTTATTCCCTCTGTGACTTTGGGAAACTTACATCACTTCTCTGAACCTCAGCTCTCATATATTAAAATTCTGGTATCACCAGGGTACCTACCTTGCAGGGATATTATGAGAATTAAATAATATAAAACAGGGAGAGCACATAGCAAGTTCTGGCTCATCCTAAGTGCTCAGTAGTGACCTATTTTTATTAATATCATGTATCATCTTAAAGGAGCCCTGGTGGCACAGTTGTTAAGAGCTCGGCTGCTAACCAAATGTCAGCAGTTTAAATCCACCAGCTGCTCCTTGGAAACCCCATGGGGCAGTTCTACTCTGTCCTGTAGGGTCATTATGAGTTGGAATCGACTTGATAGCAAGGGTTTGGTTTTCGGGTGTCAACTTAAAACTTCCTTGGGTGGCACAAATGATTTGTGCTTGACTACTAATTGAAAGGTTGGTGGTTTGAACCCACCCAGTGGCACCATGGAAGAAAGGCCTGGTGATCTGCTTCTGTAAAATTTACAGCCAAGAAAACCCTACAGAGCTCAGCTCTACTTTTTAATACATGGGGTCACCATGAGTCAGAATTGATTCAAGGGCAACAGGTTTGATTTTTGTTTTTTTCTGTCATATGCTGAAGAAAGAAGCCCTGGTGGCATAGTGGTTAAGTGCTGCAGCTGCTAACTAAAAGGTCAGCAGTTCAAGTTCACCAGGCACTCCTTGGAAACTCTACAGGGCAGTTCTACTCTGTCCTATAGCATCTCTGTGAGTCAGAATCGACTCAACAGTGATGGGTAGAGTTTTTACCCTGAGGAAAGAGCCCTTCTGGAAACAGCCTCCAAAAAGATTCCCTCTGCAAACAGCTTGTGCTTCTTAAAAACTAATAGCTGTGCTCTGTAGGGTTTTCAATGGCTGATTTTTCAGAAGTAGACCATCAAACCTTTCTTCTGAGGTGCCTCTGGGTAGAATTGAACCTCCAAACTTTCAGTTTGCAACTGAGGACATTAAGCATTTGCACCACCCAGGGAGTGCTCAGGGTAAGAGAGAAATGAATATTTTGTGTAGTAATGTTCTTAATTACCTAAGGCTGCCTGAGGGAAGGGAGTTTCTAATCTTCCATTTTAGCCAGACAGACAGGAAGAGGCTACCCCTTTCTCACACACACACACAGACACAGACACACACACACTCTCTCTCTCCCCCCCACACAGTCTCTCACACATGACTCTTTCTCACACACACACATACACACACACTCACACACACTCTCTCCCACACACTGTCTCACACATACACTTACTCTCTCACACATACACATTCACACACACTCTCTCACACACACACTCCCTCACAGAGTCTCTTTCTCCCTCATGCACACACACACACTCTCACACACATACTCTTTTCTCTCTCACACTCATATATACTGTCTTTCTCACACATACACACACTCTCTTACACACACATGCATACTCTCGTTTCTCACACTCACACATACTTTCACTTTCTCACACACGTATATACTCTCTCTCACACACATGCTCAGAGTAAGCTCAGTGTCACTCTCAAAGGAAAGAGCCAATAGGAGGATGAGTCCCACAAGGCTCTAGCCCATACCAGCCCCACTGATTGCTCAAGCACAGCTGAGCACCATAGAAACCGCCTCCTTTGTCCTTTGGTCTCCCATCTTCTCAGAGTTCAGGATTTGTCTCCCAGCCCAGCCCAGCCCAGCCCAGCCCAAGGGACTGGAGAGTTGATACTGGGCATTCATTACCCATATTCAGTCTCAAGAGCCACTCTGAATCACCGAACAACTGAGTAAAATAATGTTCACCTTCCCAAAGAGGCTACCGGAGTTTTTTCAGATCTGTGATTCATACCTTGTCTTTTGACTCTGGCCAATAACTCATAAATTAGCTTGAGAAGGAGATAGTGAAGTTTTCGGGTTTCATGGCTGTAAAAGGTAGAGTTTTAACAATCCCAGTGACTCAGTACACTTTTTCCTTCTGTATTGACTATTTTGGGCCTGTTTGGGATGGAAGTTTGTGTGGCTCTGTTAGAGCGCTGGCATTTGAAATCCTGTATAATTACCATATGAATGGAACCTTAGTTAAAATGGAATCCCTTATTTGAATTAAGCTCCGTAGTACACTCCAAGGCAATGGGTTTTATGGGACTGTAGTCCTAAGTAATGGTTATTATTCACTCAGGAAGTTACGTCAGTGGAGTCAGAACTCTATCTCCCAATTTGCTTTTTTTAAAATTTAATAGTTTATCCACCTGCTGTCTTGTATAAAAAGTCACACCATGCATGATGCGTATATTTGAATGCTTTCCTTTTACTCCCTCTCCACTCTTTTTTTTTTTTTAACGCTCTTCTAGCCCAGCATAAGGAGCACTAGTTGTGCAGTGGTTAAGCTGCTAGCTGAAAGGTTGGCAGTTTGAACTCACCCAGCGACTCCTCTACAGAAAGACCTAGTTATCTGCTCCCGTAAACGTGGTTGTTGTTGTTAGGTGCCTGACTTAGTTATCTAGTGCTGCTATAACAGAAATACCACAAGTGGATGGCTTTAACAAACTGAAGTTTATTCTCTCACAGTCTGGAAGGCTAGAAGTTTGAATTCAGAGCAACAGCTGTAGGGGAAGGCTTTTTCTCTCTGTCAGCTCTAGGGGAAGGTCCCTGTCGTCAATCTTCTCCTAGCCCAGGAACTTCTCGGTGCAGGGACCCCAGGTCCAAAGGACATGTTCTGCTCCCAGCGATTCTTTCCTGGTGACATGAGGCCCCTCTCCTCTCTGCTCTCTTTCCTCTTTTATATCTCAAAAGAGATTGACTCAAAATATGACTTAATCCTATAGATTGTGTCCTGCCTCATTAACATAACTGCCTCTAATCCTGCCTCGTTAACGTCACAGACATTAGAATTTGCAACACACAGGAAAAGTATATCAGGTAACAAACTGGAGGACAACCACACAATACTGGGAATTGTGGCCTAGCCAAGTTGACACATATTTTTGGGAGACACATTTCAATCCATAACTGTGCTGTCAAGATGGCTCCAACTCATCGCGACCCTATATACAACAGAACAAAGCACTGCCTGGTCCTGCGCCGTCCTCACCATCTTTGCTATGTTTGAGCCTATTGTTGCAGCCACTGTGTTAATCCATCTCCTTGAGGGTCTTCCTGTATTTTGCTGATCCTCTACTTTACCAAGCATGATGCTCTTCTCCAGGGACCGATCCCTCCTGATAACATGTCCAAAGTATGTGAGACAAAGTCTCACCATCCTTGCTTCTAAATAGCATTTTGGCTGTACTTCTTCCAAGACAGATTTGTTCATTCTTCTGGCAGTCCATGGGATATTCAACATTCTTTGCCAACACCACAATTCAAATGCATGAGGCAGTTCTACTCTGTCACATGGGGTTGCTATGAGTTGGACTAACTCTATGGCATCTAACAACAGCAGTCCAGCATATGTAGGATGACTTATACAAAGGGCCTGCAAACTATGGTCCTTGGGCCAAATCCACCCACCACCTGTTTTGTAAATAAAGTTTTATTGGCATGCAGTAATGTCCATTCATTTATGTATTGTCTATGGCTGCTTTTGCACTACAACAGCAGAGTTAAGTAGTTTAGACAGAGACCATATGGCCCACAAAGGCTAAAATATTTACTACCTGACCTTTAGAGAAAAAGTTTGCTGCCTCTTGACTTACAGCATGAACCTTGGAATCAAACGCACCTGGGTCCAAATCCTGCCTTGGTTTCTCCCTTGCTGTGACATTGAAAAAGCTGCATAACCTCTCTGTGAAAACTAATCTGTCCCGTGGAGATAATAGAGAATATCTACCTTGGAAGGTTGCTGTGAGAATTCAGTGAGATAATATTTGTAACAACCTACAGCACATAGTAAATGCTAATTAATGGTAACTATTATAGCAACAATCATTCATTAATCCAACAAATACATGTATTTAGTGCTTTCTCTGGCCTAGGCCTGGCTGGGGGCTAGAGCAGTGATCAAGACATAGCAGGTCCCTGCTCAAATGGAGACCACATTCTAATGGGGTAAGATAGACAATGACCAAGAAAACAAATAAATCAAGAGATTATTTTAAATTGTTAACTGAGCCAAGATCTAAAAAAAGAATGAATCAGCTATGAAAGTACCTGGAAAAGGAATATTCTTGGCAGAGGGGGCAATAAACAGAAGGGACCTGAGCCAGAGATGAGCTTGGGATGGTTCAGGAGCAGAGAGATGGCCATGGGGGCTACAGCAGAGTGAGGGAGGGGAGGATGTTGGAGGGTAAGGGAAGAGAGGGCGGCAGAGACAAGAGCATGTAAAAGCTTGGAGGCTCTGGAAAGCTGTTTGTTTTTGAGAGGGAGGGGTGCAATCTGAGACTTTGGGTGGAGCGGAAAAGGAACTGGGTCCTTGGCCTCATTCTATGATCTTTTCTGTATCTTCGTCTTTGCTATGATCTTCATCTTTGGTCTCTGGTATTGGCCACTATTGGAAACGAGAGCTGAGTCGAGGCCCTAGTAAGCCCTAGTCAAAGTGAGAGCTCTTGATTATGGCAAACCCATCACACCAAGGCCATTACACTGCCCTGGCTGGACCCAGCCACCTCACTTGGGTTTTCCTCCTTACAGTGTCCCTGACTCACCTGAAAGATCTTCTGGCCAATGCCATTACATCTTGGAAATCATTCCTTATCTGTCAGGAGGCTTTCATGCTTCTCCAGGTAGAGCGTTTGAGGTGAAGATTAGTTAATGTAATCTTAAAGCCCTCTAATAAATTTCCAGCAACGTAAGACCACCAGATAATTCTCCCTAGGGTCACTCAGAATTCACAGCTCAGTTCCCATAATTAGCATTTCTTTTATGTTTGGGCCCTTAAACAGGGTGAAGAGCTCCAGTGATAATATTTTACCTAGTTGAGGTTTAAAAGAAAGCTTTAGATACAATCTCAAACTGCTTCCAGAGTGGTTAATAATAACAGCCATAGAGTAAGTACTCCATGGTTTCAAAGCAGTGCTGCATACTTGGCTCGTTTAAAGGTAAAAGTATACCTCTGGTTTACCACCCTTTATCTACTTCGAAAAAAGACTCCTTTTCCTTCTCCTTCACCTCCTTTGCCTCCTCCTTCATCATCTTCATCATCATCTAGCCCTTTGTTGGAAAGCACTTAGCTCACTAATAGTAATTAATACTTCCCTTACAATGTGCAAATATGTGTTTCTGTTTCATCCTGCTTTAGACGTTGTTCAAAGAACAAGATCCTAATGTGGCTATCTTCTAAACCATGCTTTCAGAACACTGATTCTTAATTTGTGGCCCATGAATGACTTTAGAGGGAGGCTGTGAACCCGCTGAAATTGAATGCAAATTTATATATATACATTTTTTTGTCCTTAAGAGAGTCTGAAGTTTCATCAAGTACTCACAGTGCTCCCTGACCCCCCAAATTTAAGAACTACTGCTTTAAAGACTTACTGACCAGTCAATTACAATTATCAAAGGAAAACTCTATGCCAATTTATAATTGGCAAAGGAAATGTGCTAGGATTGAAGCTCAGGGAGACTACGATTCTGAAATACCACAACTGTCAGTTACGGTCTGTGAATGCAAGTGGGATTGATACCTGGTTCATATGAAATTTCCCTTGCACAGGAGTGAACATATTCCTACGAATTCTTATGGTAACTGCAAATACTATATAGCACCCACTATGGTAGTTTGAATCCGCCAGCTGCTCCTTGGAAATGCTATGGGACAGTTCTACTCTGTCCTATACAGTTGCTATGAGTCAGAATTGACTCGACGGCAGTGGGTTTGGTTTGGTTTTTATGTGCCAGGCAGCGTTTCAGTGCCTTATATATTTTAACTTTTAATCTTCACGACAACTCTATAAAACTGGTGCTATAATTAGCCCTGTTTACAGATGAGGACAGGTGCACAGACACAGAGAGATAAAACCGTAGATTGAGTTTACACTCAACATTCCAAGACCCTTAGCAATTCTGCATAATGTGGTTTGCCAAGCTGCAGATAACTCAGAGTAATAGTCACGTTGGACATGCCTGCACGGCGGCTATGTTGTAATCTTGAAGCACATGCCTAATTAATAATAGGGTTCTTACATGTGCCATCTCTGGTTTTGTGAATAAGAACAGTCTACGAGGTCACATGAAGCCAGCTGACACCTCTGCTTGATTAGAATTTGGCTAAGAGTCATTGTGGTTTATAAAATGAGGTTATTGACCAAATAGGAAATTTTATTGTTGTAACTACCAAAAAATTTGCACCGTGTACATAAAGCATGCCACAACTCTGTAGAGCTTAGAGCCAACTAAGCATTAGTTCTTGGAGGTTAAAATTTCATTCATCCAAGAATTTGCTCAATTGATCAGACTTTAGATATAATTCATTCTTTATCTAGATGATGTTATTCAATAGTTAATGAGCAGGTGGACTCTAAATTGAGATGGACTAAGACAAGAAGGAGCCCTGGTGGTACAGTGATTAAGCACTTGGCTGCTAACTGAAAGGAAAGTGGGAGAAAGATGTGACAGTCAGCTTCTGTAAAGATTACAGCCTTGGAAGCCCTATGGGGGAAATTCTACTCTGTCCTACAGGGCTGCTATGAGTCAGAATCACCTAGACGGCAGTGGGTTGGGGTACCACATAAGAGCATGGCTTATAAATAACCTAGAGCAAAGCCAGCATTGTGGATATTAAGATTTATTTAATACCACCTGTAACCTATAGGGTTGCTGTGAGTCAGAATCGACTCAATGGCAACGGGTTTGTAACCTAGCATAGTTGCACGGAATTCCACAATTTCTGCACATACGCTTTATTTATGTGTACGTTCCGGTGACTCATAGAAGTGAAGGAGGAACGGTGGATTAGAACTGAGAGCCTCTGCAAGAAGTAACCGTAAAATAATTTGATAAAGAAGAGTATTTCACCATCTCATAAGCAGAATTGGATGTGTAATAGGAACCAGGTGAGGTATAAATTGCCCTAACTGATTGAAGGAAACCCTGGTGGCACAGTGGTTAAGTGCTACGGCTGCTAATCAAAGGGTCAGCAGTTCGAATCTGCCAGGTGCTCCTTGGAAACTCTGTGGGGGCAGTTCTACTCTCCCCTGTAGGGTCACTATGAGTGGAATTGGGGTTTTTGGTTTTAACTGATTGAAGGTTAGGATCAGTGATCTGACCATTCAGTACCATAACAAAACGGGGCTAATAGAGGCAATTATGCCCTGTAGTCTTCTACCATCTGGATTATGGAAGATCTAGGGAGCTCTGGAGCCCCACTGGCTCAGTAGTTAAGAGCTCAACTGCTCATCAAAAGACTGGCCTGTCCTTGGAAACCCTATGGGGCAGTTCTACTCTGTCCTATAGGGTCACTATAGTCAGAATTGACTCCATGGCAACGAGTTTTAACAGAAGGGACCCCTGGTGGTGGAGTGGTTAAAGCCCTTGGGTGCTAATCAAAAGGTTGGCAATTCAAACACACCAGCTGCTCCTCGGGAGAAAGATATGACAGTCTGCTTCTTTAATGCTTTAAAGCCTTGAAAACCATATGGGGGGCAGTTCTACTCTGTCTACTCATAGGGTTGCTACGAGTCAAAATTGACTCGATGGTAGTGGATTTGGGTTTTGGTTATTCTCTAATAGCTCAGTTTCATCTATGGAGATCATCTTTTTAATCCATTTCAAATATTTATGGGATAATGTGAGGATGACTACCAGTTAGAAAAATTTTGGTTAAAGCCACAGTTGATTGTGTTATGCTTATTCAAGTTTTGCTCTAGACCAAAGAATTTAGAAATTGGAAACTGGATCGATAAGCTCTTCATTTTGGAAATCTTTTCTTTTGGGAAATCTGTAAAAGCTAGAGACAATTATAAGGTGTATGTTCAGAACACCCAAGAGAATAAATTTTCCAAAAGAAAATCTTGGCATTCCTGTATGTACTTGAAAGTAGTAAAACTAAATTTCTTTAAAATATTCTCAAAATGAGCCTTAGTTGACCTTAGACGCGTCTTCCTCAAAATTAGAGTTAATAAATGAGGTTCTAGCTTACCGGAACAAATTAGAAAAAGTATAATCTACATGAAAAGTAGTTCTGCTTTTCTTTGTTTTCTTCATGAAAATTCTTTCCTTTTTGACACAGGTTGACTAATCAAATGGAGGAAAAATAAAGATGAGTCTGTCTCCAGCCATATCTAGCTTTCTCTTTTGAGTAACTTCAAGTTACTAGTATAATGAGTATATGTGTGTCCTTGTAATATAGTGGGTATATGTGTGCTTGCCTTCCAGCCTGTGCTACCGTTGTTCTCAATTGTGATACTCTATTCCATGGTGTACCACCACCCACTGGTTGGCTGGTTACTGCTGGAGATCTGAGCCCCTATTCTTCCTTGTATTATGCTGCTCTTACTATTAGGGTCCAGGGAGCAGGAGGGATGAGAAATCTGCTTCCTCCTCTCTACCAATCATGGATAACATGCCTTCACCAAGACCTACCAAGCCCCGGCTCCCAAACTCTGTGGTTCACACTTCCCTCCTTGGATTCACTTTCTGTTCCTAGACTGTTCCAGGGCTGTTGAGAGTTTTTATAGCCACTCCCACTCTCCTTAATTAATTCATTAGTGAATTAATCATTTCTTGTATTTAGACATTCAGCAAATAGATTTGAGCATCTGCCTTGTGCAAGGCACTGTTAGATGCTAGGGATACAGGGGAAGGGAACAGGAGAGCGACATTTAAGAAGGAAAGGCTGACAGTAAATGACTAATCCTACAATTAAGTATTTAATTGTGAGCACGATAAATCCCACGAAGGAGCAGCATATAGCAAAGGGCTTGCCTTTGTCTCAAGGTTCATAAAAGCTTTCATGAGGTGGTGGGTGACGTTTGAGCTGAGTTACGAAGCATGAGTTGGAGGGAAGAAGGAAGGCATGGGGGAGACCATGCCAGGCAGAGGAAACAGCTCGCACAAGGGAAAGGCAGAGCCTTGCGTTCTTTTTGTTTATTTATTTTATTGTACTCTAGATGAAAGTTTACAGAACAAACGAGTTTCTCATCAAAGAGTTAGTGCACACATTGTTCTATGACGTTGGTTAACAACTCCACAGGTCAACACTCACCTTTCTCAGCCCTGGGTTCCCTATTACCAGCTTTCCTGTTCCCTCCTGTGTTCCAGTCCCTGCCTCAGGGCTGGTGTGCCCCTTTAGTCTTGTTTTGTTCCATGGGTCTTTTCAATCTTTGGCTGAAGGGTGAACCTTAGGAGTGACCTCATTACTGAGCTGAAAGGGTTTCCGGGGACCCTATTCTCAGGGTTTCTCCAGTCTCTGTCAGGCCAACAAGTCTGGTCTTTCTTTTTGAGTTAGAATTTTGTTCTACATTTTCCTCTAGCTCTGTCCAGGACCCTGTATTGTCATCCCTGTCAGAGCAGTCAGTGGTGGTGGCCAGGCACCATCTAGGTTTACTGGACTCAGTCTGGTGGAGGCTGTGGTAGTTGTGGTCCATTAGCCCCTGGCATTCTTGGGAAACTGAAAGAAAGTCAGGGTAGGTGAAGTTGGGGAGTGAATGGAGATGAGGTGGTGAGACTTGCAAGGACAGATAATGTCAGGTCTTAGAGGACCTGTTAAAGACTTTAGTCTTCATTTTAAAAGCTATAAGGAATAGTTGAAAAAAATTTAATCACTTGGAGTGGGGTTGAGGTAGGGAGATGAGGGTGGGGAGGGGCAAACTTATTTCCCAGGCTCCCTTGCAATTTGATTCAGCCAGTGGGAGGGGCTGGCAGGCAATAGGAGGGCAGAATGAGGGTAAAAGCTGGGTATCCCCTCTGCTTCAGCTTCAGGTGGCATCTACAGCAATCTCCTGGTCCTCTCTCCTTGGTGCCAGCTCTCACTCAAGTGATTCTGGCCCCTGGGCTCTGTTAGTACCTCACTTTGTCACTTCAGCCCTAGAGAGGCTAGCAATCTTGTGCTGTTGCTAATCTCTGGGCTGCTTCACCCTCCTCTTGTGCCTTTTCAGCTCATCCAAGACCTTTATAAGTAGTTCCCCATGTTAAGATCCCGCTACTGAATTGCCAGGTCTCTGTGTAGCCCAAGCAGTTTGTGCTTTACTATTAACCCAAAGGTTGGTGGTTCAAACCCTACAAGTGGCACTGTGGAGGAAAGTCCTGGCTATCTGCTTCCATAAAGATCATAGTCAAGAAAATTCTGTAGAGCATTGTTCTACCCTGAGACAGATGGGGTTGCCATGAGTTAGAATTGACTCAATGGCGTTGGGATTTCTTTGGTTACCGACCTGCCTGGCAGAGCTCCTGACTGCACTATGTCTAATACAGAGGATAGATTGAGGTAATGCCTCTGAAGTATTTAGGACAATGCTTGGCACATTGTAAGAGCTCAATAAATGATACTTAAAAAATGGACTCACTTTCTTCCCACATAAGCTCCCTGCTGTAATTTTCTCTGGCCAGAGGCCTGCACGCATCATAGCTCCTGAATCTCTGCCCACCTTCTCCTCCTTGAAGGTGGTCCAAGTCAATGGACTCGGGCTTCTGTCTGATTCATCCTTCTCTAGTCTTTCCAGGGTAATGGTTATATGAATTCTTCCCTACCATTTTGGACACATCACAATTTTATTTTTAATTTTCCAAAAATTCTTACTATGACTTATACTGTCCTGCTTTATGCAGTCTCTTCCTGGCTTTTCAACCCCGCCCTCTGCCATTTTTCCCTTACTCACTTCACCCCAGTCCACACTGGCCTTTTTTCGGTTCTCTGCTTCCCTCAGGGCTTTGGCACACATTGTTCCCTTTTCTTGGAAAAGCTATCTCTGGGCTCCTTTCAGCCCAGTTCCTTCTCACAGCTCAGCCACCATTTAGCTCTTTCCCTTAGAGAGGCCATCGCAGACCACCTTATCTCTTGTTGGTCCCGTCTGTTATTCTCTGCGACAGATGCTATCTGGATTCTTCATTGTACTTTTCGCAATGTATTCTGATTTTGCTTACTTGTTGATTACGTGGTTTCCAACTGCCTCCCTCTCTGCCTGCCGTAGTCACTAGACTACTGATTCCACCAGGACAGGATCCATGTGTGATATCTTCATCTGTGTAATCTCAGTGCCTAGCAAGATGCCTGGTGCAAAACAAGTTCTCAGTCAATGCATTCTGAACAAATGAATGTCTCATGTCAAGGTTCCCTAGAAGTCTAATACTGATCATTTCTGGGATTCACTTCTCTTCCTTACATTGGTACATGTGTTGTTCAGAAAGCCAAGCAGAAGCCTCCGGTCACCATTGCTCCTTGCCTGGGCCCTGCATGGTGCATTCAATGGTGGGAATCTGTGCTGGCAGTTCCATCTCCTCTACGACATGTGTGGCTGCTGGGAACTTTGCTGTGCTCCAGACTTCAGAAAATGACTTTTCACAGTCCTCTTACCCCTTACATCCTTCTGAGGACTTGCCACCTCCCAGGCCTTGCGTCCGAATGAGCTCAGGTCTGAACCACAATCTGCAGCTGCAAGCTTTGTTTCCCTGCAAGCCAATGCCCGGCTTCAACCTTCTTCTCAGGCAACCCCTCTGGCTCACAGTATCCAGCTTGATTCCACAGGAAGAACAAAGACCCCAGTCAAGAAGCTTCTTATTTTTTGGCTCTCAATAACAAAAAGGCTCTTAATTGTAATTATTCGGCCTCCCTCAAGGGCTTAGGGAAACTCAAGACTCAAAATACAGAGCTGGGCTGCATTCTTGGGAGAAGGGAAAAAGATACCTTTTATTCCTTCAGAATGAGCTAACAGTTGTTATATAAAAAAAAAAATGATATGCAAGCAAATTTTTTTCTTCTTTTTATTGTGCCTTAAGTGAAAGTTTACAGTTCACATTAATTTCTCATACAAAAACTTACACACGCATGGTTATATGACCCTACTTGTTCTCCCTATACTGGGACAGCACACTCCTCCTCTCCACCCTGTTTTTTCCCATGTCCATTCAACCAGCTCCTCTCCCCCTCTGCCTTCTCATCTCGCCTCTGGACAGGAGCTGCCCACTTAGTCTCATGTGGCAAGCAAATTTCTTAATTACCCTGCTCCACCAGTTATCCCATCCAGTGCCGCAGTTCCCTTCTAGAACTGGTGCCCTGCCCTGAGGCACAGCTGGTGGCTAGAAGTCTGAACGCCTACCTAGTTCCTGCCAGCCATCATTCCTGGGGGACTGAGCCTTGTCCCATGAACCCTCCTGGTCCCAGTGGATGTCTGGGTTGGACATGGGCTTGAAGCACTCTTTGGACAGTGTGTCTTAACATAACTGGCTTTGGTATCCAAGGATGCTTTCTCATTCCCCTTTCCATTTGGCTCTGCCCACCTTACTTTCCCCACCAAGCTGAGGTCCTGGCATGCCTTATACCTGAACATGAAGTCTATACCATCAAAAGACATGAAGTTTGGGCCCAGTCTGGTCCTCTTTAAGACTTGGAAGCAAGTAGATACGTAAGGGAAAATATTACAGATTTTTTAGCTTGGGAACAATAGCTTGGTACTAAGGAAATAGTTGTTTGAGCCTGTAGGCTGAGTCCACTTTTCTTGGAGTATTCTGCTTTCTCTTGCATACATATGTGATGGGTAATGCTTGAGATACTTACTGATGAAGATCAAAGACTACAGCTTTCAGTATGGATTACGCCTCAACATAAAGAATACAAAAATCATCACAACTGGACCAATAAGCAACATCATGATAAATGGAGAAAATACTGAAGTTGTCAAGGATTTCATTTTATTTGGATCCACAATCAATGCCCATGGAAGCAGCAGTCGAGAAATCAAATGATGTATTGTGTTGGGCAAATTTGCTGCAAAAGATTTATTTAAAGTGTTAAAAAGCAAAGATGTCACCTTAAGGACTAAGGTGTGCCTGACCCAAGCCATAGTATTTCCAGTGGCCTCATATGCATGTGAAAGCTGAAGAATGAATAAGGAAGACCAAGAAAAATTGATGCCCTTGAATTACGCTGTTGGTGAAGAATACTGACTATACCATAGACTGCCAGAAGAACAAACAAATCTGTCTTGGACGAAGTACAGCCAGAACGCTCCTTAGAAGCAAGGATGGTGAGACTTCTTCTCTCTTTGGACATGTTATCAGGAGGAACCAGTCCCTGGAGAAGGACATCATGCTTGGTAACGAAGAGAGTCAGTGAAAAAGAGGAAGATCCTTGATGAGAAAGATTGACACAGTGGCTGCAACAATGGGCTCAAACATAGCAATGATTGTGATGATGGTACAGGACCAGGCAGGGCGTATTTCTCAACTTTCTTATTTCTTTCATGTTTTTGAGTTATGCTAGCAGCCGTATCTGTGCTCAAAATTAAATATGAGTCAGGAATGCATTTGGCTGCAAGTAACAGTGGTTTAAACAGATAGAGATTTAACACAAAATCTAGGGTGTGTGATTGGTGTTGGGTTTGGACATTAAGTTCATATCAAAGACAGAGCTAAGGGCAAAAAAAGTGAAAAAGCAGCAGTGCCAGTTGTGTTTGTTCCCTTTTACCTGGAAAGCAAAGCTTCTTCAGAAGCCCTTGAAGTTGGCTTTCTCTTAGGTCGCATTACCCAGAACTGGGTTACATGGTTACCTTGGCTGCAGAGACAATTGGCATATTAGGGAACAATATTATCATGATTGGCTTAGATATCTTGATTCATTCTTTGCTCAAGTCGGGGAAAGAGGTCACTCTGAACAAAGCCAGGCTTCTGTTAACCAGGAAGAAGTAAGGAATAGATACTGGATGGGCAGGTCTCAATGTGTGCCCCAAATCAACTAAGCAAATCTAGAAACCCCCAGGCCAATGAACTTGATGCATATTCTTGAAACTTTTTGAAATCAATTATAGTGAAACCTGTGAGAGCCGGAACTCTATGCAACTGCCTTGTTTTTCCAGGTCCCGTAAGTTGCCTGCCTTCGACAGGGTGCATTCTTACCACTTTCTATCGCTTGTTTTAATGGAAAATACTTGGATTTTCCTTCTCTGTCTTATAGCGACCCTACGTAAAACAGAACAAAACACTACCCAGTCCTGCCCCATCCTCACAATCATTATTTTGCTTGAGCCCATTATTGCAGCCATTACGTCAATCCATCTCACTGAGGGTTTGCTTCTCTTTTGCTGACCCTTTACTTTACCAAGCATGATGTCCTTCTCCAGGGACTGGTCTCCCCTGATAACATCTCCAAAGTATGTGAGACACAGTCTCGCCATCCTTATCTCTAAGAAGCATTCTGGGTGTACTTCTTCTAAGGCAGGTTTGTTTGTTCTTCTGGTAGTCTATGGTATATTCGATATTCTTCACCAATACCATAATTCAAAGGCATCAATTCTTCTTCAGTCTTCCTTATTCATTGTTCAGCTTTCACATGCATATAAGGTGATTGAAAACACCATGGCTTGGGTCAGGTGCACTTTAGTCCTCAAAGAGACATCTGTGCTTTTTTTTTTTTTTAACACTTTAAACAGGTCCTTTGCAACAGACTTGCCCAATACAATATGTCTGGATTTGTTGACTGCTGCTTCCATGGGCACTGATTGTGGATCCAAGCAAAACAAAATTCTTGACAACTTCAATATTTTTTCTGTTTATCATGATGTTGCTCTTGGTCTAATCGTGAGGATTTTT
This sequence comes from Loxodonta africana, assembly GCF_030014295.1. Taxonomy (NCBI): domain Eukaryota; kingdom Metazoa; phylum Chordata; class Mammalia; order Proboscidea; family Elephantidae; genus Loxodonta; species Loxodonta africana. Next base: position 22,693,534 of record NC_087357.1, read on the forward strand.
GTTTTCTTTATGTTGAGGTGTAATCCATACTGAAGGCTGTAGTCTTTGATCTTCATCAGTAAGTGCTTCGAGTCCTCTTCACTTTCAGCAAGCAAGTCCTCTTCACTGTCATCTGTGTAATGCAGGCTGTTAATGAGTCTTTCTCAAATCTTGATACCCCAACCTTTATATAGTCCCACTTTTCACATTATTTGCTCAGCATACAGATTGAATAAATATGGTGAAAGGATACAACCCTGACACACACGTTTCCCAGTTTTAAACCATGCAATATCCCCTTGTTCTGTCCGAATGACTGACTCTTGGTCTATGTACAGGTTCCTCACGAGCACAATTAAGTGTTCTGGAATTCCTATTTAAAACGTTATCTATAATTTGTTATGATCCACACAGTTGAATGCCTTTGCATAGTCAACGAAACACAGGTAAAAATCTTTCTGGTATTCTCTGCTTTCAGCCAAGATCCATCCGACATCAACAGTGATATCCCCAATTCCACCTCCTCTTCTGAATCCGGCTTGAATTTCTGGTAGTTCCCTATCAATGCACTGCTATAACTGCTTTTGAATGATCTTCAGCAAAATTTTGATTATGTGTGTGAGATTAATGATATTGTACAATAATTTACACATTCTGTTGGATTGCCTTTCTTTGGAATGGCACACATATGGATCTCTTCCAATTGGTTGGGCAGGTAGCTATCTTCCAAATTTCTTGCCATAGATGAGTGAGTGCTTCCAGCATGGCATCCATTTGTTGAAATATCTCAATTGGAAATCCATCAATTCCTGGATCCCTGTTTTTCACAAATGTCTTCAGTGCAGCTTGGACTTCTTCCTTCAGTATCATCGGTTCTTGACCATATGCTACCTTCTGAAATGATTGAATGTTGTCCAGTTCTCTTTGGTACAGTGACTCTGTGTATTACTTCCATCTTCTTTTGATGCTTCCTGCATTGTTCAGTATTTTGCCCAGAGAATCCTTCAGAATTACAACTTGAAGCTTGAACTTTTCCTTCAGTTCTTTCAGCTTGAGAAATGCCGTGTGTGTTCTTCCCTTTTGGTTTTCTAACTCCAGGTCTTGGCACATGTCATTATATAATACATTACTTTGTCTTCTTGAACTGCCCTTTGAAATCTTCTGTTCAGCTCTTTTACTTCATCATTTCTTCCATTTGCTTTGGCTACTCTACATTCAAGGGCAAGTTTCTGACTCTCTTCTGACATCCATTTTGGTCTTTTCTTTCTTTCCTGTCTTTTTAGTGACCTCTTGCTTTCTTCACGTAAGATATCCTTGATGTCATTCCACAACTCATCTGGTCTTCGGTCATCAGTGTTCAATGCATCAAATCTGTTCTTGAGATGCTCTCTAAAATCAGGTGGCATATACTCAAGTTCATACTTTGGCTCTTGTGGACTTGTTCTAATCTTCTTCAGCTTCCACTTGAACTTGCATATGAGCAATTGATAATCTGTTCTGCAGGCAGCCCATGGCCTTGTTCTGACTGATGATATTGAGCTTTTCCATTGTCTCTTTCCACTGACGTAGTCAATTTGATTCCTGTGCATTCCATTTGGTGCGATCCAGGTGTATAGTTGCCATTTTTGATGATGAATGCAACACCATTCCTCTTTAATTTGTCCTCCCCAGTGTAGAAGACCATATGATTTTCCCATTCAAAATGGCCAATACCAGTCCATTTCAGCTCACTAATGCCTAGGATAATGATCTTTGTGTGTTCCATTTCATTTTTGACAATTTCCAATTTTTCCAGATTCATATTTCATACATTCCATATTCCTATTATTAATGGATGTTTGCAGCTCGTTCTTCTCATTTGGAGTGGTGCCATGTCAGCAAATTAAGGTCCAGAGAGCTTGATTCCGTCCATGTCATTAAGGTTGACTTGACTTTGAGGAGACAGCTCTTCCCCAGTTGTATTTTGAATGCCTTCCATTCTGAGGGGCTCATCTCTGGCGCTATATTAGACAATGTTCCGCTGCTATTTGTAAGGTTTTCACTGACTAATATTTCTTCAGAAGTAGACCTCCAGGTCCTTCTTCCTAGTCTGTCTTAGTCTAGAAGCTCAGCTGAACCTGTCCCCTTGGGTGACCCTGCTGGTATTTGAATACCAGTGGCATAGCTTGTAGCATCACAGCAACACACAAGCCCCCACAGTACAATAAACTGACAGATGTGTGAGTAGTCAATATGCAGGATGGCAGAAAAAAGATTAAAAATGTTCTTGAAAGACTGAAAAGTGGAAAATGGACTAAATAAAGCAATATACCATGTACAGAGATAGATGTGTATCATTTGCACAAGGGAAGAATGGGGAAAGCCTGGCTTTCTTGAAGCTTCTCTGCTGGTACAATCAGCAGGACCAGCTTTTGGCAGGATTTAGTCAGACACTCCTCACGAAGGTATAGACTCGAACATCCTGAAATATTACCCTAAAAACAAAGGTCAGCTAGTTTGGGTAATGGAAAGGCTGGAGTACTATACATGTACAATTTGTAGTGATGTCTGATGTCACTTTTCTCAGTCCTGAAATTAGCAACTTGTGTCCTCTCTCTTTTTTTCCTGATCATTCTGGCTAAAGTTTATCAATAGTATTGATTTTCTCCAAGAATCAGCTTTAATTTAAATGATTTTTTTCCCTACTGCTTTTTTTTTGTTTTTTATTTAATTAATTTCCACCCTTATCTTTATTATTTACTTTTTTTGTTTTGCTTACTTTGGGTTTAATTTGTTCTTTTCTATTTTTTTTTTTTAAGGTGGAAGCTGATGTCGATGATTTGAGAATTTCTTAAGAGGTGTTTTAGTGCAATAAATTTCCCTCTACATATTGCTTTAACTGCATCCCTCAAATTTTGATATGTTGTATTTTCATTATCATTCAGTTTATAATACTTTGTAATTTCTTTCCATTTGTCTTTCTCCTTTAAACTGTGATTTATTTAGAAGTGTGTTAGTTTCCAAATATTTAGAGGTTTTCCAGATAGCTTTAAATTCTTGATTTCTAATTTCCACTGTGGTCAGTTTTCCCATTATAAGAGAGAATAGATTTTATATGGAGTCTGGTGGGGCAATGGTTAAGAGCTCAGCTGCTAACCAAAAGTTTAGCAGTTCGAATCCACCAGCCGCTCCTTGGAAACTCTGTGGGGCAGTTCTACTCTGTCTATAGGGTCACTAGATATATTTTATGGCCTAGAATACGGTCTTAGTAAATGCCTGTGTGTACCTGAAAAGAATATGTATTTTTTTGTTGTTGAGTGGAATGTCCTACAAATATCAATTAGGACAAATTTGTTGATGTTGTAGTATATAAGCCTTGTATATCCTTACTGATTTTCTGCCTACTTGTTCTGTTAGTTATTAAGAGAGGGGTGGTGAAATTGCTGGCCGTAATTGTGGATTTCTCTACTCCTTGCAGTTCTGTTAGTTTTTGATTCATGCATTTTGAAGCCATGTTACTATATGTATACGTGTTTTGAATTGTATCTCTTCTTGATGAATTGACCCCTTTATCAATATGAGATGATCCTCCTTGTTACTGGCAATGTTTTGTATACTGAAATCTACTTTATATGATATTTATATAACCATTCCAGCTTTGAGTAGCATTAGCGTGATATAATTTTTACAAGCTTTTACTTTTAACCTATTTGTGTTTTTAAAGTGAGTTTCTTCTATATGATTTATGGCTGGGTTTTGCGTTTTTTCTCCAATCTGACAATCTCTGTCTTTTAGTTGGAGTGATCACTGACATGGTTGGATTTAAATCCACCATCTCACTTATGTGTTTTCTGTTTACCCATCTATTCTTTCTTTCCTTTTTCCTCATTTACTGTCTTCTTTTGGATTTATTGAATATTTTTTATGATTTTACTATTTTTTTTTGTTGATGTATTAGCGACAATTCTTTGTTTTGCTTATATAGTGATTGCTCTAGGAGTTAGAGTATACATCTTTAATTTATCACAGTTTACCTTCAAATAGGATACCACTTTAGCATAGTATAAGAAACTTACAACAGAATACTTCACCCTTTAGGGATTTTGTGCTATTGTTGTCATAGATTTTATTTATACATTTTTATAACCCCCATAAAACACTGTTATTATTTTTGCATTAATACATCAATTATTTTTTAAAGTGCTTTTGAAAATCAGAACTTTTTTTAAATTTACCTATATATTTATGATTTCTTAAGCCCTTAATTCTTTTCTGTCAATTTATATTTCCATTTGGTAGCATTTTCTTTCCAAGTATAGGATTTCCTCTAACATTTCTTGGTATGTGGATCTGCTGGTGATATATTCTATCAGCTTTTATATGTTGGAAAAAGTCTATTTTGCTTTGTTTTAGAAATACATGCATACACACATATATGTATATATACACATACATATACATGTTATATAGAAGAAAAAAAATCCCTTGCCATTGAGTCAATTCCGACTCATAAGGACCCTAGTTAACGGAGTAGAACTGCCTCACAGGGTTTCCAAGGAGCAGCTGGTGGATTTGAACTGCTGACCCTTTGGTTGACAGCCATAGCTCTTAAGCACTGCACCATCAGGGCTCCACATATTACATATGTATACATATATTTGGAGAAATAATTCTAAATTGACAGTTTTTTCTTTCTGTACTTTAAAGATGCTGCTTCATTGTATTCTGGTTTGCACATTTCTGATGAGAAGTCTGCTGTCATTCTTATCTTTCGTTCTCTGTATGATTGTTTTTTTCTGATTGCTTTTTAAATTTTCTCTTTATCACTAGTTTTAAGCAATTTGATTATGATGTGCCTTGGTATAGTTTTCTTCATGTTTCTACTTGGAACTTCCTGGATTTGTGAGTTTATGGTTTTCATCAAATTTGGAAATTTTTCATCCATTATTTTTTTCAAATAGTTTTGTTCTCTTCTCTCTGTCCACTCCTCCTCTTCATCTTTTTTCACTTCCTTAGGTGAAAAAAGGGACTCCAATTTCATGTATATTAAGCTCACCTATGCTCTGTTTTTGGAAACCCTGGTGGTGTAGTGGTTAAGTGCTACGGCTGCTAACCAAAGGGTCGGCAGTTTGAATCCGCCAGGCGCTCCTTGGAAACTCTGTGGGGCAGTTCTACCCTGTCCTATAGGATCGCTGAGTCGGAATCGGCTTGACGGCACTGGGTTTGGGTTTTTTTTGTATGCTCTGTATATTTTCTTTTTTCCCCTCCGTGTTTTATTTTGGATAGTTTCTATCTGCAATGTTTTCAAGTTCTTTAATCTTTTTTTCAGTAATTTCTAACTGCTATTAACCCCACACAGTTCTGTGTGTATATGTGTGCATGTTTTACAATTTTCAATTAAAAAAAATCGTTTCTAGTTGCTTGATTTGGCTATTTTATATTTTCTATTTCTCTACTTAACATGCTCGATCTTTACTGTTTTGAACACACATAGTTAAAATCACATTTTAAATGACTGTCTACTGATTCTGTCATTTCTGTAACTTCTCAGACTCTCTGGATTGATTTTTCTCCTCATTATGGTTCATACTTTCCTGATTCTTTTCGCATGGTGGGTACTTTTTGATTGGATGGCAGACATTGTGAAGTTTATCTTATTGGGTGCTGAGTCTTTTAATTTCGTATAAATATTTTTGGGTTTTGTTCTGGGACACAGTTATTTGGAAGAACCTTGATCCTTTTGGGAGTCTTTGAAGCTTTTTTAGGCAGGACTAGAGAGGCATTTACTCTAGGGCTAACTTTACCCCAGTACTGATGCAAGACCTTCAGAGTCCTCAACCCAATGCCCAGTGAACTATAACATTTTCCAGTCTGAGTGACGGGATCAGGAACAATTTCTAGTCTTGCATGATCACTGGGAACCTTTCCACTCTGGTTAGTGGCAACAGGAACAATTCTCCACCCTGCGCAAGCATTGGTGATGGTTCTCTTTACTCTTTATGGGCAGTTCTTCCTCGGCCTTGGGTAGTTTCCTCGCATGCATGTGCTAACCAGTACTCAGCTGAAGACTGGAGTGAGACCTACTACACATCTCCAGAGCTCTTCTCTTCCTCTTTGAGGCTTTCTCCTGTGCAGAACTCTATCCTTCTGGCTCTAGCTGCCTTGGTTTCCCTGGTCTTCCAGTTCTATCTCCTCAACTCAAGGAATCTGCCTAACTTTTCTTGGGTTACACCTTTCCATACTGCAGCTTGGCAACTCCCTCTAAACAGTAAGATGAGGCAATAGTAGGGCCTACCACAGCTCATTTGTTTCCCCTCCTTCAAAGACCACTGTCCTACACTGCTGCCCAACGTCCATTGTCTGAAATCATTGTTATAGATATTTGGGCTGTTTTTTAAGTTGTTTTGGGCAGGACAGTGAATCCAGTCCCTGTTGCTCCATCTTGGCTGGCTAGACTGGATTACTATAAATTATTGTGGTTCTGTCTATAAAACAGATTGCTAAGAGTGTCGCCTGTTTCCAAAACGACTCTCATTTAGTAATCTGAAATACTCTCATTGCAATCTACATCCCCATCAGGTGCAGTAACTGTTGTGCAATGCCTGTCACATCAGAGTTGCCTGCAAAAGAATTTTTCATATGACAATCTAATATTCCATTCTGGCTTAAGTTATAAGTCCTAAAATGCTCTCTAGACTTTGTTTCTTATTACTTTCTCTTCTTCAGTGACCTCATACCTTAAGACTTTCCTTTGTTTTCTCCCTTTTCCCCTCTGTCGGAGACCAGTAATCTGTTCATGAAATTTCATGATGTTTTGGGATTAGAATTTATCCTATTCTAGCCAGCATACCATCTTTGAGCACTTAGATGTGTGCTTGGAGCTCAAAGGGCTTGATGTGCGTGGGTTGAATAAAAACAGCATCCTTAACCTCAAGAAAACTCAAGATCTTTTTATACAAATAACTGCTCCTACTAATCACTCCTACTGTTTAAAAGAGGGGCACATCTGCATTTTAGGATGGATTTATATACAGAAGTAGAAAGTTCAAGCAAAGGAATTCTTGTTTTTCTTGTTGCTCCTTAGCTTCACCAAGTGTTTATTGAGTGCTTGCTATAATTAGGACATTGTAGTGTTACCTTGGAGACTGAGGCATGTCACTGACATCGGTGGGTTTATAGTCTTGTGAAAGACTGACACAAATTGATAAATACTCAAGATGTGGTACTGCAGTAAATCTTTAAGATTTCCTAGGAAGACGTGATTATTGAGGGCTGGAGAGATTAGGGCAGCCTTAGAGAACTAGTTCAGGAAGGAAATTTGGAATTTAAGGCAGAGAGGCATGAACAGAATTAGAAGTCAAAGAGCACATGGCTTGTCTAGGGACAAGGTTGAAAGGTTTAAGTGAAGGGATCCTGTTGGAGAATAATGGATGAGAAGTTGAGTCCTATCTGTGGAGACCTCACATGCCAGGCTAAGGCATTTGGATTCTGGGGAGCTATGGCTGTTTTTTGGTTGGGGTGCACATGTATAAAGATTTGTTTGGAATAGGCAGGGTGAGGGTCAGTGTGTACAGGAGGGACAAGGACTGGTGGGCAGTCTTGAGGCTGGGGACTATGTCTCAATCATCTTTGAATTCCCCAACCCTTGACTGCCTATAAAAAGTTATCATTTTTCCTTCTAAATTGTTAATGCTCTTGATAGCCGTTGGTACTGTCAATGGCATAATACATATTTTAAAGAACCACTCTCAACCCAGTGCTTCACTCTAAGGGCTGAAGGTTGAAAAAGTTGGAATCAAGAGTCTTTCAAACCTTATTTGTCTCCCTTTTAATTCCTCATTTTCCTCCTCAAAGAAAAAGGTACTCAGCCACCTTTTTTAGAAATTACACAACGTGGTTATTGGTAATCCCTCCCCCGCTAATAAATTCGCACCGTCTCACACATCTCGTTAAAAAGGACAGACCACACACATATACATAAACCCAGCCAGCCCACGCACACACTCCCAACATAGCCTAGCAGAGATGCAAACTCCCAGATGAGCAGAGCTCAGACACACACACACACACACACACACACATTCTCTCTCTCTCACGTTATCCAACGCCTAGGCCAAAGAACCATTCGTGTAGACACGCAAACCTTACGCTTAGCGGCGCAGATACTCGCTTGTATGCACACATTCTACACAAAGACCCACCGCAGTGCGCACCTCATACCAGACCACCAGGGCCCCCAGGCCCCACCCCAGGCCCGGTCCGGGAGCGCCATCGCCAACACCGCCCTGACTCCAGCCTCCGGGCGCGCTAGGTGGTATCACTGCAGCGCGCCGCTTGCGTCATCAGGGCGCGACATTGCAGCAGGCACCCGGCTGAGACTTGAAGTGTGAGCAGCTGCAGTCACTGAAGCCAGAGAGAGGCTGGTGTGAGAGCCGTGGGAACGGGTGCGGGCTGCGGGAGGCTGCTTGGTGCCGGGAGCGCCAGGAGCGCCAGGACAGGTGCGTGGTCACCCTTCCCCGCAGGACTTGGTGCGACTCTTGCAAGTCGCCGGGGGCTGTCCGTGTTCCCCTTCCCCCTGCCCCCGAGCTGTGCCCCCCATCTCTCTCCCCTAGAAATGGGCGGGCTTGTGGCGGAGTTGGGGTCGGGATTGTTCACTCCCCAGGGAGCCCAGACAGTAGCATGGATGCATCCTAAGCACCTAAAGGGGCTGGGGCGCCCCCAGCTCCGTGTCTCTGAGGGTATTGTTTTTGTCATTGAAGCAGCAGGGATGCTCAGAGCAGCTGGTGCTGGGTATAATCCAAAGACAGCAGTCACCATTGCTTGGACTGAGCGCTCACTGTGTGTCAGACTCAATGCCGGGGGCTTTGTATGTGTTCTGCTCTCCCAGCAACCCAGGAGGAAAAATCTGTCATATTATCCCCATTTTCGAAAAGGGGAAACCTAGGCATAGAAGTTAACCAACTTGCCCAAATTCCCGCAGCTGGTAAGCGGTGGTGGGTTTGTCTGACATCTGAGCTCACCCTCCTGTACCTTGCAGAGCCCATAGCTGGCTATCTGCATCCCACGCTGCCTGATTCCTCTGCCTTTTTTTTTTTTTTTTTTTCACTCTACGACCTTGGGTAAACCCTGTGGGAAAGAGGAGGAGCCAACCGTGGACTTCCTATCGGCACAAGTCTTTTTCTTCTTCCCCTCCTCCCCCAATCCTCCTTTCCATGTTGAGTCTTCATATTCTGAGGCTGCAGAGGGCTCCCTCTGTTGTAGGGACATTTTACGCTGGAAATTGATAGCGAAGTGCCGAGATTTTGTTTTATAATATGTAAGAACTTTCAAGCCAAGTGCTTTGCTTTACAATTCTGTCCCCTCTCCTAGTACTTTAGATTGTTAAGTATGTTAACTAGTAAAGGATGTGCAGTTATGCCGGTTGTAACAGTTTCCTTGCAGATCCATAAAGGGATTGTAAAGAAATCAGAATATGCCATTCAGGGAACGCTGTTAATCTGGATATGAACTTTCAGAGTTTTGAAAGAATAATTTCAGGCCATATGAGAATGGGGCAAAAGCTAAAAAACAGTTTGACAACAGAGATGTTAGAAAGCTTTTACATTTTAGGTTAATATCCACTCTCTTTAGGAGCTCACTATCAATGAACATTTTCTCTTAGAAAAGACTTTGTGAAAATGGTGAAAAGCTCTAAATCAAAATAGTGTGCTTTTGTTTTGGAGCTTTCTGGATGTATTAAAAGTATAAATATTATTTCTTTTAAGGCATATGGAAGTCAAGAGCTTAATTCAGTTTAAGTGGGAAACTTGAGAGCTGTCCAAATTGCCTTTACCCATTTCACAATGAAAAGTATGAACAACCCAAAATTCCTGACACATATTTTTTTTAAATGATCTACTTTTGTGCATATATGTAACATGTATTTAACTAAATAAACGCATGACTTAATTCTCTGAGGAACTATTTAATTATTAACACAAATGAAATAATTCTTTGTCGTATACTTGAAATAAACCGTTATTTATACTTGGATTCCCCTGGGTGGTACAATAATGGTCTTGGCTGCTTAGTGAAAGGTTGTAGGTTGAAGTCCACCCTTAAGTGCCTCAGAAGAAAGGCTTGGCAATCTACTTCTGAAAAATCAGCCATTGAAAACCGTATGGAACACAGTTCTACCCCGATACACGTGGTGTTGCCATGAGTTGGAATCTACTTGAAGACGACTGATTTTTGGACTGGTACCCTTGCAAATGACTGATTAATAGTTGGTTTGTTTGTTTAATCTATGTTTAGAAAGCCTAAGGATACAAAAAAAATTTTTTTTTTTGGTATGGCAATGTAAACCCATCAAAGTCAGGTTTTACAGTTTTGACTCTACAGTATTGTGAAAGTCTGCCAGTTGTTCATTAGATATCCTATCATGGAGCAAAATAATGTAGAAGTCAGAAATCTGAGTTTTGAGATTTACCTCATTGAATACATCTTTCATTTAAATGGTATACATTTTTCGTAGCACATGATTTGGGAGTTACACTTTGAGACATGGATGAATCTGCACTGACCCTTGGCACTATAGATGTTTCTTACCTGCCAAATTCATCAGAATACAGTGTTGGTCGGTGTAAGCATACAAGTGAGGAATGGGTAAGTTGAAGGTAACAGTTAAGAACATTCAACTTAAAAGTATTTATTTTAATGTTGCAAATGAAGGTGGAAATACTGCCTGCAACAGAGTATCAAAGAGAGGTTAATAACTACAGAACCCTTAGAAGCTGTGTGTATGACATCTAATAAGATTTTAAAAATTCTTATGATATTATGTTAATTAAAAAAATGTTAATTAGGAAGGAACAAATTAGGTAGAAAATTTAAATCCAGTGATTACGTTAAAAAGCAAAACACTTTTGCGTAAGGGGGTGGGGGAGGACAACCTAGAATGTTACTAGTGGTTGCTTTTGGGTAGTGAGATGAGGAAACTTTTGTTCGTTCTCTCAGTATCTAGTTTTCTTAAGTTATTTTTTGATAAACATGTATTTTGTAATGTAAATACACGTTATTTTAAAAACATTAAAAATGGTAAATAAATTGTAGTATGAATCTAGTGCAAAAGACATGCATTTTCCGGTATTGTTTCCCCTATATCAGCATAACAACTATAAGGCATGTGTTATGTATTATCTCAGACACCACCTGCTTTGTATAAAAAATAAGGATGGCATTTCTGTGTTGCTTATTTTTGAGGTTTTATCAGTGGAATTTGAGCAACTGATAAGCTCAAAGTTAAGGGAAAAATGTTTAAAGAAGAAGTTTGACCGTAATTGGACAGTGCAGCTATTACTTAAACACCAGCCTTTAAACCGTCTTGATAAGATAAAGAAATGTTGTTTACATTTACCTTGGTTTTCATTTCAAGTAAAATCTTTAAAGCTGTAGGATAACAACTTGCTCAAAGTCTCAGACCTTTGTCATTCTATCATGGAAGTGTGTGATCTAAGAGGGAGCAAGTGTAACCCTTAGCACAAGAATCCTGGTGTTTGAATTTATTCATCGCGCTGCTGCCACAATTCTGTTTGACCTTCTACAATGTAGTTTTTAAACTTTTGAGCGCAGCTTTGAATATGCAGCCATTACTACTAGCTAATACCTTTCTTAGGTGCTCAAGTTTTGCTTATGTGCCAGGCTTTGTTCCAAGTGGTGATCTTAGTGGGAGTAACCTGGATGAAACTCACCATCTGAGACATGCATGCTTATGCTCCCAAAAGAAAACATTGTAGCATGTTTCTCTTCTATTTCAAAACTCTTAGTTTCAGCATTCAAATGAACAAATATAATACTCTTGCCATTTTTAGACACTTTTTTTTTTTTTTAATGTTTATTAGGGTGAGTATAGTTTCAGACCCACTGTCTTCAGATCTGCGACTTTAAAATGGAAAGAAAGCCTAATGGGCCGGAAAAGGCCATTTGTTGGCCGATGTTGTTATTCCTGCACTCCGCAGAGCTGGGTAAGAATGTTACTGCTTTTGATTTTAATAAGCAAAGGGAAATGCGTGACATGTGTGTCAGACTTTGTGTGACTTTGTTATTGTGTAGCCTTAATGGACTAAATTCAGTTTTAGAATTTAGGCCTATATTTATTATCCAGATATTCCAAGTAAAGTTGATTTACTGTTTCCATTCATTTATTCGGTAAATACTGGGTCCTGTAGTTGAGGCTAGGTAATATTCTGGTTCCTTTCTATATCTAGCATGACTTTAGGGGGATGGTAGATCATACTTTCAGTTAACTTCCAAAGAGTTGGGGGAAACCTGTCGTGTAACTTCTACATGTTGCACAGCTTCAGCATTTAACCTTAAAATCCTAGCAAGATGAGCTGGAGCTAACTAGATGGAATAAGCATTTAAAGTGTTGGCTTTGCTTTGCCCTTCCTTTTGCCAAATTCTGTTCCTGGGTAGTGTCTGTTGACTTCGTGGTAGTGAAGAATGAATGCTAAAATGTTAGGATGAAGATTTAAGAAAGAGAGAGAGAGAGAGAGAGAGTGTGTGTGTGTGTGTTATTCGTATTTTGGTGAAAAAACACAAGCCATGTGAAACCTTCCATGTTACAGTGCGGCATTTGTGAAGTCTATTGGATGATGGGAAACCCTGGTGGTGTAGTGGTTAAGTGCTATGGCTGCTACCCAAGAGATCGGCAGTTCGAATCTGCCCGACGCTTCTTGGCAACTCTATGGGGCAGTTCTACTCTGTCCTGTAGGGTCACTCTGAGTCAGAATTGACTCGATGGCAGTGGGTTTTGGTTTTATTGGATGATGAGTATGCTTTTGATGGCAGTTGAGGAGAGGAATGAGTTAGGACAGGATTGTAGAACCTAATGAGGCTTTGTTTCAAGGCAGTGGAGTTGCCTTTTAAAAGGTACACCTGGACATAAAGATCTCTGTGGAATGGGCTGGTTAATAGGACATAGAAATTCCGCCATTTTTAAGTGCCTGTCATTTATAGAGGTTGCCTGTAACCTGTGAGAATAGCTAACTGCACTGTGTCAGTTTTCAACTCAGGTTTGGCTTGGCAGGAGGCAGAATTCTTACTCTGGTATGAAGGGATTTGCTAACATGGGAGAGATTTGTGTGGAATCCAGGCAGTTTATGTTAAATGATCAGGTCTGCGCAAGAATGTCTTGATATAAATATAGTTTCTTAAAAATCATAAGTGCCTTCTTACAAGAATTTGGTAGAATTGGAGGATCATGGAAATTTGTAGTCTAGGAGCAAAGCCGGTTGAGATGAAAAGGCCAGTGGAAATAAATATTTAGATAGAAGGTCATGTGGCTTTTCTTTGTAGATCTGGCCTTTTATCCAATTCTAATTTTGAACGTTTAAAAGACCAAAACAATACGTTAACTGTAATGTGTTCTTCTTGAGTCAGAAGAGAGTATAAGAAATTATTTGGTGGTGGTCCTGGTTTGACGTGAAATAGGTGGTTAGTATAACAGATAACTGATTTTTGCCTAAACGTAGTGCCTGGTGAAGCTGAATTTGGTCTTGAATTGCTTCAGTGGCTGTTCATTTAAAATAATTTTTACTTGAAAATATTCTTATAGTAACTTTTGATATTTGCTACCTTTTCTCTGAAATCCTATTTTTTTCTTCTTTAAAGAGATTTCACTTAAGTATTTTTACATCTTTAGTTGAGGGCACATTATGCTTTCTCAGCATTTATTTGTGGCAATTTTACCTTTTGCCCACATCGACAAAGCTGTAGACTTTCTGTCTTTCAAGGTTATGTGGAAAGAGGGTGACCTTTAGCCATATATTTTCTCATTAAGTGGGCAGTCATTTTAGGGAATGAAAAGAGCAGACTCTTTGGAGCAAGATCTGGGATTGAATCCTGAACCCTGGCTAGCCTCTGTTTTCTTATCTTTAAAATGGGGCTAATAATTCTTATGTGTTAGGATTATTGGAGGGTTGGTAATCTTGCAATAACTGCATGGTTCTTAGCATAGTACCTAGCGTTTCGGGAACACTAAAATCTCCAGTATTCCTGTCAATGACTTACGCTACCTGGAGCTTCAGGTCTTTCAGGGTGGGGTAAAGGGTTGGAAGCGGAGAGACACTATTTCCTTTGCAAGGTTTAAGGATTAATTTTGAGTTTGTGACCTTCGTGGAAGGCTGAACAGTACTTTTCAATAAAATAATTTTTCCTTATTGCTTAGGTTTATGGAGCAATGCTGAACTTTTATGTTTGAATTTTAAGTCATTTCAAAATGGTAATGTTAGCTCTTCACCACTAATACCATTGTATATTTATGTCTACATTTATTTTGTTTTATATAGGAGAAATTCTTCAACCCCAGTATCCCATCGTTGGGTTTGCGGAATGTTATTTACATCAATGAAACTCACACAAGGTAAAAAGATGTTTCTTATACTTTTAGTAAATCGCAGAAGAAATACTGCATAACAGTCAACACTCTCGAAGATGAATCTCTTTTATGTCTTACAAGTTAACAGGATATAACCTTCTGACACAAGAGACTTTATCTGAAAATTGTAAAGAACAGTAACCTCCTGAGGGGCCTATTACTATTATCACTGATGTAATTATTTAATACATACTTTCATAATGGTGTAGATGTCACAGCTTTAATTTATTCATATATTGATTTTGTGTCTGATACGTGTCAAAGTGTGATAAAGATTTGTATGAAGAGAGGCATGGGTTTGAATGTCTTATGACCCATCATGGCTGTTTTATATTTGAAATTTATAACTGATTTAATTGACTCACCAGCAGTGGGTTATTTATTTATTTTTGAAAATGTAGGGTAGAGCCCTGGTGGCACAGTGGTTAAGAGCTTGGCTGCTAACCAAAAGGTTGGCAGTTTGAATCCATCAGGCTCTCCTCGGAAACCCTATGGTGCAGCTCTACTCTGTCCTGAAGAATTGCTATGAGCTGGAATCCACTCGATGGGGTTTGTTTTTTGGGGGGGTTAATCCATAGGGTATTAAAAAATATTTCCCTCTATCGAACAAACATGCTTTAACTTATTACTTGCTTAAGACTTTCTTAGAATTCCTACTTCTAAATTTCCAGCATGTGAGGAAAGGCTGGTAGGCTCCAGAATTAGAGAAAAGGAGCTTTGTTCTGTGAATTGAGAAAAAGCATAGGGAAGGAGGGTAGAAAGGTTGTGTTCGTGTCTATGTGGCAAGAGGGAAGCAGCAACCAAAAATGCTACCAGTCCTTATAATTCTAAAAGTAGATGCTTGCAGGAGGCAAAGAGTAGGCTAAGATGATGAAAAATACTTGAAATTCTCTGAAAAATGGATCAGAAGTCAAATACTTAAATTTGAACCCTTTCAGATATTACCTCTCACGTTTCAAGGATGTTGTTGTTGTCAGGTGCCATCAAATCGTTTTCCACTCATTATGATCCCATGTTACAGATTAGAACTTCCCCTAGGGTTTTCTTGGCTGTAATCTTTACTGAAGCAGATTGCCAGTTCTTTTTTCCACTGAGCAGCTGGGTGGGTTTGAACCACCGACCCTTCACCTACCAGCTAAGTGCTTAACCATTTGCACCACCGGGGCTCCTTATTTTGTTGATGTAAGGTCATAAATAAATATTATAATACCTGTGTATATGTATTACTTAACTTGCTTTGGTTTTTATATAACTAAAGTCAAGGGATATAGTTTTTCCTATTTCTAGGCTGCCTTTGTCTTTCACTTTGTGTTTTAAGTTTAAGGGACAAAGAAGAGACTGTGGTTCATTGATTTTTTTATATTTTTTCCTTCTTTTTCTCAGTTCCCATGATTAAGATCCTAAGAAAAAGCATCTCATAAAGTCTCTCCTTCTTTGTGTAAATAGATATTTTACATCTAAAAGCCAAAGGGATTATTTGTTGTCCTCAATTGGAGACAGTTAAAAAAAATAGCATGTGATACACTAACTAGGCAATATGAAACTTCTGTGCGATGCAGTAAGCTGCCTGTTGCAGTCTGCAGTTGAGTTGCTTATTTGGCCCTTCTGTGTGTTACATGAGGCAAAGCCTAAACATTTACACACACACACACACACACACACACACACACACACACACACACACACACACACACATTCTTTCAGTCTTCTATTCCAAAGGGATTTTATGAAGAGCTTGGACTTTGTACATTCCAATAATCATTCTGAACATGTTCACTGAAGGAAGAGTTTAGAATCAAATGCTTAAGATATTGGGCCAAGTTTTCAAAGGATTGAGATAAGAAGAAGAAAAAGAGCATGAAGGAGAGATAAAAGAGCAAGTGATTGATAAACACTTCCTCAGTAGAGGGCTTTTGGATCTTTTCAGCATTAATGAATTTTTATTTGAAATCTTCAACTGTTTATGAGTATGTCATTATGAGGGAAATGATAATGAAGCATTATATAATTATTACATGTGGTTTCAAATCATTGCACAGTGAAGGCTTGGAGCATTCTTATTCTGAGATCTGCCTCCCAGCCTCACACCATACCCCTACCCAGGTTTCTCAAAACACCACATAGCTGCTGTCGCAAAGGGAATATGCTATCCCTTAGGTATGTTGAATATGTGAAAAAAAAAGAAAGAACCTGTGGCTTCATGAAGCCAGACTACAAATATCCAGACCACAGGGCAGTTATCCTGGACTTCCCTCAATTGATCGAGAATTTGAGGGTCAATGATCATTTTTTTTTTTTTTTTTTTTACTAATAGGAAACTTAGGCCTTCGTGCTAGGAAAAGATTTCTAAAATTTGTCTTTTTATAGCCCACGACTTTCAATGTATTTGCCTTTTTCACTGTGTTAATAAAGTTGGATCTCATCATTTCTTTTGTTTTTATATTAGGGCTATTATTTGGTGAAGCAACACTGTTCAGCACTAACACACAAATCCCAAGTTGAGATTTAGCTGAGAGTACAGGAAAGAAATTATGAGTAAAACTATGAACAGTGTCCTGGGCTACTAGGAGGGAGGATTTGCTATAACAGAACCCTAAATCTCAGCAATAGATGAAATTAGGTGTTGTCTTATGGGAGGGAAACCACTGTATCATTTACACAACTTGTTTTGGTGTTCCTAGAGTACTTTGCTAAAGCATTTTCATGTTGCAGGCACCGAGGATGGCTTGCAAGACGTCTTTCTTATGTGCTTTTTGTTCAAGAGCGAGATGTCCATCAGGGCATGTTTGCCACTAATGTGAGTGAAAATGTCCTGAACAGCAGCAGGTAAGGATCAGGATGCTGTTGTAAAGGGGAGGTGGCAGGAATGATGGTAGATGGATGGTGAGGGGAGGTTCCCTTTATTAACTTCTAATTTCTCTGGGACTCTGTCTCAAGAGATATTTGCATTTCTAAGTGTTAAATGTGAAGCTCCACAGGAAAGAGAGGAGAACAGATGGCTTTGGTGAACAGGGCCATGTGGGAATAGCAGCCTTGTCTTATGGATTAATAATTGAATACGTTTCTGACACAAAAAGCAAGATGGAATTCAGAGATACACGTATTTCCAGAGTTCTTGGTTAAGTTTTCTGTAATACGAATGCTGGGATTGAAATAAGTGCTATCCAAGGGATAGGCTTGGGGGATGTCAGTGTCCCGTAGAGCCTGTCTTGCTGTAGTAATGAAGTATCAGCTATGTGGAGTTTTGCTGTACTTTACTAGTCTAAAATCAGGAGCAACAGAGGAGGAAAACGCAGTTATTTGAAACTCCCTTGGATTACTACATATGCTTCTTACTTGGTAAAAAACCTTCAAATATGTTTCATTCCATCCAGATATTTTGCCTTTTAGCTGGAATGTTAGAACTGGTTTAAGAAGGTTTAACCTTACACTTTCTTCCCTCAGTCAGGTGGCAGATACAAAACTGTATTAAACCTTCCCTTTTTCCTCACTGTTTATTGTTCTGTGCTGTTTTGAGTTGTGCCTTTTTTAAATTACTGGTTTGACTTGGAAAACATTTGTAAATATTTACGTCCTAGTTTGATTCCTCCTAGAAAGCGTTACCTGTAGTTCTTTTGATGGAGTCACAATGTAAATGAAAAATAAATGAGGTCTTCAAAAGAAGAAAAAAACAACACACACTTTGGCAGTGGGCTTTGAACACTTCTGAGTTATATGCTTAAAGGGGTAATCCTTCTCTTTCTCTCTTCTGCTGAAGTGCCACTTTGTGTCCCTCACAGCATGGGTCCCTTGCACATAGTTGTCTCCCAGGGAATTTGAATTAAATTCTTAAGTCTGCTTCCCAGATTCCTCAGGGGTTCATTGATTTAGGAATACGATATCCCTAATATTTACTAGAAAAAGCACTTCTAACTCGAAGCTCATTCTTTCATATTATCACAAATTAAAGGGAAGGTATATTTTGTTTTGTGATTTATAGCTGTATTTTAAAAACCACTGAATACAGAATGTGGCATAGAAATAATTATACTGTTTATCTCTCCGTTTCGAATCAGAGTTCAAGAGGCAATTGCAGAAGCGGCTGCTGAGTTAAATCCTGATGGTTCTGCTCAGCAACAATCAAAAGCCATCAGTAAAGTGAGAAAGAAAGCCAAAAGGATCCTTCAAGAAATGGTTGCCACCGTCTCCCCAGCAATGATCAGGTATTAAAAGGCAAGGCACAAAGCTTTCAGCAAGAGCCGTCCTGTTCTGAGCAAATAGGACTGAGCCATTGGAAGTTCCTTTCCTATCACAGTGTTCTTTGCCCCAAAAATGTTTTAACATTCCGATGTCAAAACCAATTCCCCGTTTTATTCTTATTCAACTTCTGCATAAAATAGCACAGGGGTGGGCTTTACAGAGCCTCAATCTCTGTTAACTGATGATGCAGCCGTTGTGTTCCTGTGGACATCTGCTCTAAGGGGCTAGCTGTGAGCCAAGTTTTATTTATCCATATCCTAAAGCACATTGTTTCTATGTATTCTATGTATTCACTTGTTCATTTCCTTCTGAGGTATAAAGTGTGCTATTAGAGTGAAAGGTAAGATTTTAGTCCCAAATAAAAAAAAAACCATATAAATGGAATATACATAAAGTCAGCTTTTTAATTGCACAGTGGAGACACATACAAACACAAACACGCTGTGTGAGTGCGTGCACACATACACACGCACACACACACGGAGTCATTTACAAGCACTTTTAGATTTCAGATTCAAGAAATGTAAGTCAAATATATAAATACACATTTGAAAAAATGTTTCATTTCTTTCAGACTGACTGGGTGGGTGCTGCTAAAACTCTTCAACAGCTTCTTTTGGAACATTCAAATCCACAAAGGTCAACTCGAGATGGTTAAAGCAGCAACCGAGGCAAGAATTTCTGTGACTCTGTCATTCCGCTTTCCTCACGTTGGTAGTATGATATTATGGATCTTTTGGAAATGTTCTCTCATGTACCGTTGTGCATTTCAACCCATCTGGAAGGTTTTCCCCATTTGCCGTAACTGCAGTGGCTGTGTTTTGGGGAAGGGCAGCGGGGTGAAGGAGGACTACCAGCACTATTCGGGACTCCTTCTAAGTTGCTTTGCGGCCACCTTGACAACTAGGTGAACTGTCTGTATTTTATAGAGGAGGAAACAGAGGCTCAGGCGAATAAAGAAATTATATCAGTTCACACCTAATAAGTACTTTCTAGCCTGACTCCAAAACCTATGTTCTTTTTGCATGTTTAGGTCTGCCTCCCAGAAGACACTGAGGGTCTTCTCTTGATTACCCTTCCTCTCTCCCCAACTCTTGTTTATTTTTTGTTTGTTTCATTTTGTTTTAGCTAGTTAAGTATTAAATTTAAAGAAGTTCATATTACTGGGAAATGCTTTTAAAGAATGAGTTACTGATTAGCCAGTGTTTGAGTGATTGTAGGGGCCCTAGTGGCGCAGTGGTTAAGAGCTACGACCACTAACCGAAAGGTTGGCAGTTTAAATCCACCGGCTCCTTCTTGGAAACCCTATGGGACAGTTCTACTCTGTCCTATAGGGTTGCTATGAGTGGGTGTCAATATGACGGCAGCGGGTTTGGTTTTTTGGTTTTTTTGAATGATTCTAACTGAATATCAAGTTTCAAAGTGTGATTAATTTTTACATTTGAATTTTAAATTTGGCATTTTTCCCTCTACTAGATGAATTTGCCGCTTATATTTCTACCAGTTCATAGATCCCATATTGACTATCTACTGCTCACTTTCATTCTTTTCTGCTACAACATCAAAGCACCATACATTGCTTCAGGCAATAATCTCAACATTCCTATCTTCAGGTAAGATCAGCTTATTTTGAAATTTAAGATATGAAAAAGATCGTGTTTTAAATTTTTGTTATTTTCTCATTATAGTTTTGACACATGCTATTGTAAAGAGGGCATCAGCCTTTTTTCTCTTATAAAAGTAATACATGTTTATTGTGCAAAAATTTGGAAAAAAAAAAGTACTAAGACTATCACCATTGCTTATGTGTTTTAAATGAGATACTTGTTGAACTGTGAATATTTAAACTTTATAGGCAATGTTGATCAAATGTATAAAAGGCAGTTAGGAAGGCAAGATAGCAAATTACTGTACCAGGCACTTCTGGGGAGGTGGAGTTGGGGGTAGCGATGAGGTGGGGTGGTGATGGTGATATAAAGTAAGAATTAACATACCTCTATCTTTGATCTCATAATTTAGTAGCGTTAGAAACATGTAATAATTGCAATATACTATGCAAGGGGTTTTTAGGAGAGTGTTGTGCATTCCACACAGAGGAGGAAGTATGTGCAAGGGCATGGAGGTATAAGAGCCTGGTATGGTTGGGAAATGGTAGATGATTCAGTAAGGATAGAATGGAGGCTGCATTAGGAAGGGCCAGAGGCAGGAAACAGAGACTACACAGGTGGTGAGAGCTGGATCAAAACAAGAATTTTGATTTTGTTTTGAGTTTCTAAACCAAAAGTTTAGAGTCTGTCCTTACTTGGGGAGTGACATGTTCAGATTTGCATTTTGAAAGATCATTCTGAATTAGAGGGACTTGGATCAATTTTGACTCTATTGCAATAGTTCAGGCAAAAGATAATGAATGCTAATATTAAAGACATAGAGTTATAACCTTGGAGAGAAGGGGAGAGATTTGAAAAATTACTTAGTAAGTTGAATTAATAAGACTAAGGTGTAGTCCAGACGTGGGACTAACAGAGAAGGAGGAGGAGGAGGGAGGAAAACTCTCAGGTGTTTTCGTCTAGGAAACTGGGTAGATAGTAAGGCCCCCAATGAGGAATTGATGAGGAGCAGGTTTAGGTTTAGGAGATTTGAGAAATTAAAGTTGCAAACTTGAAATCACAAAGCATCTGTAAGTCAGCTCTGTGAATAGAGAATGAGGGGAGGATGAATCTGGAGAGAGTTTGGCGAAGGAAGTGGGCTGGCAGACTGTGCCGAGAAGGCCTCACCAGAGAGCAGTCATGCTATGAAGCCTGGTCTTCAAAGTTTGAGGAGCTCCTTCCTAATCCCTTTACTCAAAGATCTGTAGCTAGCTAGATTCATGTGGTTGACTGAAGAGATTCCATTTGTTCATGCAGTCAACTGATACTTATCCAGCTGTGCTTTAGGCGAGGGTGAACGAGATACATAATCCTTGCCTTCAAATAGTTTATAATCTAGTGAAATATAGACAAAAAACAATCAGCTATATGATACAGTGTGATACAGCTCTTCAGAAGATACATGCTCTTCCAGGGACTAGAATATCTGTCTTTGCTATCAAGGGCACCTCTTCTCAATATCAAAGGACCTGAGAAGCAGAATTACTTATCAGAAAGTTGTTGGTAGCCATGGATTTAGAATGAAGCTCTAGAGAAGCTTTGTCCCATAATAGTTTGTCTCTTGTAATCAGAATAATTCATATACTCATTCTGTCTTGACTTGGTCTCCAGCTCGGGTCTCTTGGAAGCGCTTAATAAACACTGACAATTTCTTACAATCCGACTCCCCTTTTTCTGAACTCCATGGCAGTCATTGCTTAGCTCCATCATTCCTTCAGACATGACAGAGTACAGATAGCCTGGCCTATTTATTTGCAGCATTCTTTTGTTACCTGCCAGTCTGCACATTCACAAACCACTTCTCAGGGTGGGTTTCTTTTTGTGTGTGTGTGTGTGTGTGAATGTCTCATCTCATTCATTATGAATTCATTCTGTAGGGTTTAACTTTCAAAGAGTGGTATCAAGCATTGCAGGCATCTTACCGTGACCTTCTTATACTAACTGTAAAAACCAGTTGCCTTTGAGTCGACCCTGACTCATGGTGACCCCATACCAAAATGTATACATTAGTATCACTCTGTTTGAAAATAAGAGGAAGCTGTGAGTTTAAATGTTTAGTTTAAGTATAAGAAAATTTCAACTTGATTTCGGTATTCATAAGTGCTGTAGAAAGAGACATGATGTTGGGAAATTCGTTTAATTCCTATGTATGTGTAAATTAAGCACAGTGTTGTTCCATGTTTTGGAAAGGTGGTTGTGCTGGGTTTCAGTTAGATAACATTCTCCTTGCCTCACAGGGACACTGTCTAAGCTATCGTTACTTCAAAAATTTTTCCTGGAGGAGCTTTTGTAACATCACATTCATTTTGTAGTAAAGGTGCCATGGAACAAACTTCAGAATGTGTAAGGATAGGGCTTTAAAATTTAGCAGGACTCCATAATCCTTTAGAATCTCTACCATCACCTTGGTGAGGTGACATATCACGCAGACAGCCTCCTTTTGAGTTGGAACAGATTTAGTAGAGCTTCATGATACGCAGTGACGTTCTAAAGGTCAGTGAATAATGAAAATGGCAGAAACATGTCAATAATATGGAAAATGGAAGAATGTTCACATTTTTACTCAGCAGCCCAAACAACACTTGTGGCTTATATCCAAATGGCAAATATTTTAGAGTAACTTGGATTTTTAGTACTCTTTTTACGTTTTTTCTTTGTAAATAATTCATGCGTTCTTGAATTGACAGTACCTTGATACATAAACTTGGGGGCTTTTTCATCCGACGGAGGCTGGATGAAACACCAGATGGACGGAAGGATGTTCTCTATAGAGCGTTGCTTCATGGCGTATGTACACTCTCTAATTATCCTTAAGCCATCGTGTTACCACAGAGGAAAGGAAAAAAAGGGACTTGATTGAGTTGATATTTTAAAAAAACCTGTTTGTTATCTGAGTAATTATTGCTTAGATGTGGGTTTGATGACTATTCTTTGTAATAACTAAAAGAGCATTGGATGAGCTGCCTTGTTATTATTTTTGTGAGTAAAATGTTCTGTCAGTGTTGAAATCATAGTTTTGTTTTTAGTGTTTCATTTTGCCGAGCTCATTCTAAGTTGAGTGGTTTTAAATTCATCGTTTGCTTTTCCGTTATATTCCAGCATATAGTTGAACTACTCCGACAGCAGCAATTCTTGGAGATTTTCCTGGAAGGCACACGCTCTAGGAGTGGAAAAACCTCCTGTGCTCGGGCAGGCCTTTTGTCAGTTGTGGTAGATACTCTGTCTACCAATACCATCCCAGACATCTTGATAATACCTGTTGGAATCTCCTACGATCGTATTATCGAAGGTCACTACAATGGCGAACAACTGGTAAGAGGACTGACTACGTAAACGTCTTCTTTGCTTTTCAAGTCTTTTGCTTTTAGATCAGTACCTTCGGAATTAATTAAGATTATGTTTTTGGTTCTTCCTAAGTTTAAGGCCCTGTGTGAAACATGGTAGGGTGGGCCTGGTGAGTGGCTTTCATCTCATATGTCAACCTGATTGGTAGTGCTAACATGGTGCTTTCCTGCACTTGGAGATGGGGCCCCCAAAACCAAACCCAAAACCAAACCCATTGCTATTGAGTTGATTCCAACTCATAGTACCCTATAGGATGGAGAACTGCCCCAGAGGGTTTCCAAGGCTGTAAATCTTTATAAAAGCGGACTGCTACACCTTTCTCCCATGGAGCCACTGGTGGGCTCGAACCACCAACCTCTTGGTTAGCAGCTGAGTGCTTGACCCCTGCACCACCAGCGCTCCTTTTGGAGGAAGGGACATGATTAGATTTATCAGTGTTGGTCTTGGTCATGGGATTGGGAAATGGATGCACACTGTCTACTGAGTTACTGTATCTATAAACCCATTGCCATTGAGTCAATTCCAACTCATAGTGACCCTATAAGACAGAGTAGAGCTGCCCAATAGCGTTTCTAAGAAGTGACTGGAAGATTTGAACTTCTGACCTTTTGGTTAGCTGCCGTAGCTCTTAACCACTGCACCACCAGAGCTCCTGCTGTATCTGTAATGAGTGGTTATATGTGATTTTTGTTTTCCAGGGCTTATTGTTTACATGCAGATTTTAAATTATGCCTGAAGAACTGGTGGGATCATGTCGGCAAAGCAACCACAAATTAATTTGAGGAGTGGCAGTTACTTTTTAGTAATTTTTTTATTGAAATATAATAGGTAGAGAAGA
The DNA here is from genome assembly GCF_030014295.1 of Loxodonta africana. NCBI lineage: Eukaryota > Metazoa > Chordata > Mammalia > Proboscidea > Elephantidae > Loxodonta > Loxodonta africana. The sequence continues at coordinate 22,717,976 of NC_087357.1, forward strand.
GTGCACAGATCATAAGCAGGTAGCTTGAATGTTCACAGAGTGAACACATCCATGTAATTAATTAGCACCCAGATCAAGGAACAGTGTTACCAGGACCCTAGAATCCCCCTTTGTACCTGCCCCCGACCCCAACCCCCATCCCTTCAAGGGTAACCACTTTAGCTTGATTTCTAACTGAATGGATTCGTTTTGTCTGTTTTGAACTTCAGAGAAATGAAGTAATGTAGTATGTGTTCTTTCTGTGTCTGGCTTCTGTTGCTCAAGATGCTTATGAGATTCATCTATGTCGTTGCATGTAGTTGTAGCTTGTTCTTTCTTACAACTGCATAAGATTCCAATGTATAAATATACCACGATATATCTACCTTACTCTTAAGAAGATTTTCACTTGCTCCCAGTATTGGCTGTGATTGTTCTTATACATGTCTCTTGCTGACCATATGAATGCATTTGGTTGGGTATATACCTAGTAGTGGAATTGATGGGATCATAATGTATATATATGTTCAGGTTTAGTAGGTACTGCCGAACTGTTTTCCAAAATGGTTGTACTAACTTACCTCTCCTACTAGCAGCAGTATGATAGTTTCAGAGGAATTTTGTTTTGACCTATTTAGTGTGGAAATCTTGGGCTGGGTATTTATTTGAGGCTTATTGCCCCAAACCTGTCCGATGGTCAAGGACACTTGGCAATTGGTGGCTTTAAGAATTGAGTGGTAAACCTCTGGGTTATCATCTCTATCTCCTTGTGAAACTTGGCACTCTTCTCCTTTTGTGATATGTGTCTGTCCCTTACGTGTACCCCACTCACCCTGACTGTGTCTCAAGAGTCCATATCCTAGCCTTTGTATTCAGTGTAAGGCCTATCATTGTGCCTTACATATATTAAATACTCAGTAAATGTTTATTAAACGGAATAACCAGCTCAGAAGTCACTCTGAGGCTGGGTTTGCCATTCAGTTGCCTAATGTTAGGTGTTTGGACTCTGGTGATTATCAAACCTTTTGGACTACATTTTATTTTTATCTGACAACTGCAGAAGAGCATTTCAGCCTGTTCTATGATTTTATCCTTCACTAGTTGCAGTTATAATTTTTTGAATTATGTAAACATCATGCTAAATGAATTAATGTTAAATGTTTTGTTTTTCAGTGAGTGAATTCTCCCAGTGACATGGTTGCATATTTTAGCATCATTAGCGTCTTCTAATGCTAAACATTTTTTGACAAGTCTCGGTTAATGAGTACTTTTCTTTTTTTATTTAATGTTGTCTTTTTTTATGCTTGCATAAATTTATTTATTTTTTATTGAACTTTAGATGAAGGTTTACAGAACAAACTAGTTTCTTATCAGTTAGTACACACATGGTTGTATGACACTGGTTAACAACCCCATGACATGCCAACACTCTCCCTTCTCAACCCAGGATTCCCTGTTACCAGCTTTCCTGTTCCTTCCTGCCTTCCAGTCCCTGCCCCAGGGCTGGTGTGCCCCTTTAGTCTTGTTTTGTTCCATGGGCCTGTTCAATCTTTGGCTGAAGGGTGAACCTCAGGAGTGACCTCATTACTGAACTGAAAGGGTGTCTGGAGGCCATACTTTCAAGGTTTCTCCAGTCTCTGTCACTCCAGCAAGTCTGGTCTTTCTTTTTGAGTTAGAATTCTATCCTACATTTTTCTCCAGCTCTGTCCAGGACCCTCTGTTGTGATCCCTGTCAGAGCAGTCAGTGGTGGTAGCTGGGCACCATCTAGTTGTTCTGGACTCAGTGTAGTGGAGGCTGTGGTGGATGTGGTCCATTAGTCCTCTGGACTAAAACTTCCCTTTTGTCTTTAGTTTTCTTCATTCTTCCTTGCTCTGGAAGGAGTAAGACCAGTGAAGTATCCTAAATGGCTGCTCACAGGATTTTAAGATCCCAGATGCTACTCACCAAAGTAGAATGTAGAACATTTTCTTTGTAAACTATGTTATGCCAATTGAGCTAGATGTTCCTCGAGACTGTGCCCACAGCCCTCAGCCCAGCAGTTCGGTCCCTCAGGGAGTTTGGATGTGTCTATGCAGCTACCATGACCTTGCCTTGTACAGGTTGTCCTGGCTTCCCCAGTATTGTGTACTGTCTTACCCTTCACCAAAGTTACCAATTGTCTATTAAGTGTTTTTCCATTCCCCTCCTCCCATCCCTCTAACCATCAAAGCTTGTTTCTTTTTGTATGTAAAGTTTTTCATGAGTTTTTACAGTAGTGGCTTCATGCAGTCCTTTTGTGATTGACTTATTTCACTTAGCTTAATGCCCTCCAGATTCATCCATGTTATGAGATTCTTCACAGATTCATCATTGTTCTTTATCATTGTGTAATACTCCATTGTGTGTATGTACCGGTTTGTTTATCCATTCATCCGTTGATGGACATCTAGGTTGTTCCCATCTTTTTACTGTTGTGAACAATGGTGTAATCAGCATGGTTGTGCATATGTCTATTTGTGTGATGAACCTTATTTCTCTAGGATATATTCTTAGGAGTGGGTTTGCTAGATCGTATGGTATTTCTATTTCTAGCTTTCTAAGGAAGTGCCATATTGTTTTCCAAAATGGTTATATCATTTTGCATTCCCGCCAGCAGTGCATAAGAGTTCTGATCTCCCTGCAGCCTCTCCAACACTTCTTATTTTCTGTTTTATTGATTCGTGCCAGTAATGCTGGGTTGAGATGGTACCTCACTGAGGTTTTGATTTGCATTTCTCTGATGGCTAGAGACCCTGAGCATTTCCTCATTGTCTGTTGGCCACTTGAATGTCTTCTTTGGTGAAGTGTCTGTTCATTTCCTTTACCCATTTTTTAGCTAGATTATTTGTCTTTTTGTTGTAGAAGTGTTGGATTTTCTTGTAGATTTTAAAGATTAGACCTTTGTCTGATTTATAATAGCCAAATTTTTTCCCCCAGTCAGTAGGTTCTCTTTTTATTCTTTTGGTGAAGCATTTTGATGAACGTAAGTGTTTAATTTTTAGAAGATGCTAGTTATCTAGCTTATCCTCTGGAGCTTGTATGTTTTTGGTTGTGGTTTGTACTCTGTTAATGCCATGTATTAGGGCTTCTAGCATTGATCCTATTTTTTCTTCTATAAACTTCATAGTCTTTATATTTAGGTCTTTGATCCTTTTTGAGTTTGTTTTTATATGTGGTGTGAGGTATGGGTCCTGTTTCACTTTTTTGCCAATGGACAACCAGTTTTGCCAGCACCATTTGTTAAAAAGGCTGTCTTTTCCCCATTTAATGGACTTTGGACCCTTGTTGAAGATCAGGTGACCATAGATGGATGGATTTACACCTGGGTTCTCAATTCTGTTCCACTGGTCAATGTATCTGTCATTGTACCAGTACCAGGCTGTTTTGACTACCACAGCTGTGTAGGAGGATCTGAGGTCAGGTAGTGCAAATCCTCCTACTTTATTCTTCTTCTTCAGTAGTGCTGTACTTATCCAGGGCTTCTTCCCTTTCCATATAAAGTTAGTAAGTTTTTCCATCCCTTTAAAGAATGTTGTTGGTATTTGGATCAGTATTGCGTTGTATTTTTAAATCACTTTGGGTAGAATTGTCATTTTCACAAAGTTGAGTCTACCTAACCGTGAGCATGGTATGTTTTTCCATTTAGGTAGATCTCTTTTTGTTTCTTTCAATACTATTTTGTAGTTTTCTTTGTATAGGTCTTTTACATCCCTGGTTAGGTTTATTCCCAAGTATTTTATTTTTTGGGGGGGCTATTATAAACGATATTGTTTTCCTAATTTACTTTTTATCATTCCCTTTATTGGTGTATGGGAATCCAACCGATTTTTGTATGTTTATCTTGTATCCTGCTACTCTGCTGAATTTTTCTATCAGTTCTGGTAGTTTTCTCCTGGAATCTTTTGGGTTTTCTATGTATAGAATCATATCATCTGCAAATAAAGACAGTTTAACTTCTCATTACCAATTTGGATGCCCTTTATTTCTGTTTCCTGCCTTATTGCTTTAGCTAGGACTTCCAATATAATGTTCAGTAGGAGTGGTGATAAAGGGCATCCTTGTCTTGTTTCTGTTCTCAAGAGGAATGTTTTCAGCCTCTCTCCATTAAGAATGATGTTGGCTGTTGGTTTTCCATAGATACCCTTTATTATGTTGAGAAATTTCCCTTCTATACCTATTTTATTGAGAGTTTTTTATCAGGAATGGGTGTTGGATTTTGTCGAATGCCTTTTCTGGGTCGATTGAGATAATCATGTGATTCTTTTCTTTCCTTTTATTTATGTGGTTGAGTATGTTGATTGATTTTCTAATGTTGAACCATCCTTGTATACCTGGTATGAATCCTACTTGGTTATGTTTTTTTGATATGATGCTGAATTCTACTGGCTAGAATTTTGTTGAGATTTTTTGCATCTGTATTCGTAACAGCCCCTGTTCTGTAATTTCCTTTTTCTGTGGTGTCTTTGCCTGGTTATGGTATCAGGGTTATGCTGGCTTTATAGAATGAATTTGGAAGTCTTGCTTCCTTTTCTATGTTCTGAAATAGTTTGAGTAGTACTGGTATAAGCTCTTCTCTGGATGTCTGGTAGAATTCTCCAGTGAAGCTATCTGGGCCAGGGTTTTTTTTGATTGGGAGTTTTTTTTTTTTTTTTTTTTTTATTACCTTTTCCATCTCTTCTCTTGTTATGGATCTGTTCAGATTTTCAACATCATTTTGTATTAGTTTGGGTAGGTAGTGTGTCTCTAGAAATTTGTCCATTTCCTCTAGGTTTTCAAATTTGTTGGAGTATAGTTTTTCATAAATCTCTGTTATGATCCTTTTTATTTCTGTTAGGTCTGTTGTAATGTCCCCCATTTCATTTTTTATTTGGGTGTTTTGTATCCTCACCTGTTTTTCTTTTGTCAGTTTAGCCAGTGGTTTGTCAATTTTGTTGATCCTTTCAAAGAACCACCTTTTGGTTTTGTTGATTCTTTCTATTGTTTTTCCATTCTCTATTTCATTTATTTCTGCTCTGATCTTTATTATTTCCTTTTGGTGGCTGTGGGCTTCTTTTGATATTCTTTTTCTGTTTGTTCAAGTTGTGTAGGTAATGTTTTGATTTTGTCCTTCTTTTTTGATGTGTGCATCTGTTGCTATAAATTGACCTTTGAGGACTGCCTTTGCAGTGTCCCAAAGGTTTTGGTGTGATGTGTTTTCATTATCATTTGATTCTAGGAATTTTTTGATTGCATCTTTGATTTCTTCTATTACCCAGTTGTTTTTTAAGCAGGGTGTTTAATGTCATCTTTCTCAAGATGAGCCTTCCATTTCTATTAAAAAAAAAAAATTCTTTGGATGACATAATCCTTGCATATATGTGAACTTTATTTCTCATTGTGTTATTCTTTCAAAATCTGGTTTTAGGGCAAACCTAAGAAGAATGAGAGCCTTTGGAGTGTAGCAAGAGGTGTTATTAGAATGTTACGAAAAAACTATGGCTGTGTCAGAGTGGATTTTGCACAGCCATTTTCCTTAAAGGTGAGTACCTGTTGAAATGAAACAAAACCATGTGAAAGCATTGATGTTGAGTTAGGAGTCTTGGGCTCCAGTTCGGCCTCTAATACCACCTTTCTTTGTGATCTGGGGCCCCTCTCTCTTCTCCCATGAAATGAGGACTCTGACAAGAGCAGTGCTTCCTAAATTTTTCCTTTGAAGTATGACAATTGACAAAGAAGAGTGACTGTCCATCCTTGGGAGGTGTTAGGCCCAACATTTCTTGCTATTTTATTTTTAAAATCATGGGAGTTTTAATTTTTTCTTTATAATATATATAGGTATTTCATATTGTGTTTTAAAATTGGTTTTAGGGAAAATTTCTCAAAACACTTGCCCTAAAAGCTTTGGGTAAAATTGACAACCTAGAATGATACTCTATCCTGTTATTTGTATCATAGTTCTTAGATTGTATGCTTAATAACATTGTGTGAATCATATTTGACTTTTTTTAAAGTTAGCTTTAGGATACAGAAAACCACTTCTTATGCTCCATAAAAATATCTCATTTTATAAACAACTCCTTTTTTACTTTTTGAAGATTAAATAATATTTTTCTGTTAATAGGAAAGTGAGAATGAACGATAACGTTGAAATTTTTTTTTTTCCCCAGGAATATTTGGAAAGCCAAAGTCAGAAACCTGTGTCTGCTCCACTTTCTATGGAGCAAGCATTGTTACCAGCTATACTTCCTTCAAGGTAGGCTTACAGAAATTTTTATACCTAGCTATACTACCAAATATTTGTGTTTTTTTTTTTTTGCATTGCATAGAGAAATAGATATACTTTACTAAGATTCACTTTACAAAAACATGCGTGTCATGTTTTCACTTCTGCACTTGAATAATTTTTTTGTCTCAAAGGGTATTGAAATTACTTGTTTTCATGTTAGTTTGGAGGTCTTTCGTTATTTGTTATTATGCAGTTTTTTTATGTTAATCATGTAGGAGTTCTTGTTTTATTTATACTTTTGAAGTTTGAACTGCTTTTGGTAGGAACTTAGATTATGCATGTTATATATAAATGCAACATGTAAAAAAGCCTTGTTATTTGAATTTCTCAGAATTCAAATTGATTTAGTAGAGACATTGAATATTAAACCCTTTAATATGTGATACGTGTAAGTGTTGAATTTTTGGAAGTATCTTAAAAAGTATCTTGTTTTATACATTCTTTCTGCTAGTGGATTTTAAATGTACAAAAACTATTTATTCATACTAAATAATATGTTTTTTAAATGTTATTTAGAAAGTTAGAGCCAGGAGAACATGTTAAGCAAAATAAAATATATTATGGAGAGAAAACACACACATACACACACACACACACACATAGAAATAATCTATTCATGGTTTAAATTTAAAACGTGGTAGTTCTAAACAAAAGTATGTATATATAAAAAAGAAAAGTATGTATAGCATTTATATATTAGTCTCATATAGTTTGATTTGTAAGAGTGTGGTTTGTAGAAGCCTGATTTTTTTTAAAAAACTTTTCAGACTCAATGGTGCTGCTGAAGAAGGTACAAACACGTCCATTAATGATTCCAGAAATGCAACAAAGGAATTGTTTCGAAGGAGGTTGATTGCAAATCTGGCTGAGCACATCCTATTTAGTAAGTTGAATAGCAAACGCTAATTCTGCAGTTCAGATTTGGCATGGTGCGATGCAAACCATACAGGTTTTGGGATCTGCAAGGTTGGGTTCAATTTCTGGTTCTATCACCTAATACCTGGGTGGTGATATGTAGTTATTAGGAAAAAAGATGATGTTGTGGAGGTTTGAGATGATATGAGTAAAGCATCACACATGGTCCCTGACATTGAGTAGGTGCTCATGTAGTAGTAGTTCTTGTGCTTAAAAAAGACTTAAAAAAAAATTTTTTTTAAAGGGTATTGTCAAAATGATTTGTTGCCTTTTTTGCTCATGAATCTGTTTCTTTGAACTAGTATTACAATATCTAATACTTTCTCTTCTAATCCCAGGCTTATTTTTATTTAGCAAACATTGAGTGGCTAATACGTATTAAACTTTGTTTCAGCTGTAGGAAAAAAAAATTGAATAATTAATGACTTTGCACTCAAAAAGCTATGCTCTTGTCAGCGGGAGAGTTGCATACAAATAACTGGGAGTGACCCAGAGTGGGGTGTGAGTTGAGTGTAGATTTAGAATTAGGCTTAAGTTCCAACTTGCAGCATTGTGTGATATTGTAGTGAGGCCACTTTAAAGTCCCACGGCAGCACTGTGGCCCCTTGGTGCACAGCCTAGCCAGGTGGACTTCCTGCTCCTTGCCATTTCCTGTGCTATGTCCTATTCAGACTCTCAGCACCTCCTGCCTACACTCTCCTGGAGCCTTCTGTAATTTATCTGACTCCTTCCACTCTAGCTGCTCTTAGTCCTACCTGACCCTGGGCCAGAGTATTCTTTCTTAAGCACATTTGAGTGTGTCTCTCTTCTGCTTAAAATCTGGACTCCAAAAGTAATCCATTCTCATTGCTGAAATGTTGGAAAATTAAAATAGATACCAAAATACCCATTACCCAAATAACTAGTGATGTTGCTGTCTAGTTTCTAAAAATACTTTAAATATTTTCTCTAAAAAGAAGCATAACTGAAGCTTTGTTTTTGCCTTCCAGCTGCTAGCAAATCCTGTGCCATTATGTCAACACACATCGTGGCCTGCCTGCTTCTCTACAGACACAGGCAGGTATGTCTGCAATGTCGCCTAGAGCTAAGCAGAGCATGAGAGTGTTTTATCAGCTGTGCTAACATATGCACTGATAGATTGGGCCCACCCCATGCTATTACTGTAAGATAAACAGTAATATAAGTTAAGGGCCCTGCCCACAGGAGCCTATAAACCTGGTGAAAGAAGAAATCTACATTAAAAAAAAAAATCAGAGACTGCTCAATACATGTAATAATAAGACATTCCTTGGGTAATATAGTTAACATAAATAAGGTATATTTCATTGACATGTCATAAATACCCAGACAGCTACTAGTTTCCAAGTTATTTGATTTGTATTTTAGGGTCTGCTCTCTATCCTCCCACAATCCTCTTGCCTAAGTTCTATGATGACAGAGATCATGTCTGTCTTGTTCACAGTCATGTTCTCAATACCAACCACAGTGCCAATATATAGGCACCACATAAACATTTGTCAAATCAACATTTAAAAGTAGGGAAATTCCTGCCAAAAATTAAGCACTTCTTGTTTTCAGATGGCTTCTCCTTCCTCTTGGAATCTTATGTACTCATGTTACATATTATGGCTAGAGTGCTGTCTGGCCTGTGGAGTACCTTCTCTGTATTCCCAGTGGCCCGGCTTCTTAAGTGGCTTTCTGTCTTGCTCTGCATTGGTGTTCTGATCCTACTTCTGTATGTGCCAACCATGAGCTGCAGGAAATCGGAAAAAAAAGAAAAATTCTTGGAATGTTGGCCTTTTAGAAAGAGGGTTTTCCGCAGTCAAGAGATCATTTGTCTCTGTTTCTCTAGGGAATTGATCTCTCCACGTTGGTGGAAGACTTCTTTGTGATGAAGGAGGAAGTCCTGGCTCGTGATTTTGACCTGGGGTTCTCAGGAAATTCAGAAGATGTGGTTATGCATGCCATTCACCTGCTGGGAAATTGTGTCACAATCACACACACCAGCAGGAATGATGAGTTCTTCATTACTCCGAGCACAACTATTCCGTCCGTCTTTGAACTCAACTTCTACAGCAATGGGGTTCTCAATGTCTTCATCATGGAAGCCATCATGGGTATGTCAGATCCTGGAAGAATTTCAGATATGTTAATGGAAAATAAAAGGGCCTGAAACACCTAGTGGTGCCTACTTCAGTTTGGATGGTAGCCTCTTATTTGAGAGAATGCGTTGGTGTATTTCTGGTTTTCAAATGAAAATTTAATCTACTGCAATGTCACTGTTTATTTTTTACATTTATTATTCAACAAGTGAATACTGAATTACTGTTTTATGCATAGTATTATACTCAGTACTAAGGAAGAGCGGTAAGGTGTCTTGTTATCCAGGTCTAGTTACTGAGATCAGACGTACATGTGGCAGTGAAGTGCACAGAGGGGTCATTTGTGGTTAAGAGATGACGGAGAAGAAGGAGAGCAGGGAACTGAAGCTGGTGGAGAAGGGTTTGACAGAACTGGGATTGCATGGAACCGGAAGAAATGAGCCCTGAGGGGATTTGCTTAAATTTTCTCTAGCTCATGCATGTCACTGTTTTTGATGTGTTAAAAATCTGTGAAAATAATCCACGTTATCAGAGTCAGTTGAAGTTTTTTCTTGGCACTTGAGAGCTGCAGGATGTCATTGTTTTTATTTCCGCAGCCTGCAGCCTATACGCAGTTCTGAACAAGAGGTGCCCAGGAGGGCCTGCTGGCATCCCTCCCAACTTGGTTAGCCAGGAGCAGCTGGTGAGGAAGGCTGCCAGCTTGTGCTATCTGCTCTCTAACGAAGGCACCATATCACTCGTAAGTAAAGACTCTTCAGTGTTACCGCTATCTTTCCAGCCTGTTCTTTTCTTGAGCGCTTTCTTAACAACATAAACCGCCTTGTTTTTTTCTTAGAGAATTTTTGGTCCATTTTTGAAGCTTTTCATTCCACCTCTGGGTTTCAGTGGTCACCAGACAAATGGTGGCCACTTATTACCTCGGTTTGCTGTCTGGGTCAGTGCTCCAGTGAACCTTTCATACGGCCAGGAGGGCTAATAGGACAGATTGCCCAATGCTATCAATCAGCCAGATCCAAAGTAAATTATTGTGCTTAAGGCACTGGGTCAGAGGTTAGTAAATAATTAACACTGTTGCCATGGATGATAGGGTCACACAAGGGAAGAGTCAGAAATAGCCTTAAAAACCATCTGTTCAACCCCCTCTCATTTTACAAATGAGGAAACTAATGTTCAGCACCATAATGTTAAGTTTAACCTTCTAGATTAATCTAAACCCTAATTTTTATTTTTTATTAGCTTTCTCTGAATGTTATTCCAGACTGTAGCCTGTTTTTATTTGTAGGAGCATTCGTTTGGAATGAGAAATACATACTAAGCAGTAGAGAGATTTTTTTCACCCCCAGTCATCAACAAATAGGATTCAGATTTTATTCAAATGCTAATATTCTTTTCCATGTACATGTATGTGTCTTGGGACATTTATGGACCCCTGTATTATGAGTACAGCCCTCCTCCACATCATTTTTGTATATGGTGTATTGGGGCCCTAGTGGGGGATCTGTTTTGTGTTGACGTTGGATGGCAGGATGGAAGGGGATGGGTCTTTATCGAGTTATTCAAGTGTTGTGTTCCTTTGTTCACCACCTTTGTGTACAGTACTTATTGGAAATGGCATTTGCTGAGAAATTGTCTTACAAAGAAAAAGAACAGGTGGTGGGGGCCTGACAAGTGGCCTGTAGAAGACTTTGCTCCATTTGGAGAAGAGGACTGAGCTCAGGAGCACTGTTTGCAGGTGCTGCTGCATTGGGTGCTCAGCCAGTCAGGTTAAAGAGGTCTCCTCTTGGCTTTGACCTTGACCACATTTTATCGGGAGGGCAGGCGTCGGGACACACAGCACTTGCCTGGTGGAGTGAGGTAGGTAGGTGATGGAAGTGTTTGACAGCCACCTTCTACGGGCTTTTCTGTCCTTAAACAAAACGATAGAACAGTGACATCTACATTCAAATGCCTTTGCTTTTCAGCCCTGCCAGACATTTTACCAAGTTTGCCATGAAACAGTGGGGAGGTTTATCCAGTATGGCATTCTTACGGTGGCGGAGGTAAGGGGAGCAGCTTCCTTGGTTTACCTTTGTTTAGCTTCTGGTTCTTCATTTCTCTACCTTTTCTACCTTCCACTTTAGGTAGTAATTACATTTGATACGTAATGATGCTTAGATAAAGAGAAGAGAAAAATAATAATGGGAAGAATAATGTCTTTAGGGGTCATTTACTATTTTGGTTCTTTTTCTGTAACTGGTGTTGTCCGAAGCATATCTGGGCTTGACTTCTTTATGGCGAGAAGTTTGCATTCAAAGACGTGATGCTGTACGTGTCAGTGTGCTTGTAGCCTGCACATGCGCGTTTTTCTCTTTTGAGATTTTGCTTTAAGTTTGGTAGATTAGTGGACAGGGTGTGGTCTGAGGAAGATAGATACTGACTTAGAAAATGTGAGGGTATTTTTTTTAATAGACTATTTCTTTAGAGCAGTTTCAGGTTTACAAAAACTTGTGCAGAAAATACTGAGAGCTCCCAACCTCCCCCCCACCCCCACACATAGTTTCTCCTTTTCTTCTATTATTAACATCTTGCTTTCTTTTGGTACCTTTGTTATAATTGATGAACTGACATGGATACATTATTTTTAACTAGAGTCGGTAGTTGGCATTAGGGCTCACTGTGTTGTACAGTATCCTGTGCGTTTTGCCAGTGCGTACTGTCATTACAGTATCATACAGGATAGCTTCACTGCCCTAAAAATGCCCCGTGCTTTACGTTTTCATCACCCCCACCCCTGTGGAGGGTATTTTTATTTGGTCTATCTGGTAGCTCTGCCCCCCATGAGTTCCCTCCATTTTCTTCGTGCCCTCTCCTGAATGATTTTGAGTTTGGAAAGGGAAGTGGCCCGATGTTGTGAATGGCTCAGCAGAGAAGTGTCGGGAATGGGAGGAGAGAGGACTGCTTTGTCTGGGGCCCAGCTGGGCAGTTGTTTGTGTGCCTGTGTGTAGTTATTACTGTTGGTCATCTCCTTGGCACAGCAAGACGATCAGGAAGACATCAGTCCGGGTCTTGCTGAGCAGCAGTGGGACAAGAAACTTCCTGAACCTTTATCTTGGAGAAGTGATGAAGAAGATGAAGACAGTGATTTCGGTGAAGAGCAGCGAGATTGCTATCTGAAGGTACTTTGGTGAAAAATTCTGGTGGACATGACAGTGATGAATTGAGGCTTATGTTGTCACAAATTGATGAAGTTTTTCTAAACTGGGACTGTGGTGATGATGACTTATATCTAAACCATTCATGAACCAGCTGTGGTATTTTGTACTCAAACTCTTTGAATTCAATTGATACCTTAAGTTATTCAGTATGGGTAAATGGAGACGGAAATAAGAGTCAAAAATTCAGGCAGATGAACATCATAGGTGATATCTTTCAGGTCCCTCTCATCAGAACACACAAGTCCATACCTGTTTACCCACACTGGCACTCACTCCTAACCAGGCAGTATTTTAGTTCAGACCCCAACAAAGCAAGGCAAGTTTGCCAGGTGTGATAGACAGGTGACTATTTTGCTCTCATTGGCCTGGTTGGTGTCCCTCCCTGCTGCTTTTTGAGTCACTCTCAGTCTTGCCTTCCTGCCTGAGATTTCATATGTTGAGCTCTTTGCTTTCAATGAAAACAAATCCTATCGTGGGAAAAAATCTGGGTTTTTAAAAAATTGATTTTTCTTGATTTAGAAAAATCATGGTTTGTCTAAGTTGTAATTTTAGAATTTAGTACTAGTGACCCATCTTTAATGACACACACACACACAGACACAGAGTTGGGAGGCATAACTTTCAGAGATTCCAAATGACATTGAGAAGTTTCTCTCTTTTTCCATTTTGGGTATTATTACTAGTAGTTTCAAGATTGGGGAGTGGTCTTATTTCTATACTCCAGAGGAGTTGAACTGAACCGCGTGTTTTGGGTTTTGCAGTGAGAGCCTCCCCTGCCATGAAGCACCCTATCACCACCGCCATTGTTCCCCACAGTGCTGAAGTCCATGGGGGGAGTAGAAGGTGGGGCTGGGGGAGAACTGAGATGATCCTGATGGTCTTAGCACATAACCTTTTTGCACACTCGAGTGACTGTGGAACCCAGGGTTTAAACCTTGGTGTGTCCAACCTCAGGGCCAGCCGTCTTCAGTGACAACAGTATGTCACAATTATGTTGCTCAATTATGAAAATTCCTTCTAGGCAGTTGTTTAAGGACTGGAAGCCTGAAATACCGTAAAAGTGAATGATTACAATAAAGAACATTTTAAATCACAGCAGTTGTTTCCACCAGAGGTTCCCTGCATGTGGAGCAGTGGGCTCCTTTTATGTCAGCTGGTGTGGGTGGCCATCTTCTCATGTTCTCCAGAAAAAGTTCCCTGTCAGCTTGCTTTGTTCTAATGGCACTTTTCCAGGACTTCACTTACTTTCCTTGCACTCCCAGGTGAGCCAATCCAAGGAACACCAGCAGTTCGTCACCTTCTTGCAGAGACTCCTCGGGCCTTTGCTGGAGGCCTATAGCTCTGCCGCCATCTTTGTTCACAACTTCAGTGGCCCTGTTCCAGAGCCTGAATATCTGCAGAAGTTGCACAAATACCTAATAACCAGAACAGAAAGAAATGTTGCCGTGTATGGTATGTTAAGTCACTTTTTTCGGGGGCGGGGTGGGGGGGCTTTTTTAAATAACAGGGTTCTTTTGATTACAGAAATCTGCAAATTGTAAAAAATTGGAAAGATACGAAATTATCCTACCTTCTAACACAATGTTTGTTGTTAGGTGCCATCGAGTCCATTTCGAATTATAGCGACCCCGTGTGACAGAGTAGAACTGCCCCCCAGGGCTTTCTGGGCTGTAATCTTTACAGAAGCGGATCACCAGGTCCTTCTTCTTTGGAGCAGCTGGGTGGGCTTGACCCACCCAGTTACAGCTAAGCGCTTAACTGTTGCACCACCAGGGTACCTTTCTAACACAATAGATTGTTATTAGTATCTGGTTTTTTTGGTATATAAATTGTATCATGCAGTTATGTACTTGTGTCAGTTTTTTTTTTCTTTTTTCACTTAACTCTGGTTGTGAGATTCATTCACGCTACAGGTAGTTGTTTATTCATTCCTGTTGCTGTGTAGGATTCCGTTATGTAAATATTGGCTACATTTTATTTATTCATCCTACTTTTGATGAGTATTTGGTTATTTGAAGTTTAGAGCTACTATGAATAGTGCCGCTATGAACTGCTTGACTCTGTGTCTGGGTGAACATGTGTCCTCCTTTCTGTTGGGTAGATCTCTGAGAGTAGAATTTCCAGGTCACAGGGAACAGAATTGTTAAGTCATTGTGTGAATGTACACTCCCACCAGCAGTGTATGAGAGTTTCCGGTGCTCCACATCCTCGCCAGCACTCAGTGTTGTCTGTGACACCATTTCTTTGGTAAGGGTTGTGATTGAGGTGGGAATAGTGTTGTATACGATGATGTTTGGAACATTACTGAAACTACTTTTTAGAGCCAGAGAGTTGTAGAGATAATCTGTTCCAGTCACCTCACCCTACAGGTGAGGAAACTCCAAGGTCACATAGCTAGTTAATGGGCATACCTGGATTCAGAACTCTTGCTTTCTACTCTCTAGGCTCACACCTTTTCTAGTTCCTAATGTGGGATTCATCTGTGGATTGCTGTGCATTTTAAAATAATTTTTATATACCATTTCATTTGATCCCCCCAAAACCCTTCCAGATGGATGTTTTAGGTTGTTCCTCTTCCTTCCTTACCTCCCTTCTCTCCCTCCCTTTCCTTTCTTCGCTTTTTCCCTCCCTTTCTTTCTCTCCCTTCTTTCTTCTTTTTCTCTTCTTCTCTCTCTCTTTTTCCTTAATAGATAATAGATAAAGTAGATTTAAAGAAGCATCAAATATTTGAGGCCTCGCAGGTTGCCAGCAGCAGAAATGGAGCTTGGCCCTGGTCTGCGACTTGCTGTAATCCTCATAGCTGCCATACTTCCATACTTCATAGCTGGCTATTGGGATTCTGGTGTTTTAGTGGCCTGAACAAGTGACGGGGTCTTTTCTCTCTCCACAGCTGAGAGTGCCACGTATTGTCTTGTGAAGAATGCAGTGAAAATGTTTAAGGATATTGGGGTAGGTGTCCAACACTTCTGGTGTAAAAGCTTGTGTTAACTTCTGTTCCATTTCTGTTTAAATCCGATCTACTCCCTGAGCCACCTTTTTGATGAGGTAGACCCCGAGAGAAGCAGTTTTTTTCTGGGTCAGTTATGAAAGCATTTCTGGGGACCATGGGGAAGGGGGATATTGAAGGTGAGGCCCATCAGTACAGATTTACTTGAGAGTTCCACAGTTTTGCTGGTTTTACATTCATTCCAAAACTGAAAGCTGTTCATATATAGCAAGTGCCCGTGTGCTCCAAATTGCTACCACAACTTTAGCAGAGGTGTTCCTTATTCCATATGATTTTCCATTATTTTCCTGTATTTTCACTTGTATTGCTAGGATGTCCTCAAGTATCTTTTACCTTTAGGATATATCATTGGGACATGAGTTCTATGGAGATAAAAAAAAAAAAAAACCTGTGGCTTTTTGTAAGGGACATTTGTGATTTTATGCTAACATAAATTTTAAAATACAGTACCTAGGTGAACTTCACCCTCAAAAAAACCCACACTCTCACCTGTAAATCCCTCCCATACTTACACCAAGGTACACATTTACTTAAAGCAGGGATATGGTTTTATGTGCCTTTGCTGTCTTTCAGGGTTAAAGGTCACTAACTGTCTAGGGCACAGATCAGGGTTGGTGACAGAAATGTTCTGTTTTCTTGTTATTGTCTTAATAATTTAAACTTTCTCTTTAGGTTTTCAAAGAAACCAAACAAAAGAAAGTGTCTGTTTTAGAACTAAGCAGCACTTTTCTACCTCAGTCCAATCGGCAAAAACTCCTAGAATATATTCTGAGTTTTGTGGTGCTGTAGGTAACTCCTGGCACCCCTGCAAGTGAAGGGCATGGGATGAGTACCTCGCAGGCCCCAGCCTCCGACTCGAGAGTAGAAGGTGCCGACTGTGGTCAGGCCTGGCCTGACCTGAATGACCTCCTGGAAGACAAGTGCCTTCTCCCCTCCGTGGATCTGTGATCATCCCAACTCTAAGATGACACAGGAGCCTACAGATAACACTTTGGGAGGCCCCCAGCCTCCATTTGTAAATCATAATCAGTAGATTACAAAATGAAATCTCGATAAATTATTTTGGAGTTTATTAAAGATTTACATTTTAAGTACCACTTTTAAGGACCAATTACCGTGATGGACACAAAAACGTAGTTGTGTGCTAGAACCGAGACTTGCGTAGTAAGTACATTTAATACTGTCAGGGAATTCCGGGGACTATTTTCTGATTAATGGTTAATGATTCCTTAAAAATAATTGAGTCATCTGTTCGCTGTTTTTTGTTTTTCAGCTTTACCTTTATCAATAGTTACTGTATTTTAAATGGGAGCACCTTTCCTCCCAAAGTGCTTTACACATGAATGGGCTGAGATAAACCATGCCAGGTACCACTATGCTGTCCTCTGCAGTCAGCTTTAGAAAGTGTTCTAAGAGCTACGGGACAATAGACAATATTAGTTTAGGTCAGAAATAAAGCTAGTGTGATCAAACAGCTAATATCAGGAAGTAAATTTGGCTGGCAAAATTCAAGGTAAACTTGGCCAGAAAACTGGCTTTGAAAACCTTTGCTCTCACAGAAAAGTGCCATCGAGTTTTAAATGACCAGCAAGCATTTAGAAACTCTTCCTGTTTCGTGTCTGTGCCCCCTCCTCACCCTAGGTCTCCCCAAGTGCTACCTCTCACAGTAGGTAGCTGTATCTTGGAAATCCCCCAGCCAGCTATTAACTGTCCTGGCTTGATTAGTTTGGCCTGATAGGCTGTTTAGCGTAAGGCGCTCAGGCTCTAGGCTCCTGACTGGGCGGTCGCCAGCTGCTGTGTACAGACTTTGCACTGTAACCCAGTCTGGATGCCTGGTACCCATGCAAATTGTGCAGTGCACAACCTGTGTGCTGTACTCGATGGCCCTGCTGGCTGGGAAGTGGTTGAAGGCACTTACGGATTTTTTAGCTTTGAGGGAAAACCATGGTTCTTTAAAAATTTATATGGGTTATGTACCTAAATTCCAGTGCCACATACTGGCAAGTGATTATGAAAAGCTGTTCATAATGGTAGGTGCCTTTTATGTGCAGGGAGCATAATTGTTACCTAATTGTGGTAATTATGGTGATTCCTTAAAGATCATATAATGTGAAAATATTCTTTTAAAACTTACTGTCTCTTAACGCCACACCGTTATGGAGGTAGGAATTTTCCCTGATAAATGTTGTGTATCTTCTTTGAATTCAACATAAAAGTACTCAGAATTAAGTTTGTACTTTTATAAGCTTGGATTTTAAACACCAAGAATATCTCATAAATAATAGGTGTGTGTGATCGGGAGAGGAAGGGATGCTGATTGTTATTTCATGTTGTATGAAATGTCTCGTCTGAAACTCATAGCAATAATGCCGTATACTCTGGTGATCTTTTTCCATTGGTCTCAGATTCTGTATTTAAAGTATATTCCTTCTTTGTCTTCATAGGGCCTCGTGTACTATTAGGTCATTGTCCGTGTTGTGGCAGCCTTGTTGTGGGGTTGGATATTCTGTTAGCATTCCGTTTTACTAGCTGGGGTGGAAGAACGCTGCTTCTCTGGGCTGGAACTCTGCATTTGGGCCAGTACCCATGGAGGATTATTCATTCCCTTGAGTGTTCCTTGTCTGGGGACTCAAACATTTCCCTAGTCTCTTTTGTTCCCTCTGAATCACAGATCGAGGATTACTCAAACTCCGCTAGGTAGCTGAAGGTCACGGATGAGGCCGACTTCCCAGTGGGTCCCACTGCCTTGGCACCTCTGCGAAGAGCTGCTGCCGTGCCAGCCCGAGCGGGGGAACAGTGGCTCCTCTGGCTCGATCTCCCCCGTTGGTTGGTTTGTTTGCTAGATGTCTAATGAGTTGCTCTGGGGACTGCAACGTGGTTCGCTAGCTCTCGCCGCTTAGCTCACTGTGAGAACACATGCGCATGGTCTTTGTAATTCACTGGTGCTTTGAAACCTTTTTTTAAGGAAGAAAAATCTCAACCAAAGCTAATGCTCCTCCAGACAAGCAGACCTTTGAGTTAATTTTAGCACAGCTTATTCTTCAGTGCCTCATTACTGAGAAAACGTTCATCATCACAATAAGGCTTCCAGGCAGCACTGTCTTTGCTAATATATATTCTTATTGTTTTCCAAAAGCGGATGGCTTCCCTGTAAGACTAAACACACTAGGTGCTCGTAAATAATTACAGTTTACTGCATTTCTGTAAAACTGAAATGCATGCCCTCTAGCGGAAGACTGTGAGTCAAGTTAAAAAAAAAAAAAAACTAATAATAAGCAATATGAAACTGCACTCTTGTTTTTTAAACGAGAACGTTCTTAGTAACTAAGAGGGGAAGGGATTTTTGCTCTCTGAAAGCTAAGAGAAACAAAGGTGAAGGACTAGTGGGAAGTGTGTAGAACGAGCAGCAGAGAGCTCTGTGAGTCCTCCTTCTCACATCTGTTCCTTCTCAGGGTCACGAGAGTGAGTGGAGAATCTGTACTTGGGGACTGCAGTGAATGGAAGCTCAGGCTGTGGAATTGCCAGTGACTGAAAGAGGAAAAGCATTACCATCGCGCTCTGTGTAACACGAGTGCCCCGTCACATGTTCATGGTGTCTTGTAGAAAAAGTGTTGCTGGTAAAATAAGTTTGCCAGGGATCCTCATGGTGCACTCGTGGTGCACTTCAGCGCATTAAGGGCTCAGGGTTCCATGCTAAAGAGCCTGTTTAACCCGGCGTTTCTCAAACTGTTGTGACCCAGGACCTTGTCTCCCTTTTGGGACACCTGTGAGCCTATCACTAGTGTTCCGTGGACTACATTTTGGGGACACCACGGTAGGGAATTCTTTAAGGGGCCAAAACAGTAACTGACAGATGTCACTGAGGCAGAATCTGTGTGAATCTTGTACAATCAAATGTTGCATTTAGTGAATATGTGTTTCTCCCCTGGAGGTGATAAGCACAGCAAACTGGTGACACAGGTGATCAGCTGAACGTAGGAGAATTACCACAGGGATCAATGGCGGCAAATAACGAAGGTTTTAATTCAGATCTAGGAGAGAACATTGCACAATTGATTGTGGATTTTTATCCACAGATATTTCTAGTGTTTAGACATGATAGGACCCATCGCTGAGGTTTATAAGACTTAATTAGGGAAATATGAGGTGTAAATCTGTTTTTTAAAACACTTTGTTTAGGAACTGGAGACTTGGCATCTGGCATTTTAGTTTAATATGAACTAATGATTGTATTTGGAGTCTTTTGACCTTATTCCTGAACATGTAAAGCTCTGAAATGCCTTGATGGAAAGTATTAAGCTATTTGCCTATTGTACAAAGAAATGCTAGATTGTTGTAAAAAGAATTACTCTAAAGTACTGTAAAATAACACTCTGTGATTTTGTGGACGAAACCTATTCAGAAATGTTGACTGATTTTTATGTCTGTTAATGTATTGTAAGAAGCGCAGAAGTATAGTTTTATTTTAATAAAACAAAAAATGAAAGTACGCTTGATGTCTTACATTTGTAGT
Organism: Loxodonta africana; assembly: GCF_030014295.1. Lineage (NCBI taxonomy): Eukaryota > Metazoa > Chordata > Mammalia > Proboscidea > Elephantidae > Loxodonta > Loxodonta africana. The sequence continues at coordinate 22,737,970 of NC_087357.1, forward strand.
TAAAAATTTCCTGTATAATTAATTCATTAGAAAAACAAGTATTCTTGTTTGACTTTACATAAAATTTTATTCAAAAGCTTATGAGAAATAATCTTACGTTTGTCAACCTACACAGCACAGTTCTATTATTGAGCCCGATCTCTTCAAATTTGATCAAGCATTTGGAGATGTACATATCTACATACTGCTATCCTTTTATTTAGTAAATATTCACACCACAGAGCTATCCTTTGAGTTTCTGAAAAGATTCCTTTGCACTTGGTGCTTTTCTGTCATATTTTTATATATTTAAATGTATCTAAGTATACATTGAAGTTTTTGGAGATTTTTCCACTTGTTCCTGATAAACTTGCTCAAAAAATATTGGTTTAATTCTTTGAAAATTAAGAAAAGTGTTTTTTATCAAAGTACAGGTGTAGCCTGTAGATCCTTCGTAAGCCCTCAAACTCAGCCTTCTCTCAAGAGTGTGCCACTGGGAACAGTGGGACACACAAGCCTGGACGGTGATGTTCGTGCTCTTTGGATGCACGATTTCGGCTGTGAACCTGGTTGATGCCCATGACCGTCTTTTCTCCAGTCAGCCCCTCGCCCGAGCTTTGTACTTCAACCCTTCTGACTTCCCGTGAGACATTGTCATTCTTGTGTCCCTTGGTCTTGGCGCATCCAGACTTCCCACATCAGCAACACTTGCTGCCAAACATTCCCCTCCCTTTATCATACTAAAATTTTGACTTTTACAACCACTCAGTCTCTCTAAGTGGATGTTAATTTTGAAGCCTCACTTTTGGTGTTTGGTCCTATACTCAGTAATTTTAGTCCCTTCACTCCCTTTTTAGACTGGGCCCTGGTGGTACAATGGTTAAGAGCTTGGCTACTAACCAAAAGGTTGGCAGTTCGAATCCACCAGCTGCTCCTTGGAAACCCTATGGGGCAACTCTACTCTGTCCTATAGAGTTGCTATGAGTTGGAATCAACTAGATGGCAATGAGTTTGGTTTTTTGGGTTTTATTCCCTTTTTAACACCCTGTAGTCAATGTACTCCACACACAGCTAGTAAAATTCTGATGAACCTCCTTGACAACTACAAAGGCATGTTCTTAACTCTTGTCCACAGCATCTGGTGTCAACTCCACTGCCGCTTTCACTGAAATGCAGCTTGCTCCTTTAGTTTTTATGTCCCTCCTGTCTTCTCTTACCTACTCCATTCTTTCACAACTCCATTCTTCTCCAACTCTCTGTTGCTTCCCATCCCATAACAGATGGGCCCAGCGTTGTTGCCAGAGCCTCTGATTTTTTTTTTTCTTTTTAAATAAATTATGCCTGGAGTCCATTTTTTTTTTTTTTTTTAATGTGAAAGCACCTAATTTTTAACATTGGTACAACAAGTTCTGTGGAGCAAGTAAAACGCCTCTTCAGGCCATTTCTGGCTTGTGAGCTGCCGGTGCATGGTTAATGGCCTAGATGAAAGAGGTATGAAAGAATCAGTGCAAGATACTCCTCCAGGGGCCAGAAGGTGGGAGAAGGTTAACCTCACTCGTCAGAGTTAAGAAGACTTGAGGTACATCTTTGATGAGGACCACTGAGTGATCTTTAACCAGACCATGTTATCTGAGTCAGCCTTTGATGTCTGGCTCATTGCTGTGCCCATTTCAAGCAAAGTTTGTGTCAAAACAAGCTAGCGTTGGCCATTATCTGTGGGTTTGGTACCAGTGTAAGAGCTACCTATGATATGAGGTAAGTGATTAGGATGAGTGGACAAACCCAATCTCCAACCTTTTGGGAAAGCATCTTACTACTCTAATCTTGGAGGTCAGAAGTGTTCTTTTCCTGTTTTCATGAAACAGTGCCCCCTTTGATTCTCAACAGTGTCCATGTTGGGGTGATATGGTTACTGTGTTTATGGTTCATGAAGCTGCCAGGAACAGGTAGCGTCCTGCTGGAGTTGAGAAAGAAGATACTTTTTTTTTTTTTTTGAAGTCAAGGTTTCATCGCTGGAGAACTTTAACAATCTTTGTGTTTACTTATAGGGAAATGTTTATAAATTATAAACATCTGGCTTTGCCGCTTCTTGAATCCAATTTTAGTACTTACAGGGAGAGAGCAGAGAAATGGTCTAGACTCCCCCAAGGAATTGCTCAGCTTTTCTGAATCCCACAAAGCCCACCTCCTTCGCTACCTTTGGAGAGCTTGATGCCAAATTCTTGTGCCCCATTGTTTTCCTACTGTTGAAATGGTAGGCGAAGCATTCCCACTTCTATCTCACCATTCTAGACATGCGTGGTGGGGAGGAGCGCCACCAATCCCTTCACCTAATAGGAAGGAGTGGAGCAGCATGGAGCCTGTGGTGAGGATTTCAACAAGGGATTGAATATGGTTGCTCTGTTAGAACGATGGTTCTCAAGTGTGGTCCCCAGACCAGCAGCATCAGCATTACCTGGGAACTTAGCAGAAATGCAGAGTCTCTGGGCCCCACTCCCAACCCAGCAGTCTGTTTTAACAAGTCCCCAGGTGATTCTGATGCCCAAGTTTGAGAACCACTGGTCTAGACACATTGCCTTGGTCAAACTGAAGTTGCATACTTCTGCATCATGTACTTAGAAAGTGAAAGGAGGATGGGGAATAAAAGCCCTTGCCAAAATGGCATCTTCTCTGGGAAGTATTATAGCTAGCAAGTTCACTTGAGGCAGCTGGCTCTTAAGGTAAGGGTGCTTGGAACCCCGTGTGTGTCAAAATGGTTCTATGTTGGGAAATGGTGGCCTTGAGCCTTGTTGCTAATTAGATGTCTCTGCAGATGCCAGCATAGCTCTAGTGTTGTTGTGTGACTTACACTACAAAGTTGACGTCCATGGGCTTCTCACCCGCAATCTGTGAAAAGGAAGGCTTAACCAAGTATAGTTCTCTGTGTGAACTAAACACACCAAAACTTAGCCAAACCAGCTGCCATTGAGTTGATTCCAACTCACGGTGACCCTATGTGTTGCAGAGTAGAATTGTGCTCTGTAGGGTTTTCAAGGCTGTGACCTTTCGGAAGATCTCCAGGCCTTTCTTCTGAGGTGCCTCTGGGTAGGTTTGAATTGTCAATTTTTTGGGAAGTAGCCTAGTGCTTAACCATTTGGTCCACCCAGGGAACTGACACACAGAGCCCTTTAAATCAGTTTTTAAAATTTATTTTTAATAATAAGCAGAAAGGACATCTGGTTTGAGATGAGTAAATCCAGGTTTGAGCTCCGGCTCCATTGTGCATAGCCCGAAAGATCTGGATCTAGTTGCATCATTTCAGGAACATGTTTCTTCTCCCCCATGTTGTACAATGTTTTTTTGAAGATGAAAATTATGTATAATGAATGTAGAAGTGTTTCGTAAGCTCAAAAGTGTTGTGCAGCTGTGTGGTACTTGGTTTTCTCTCTTACCTATTTAGGACACAAAATTTAGCTCTGCAAGGAAAATTAGGGGTCTTCTACTATTCAGCCCACATGTTTTACAGACGAGGAAATTGCCTTGCAGGCATGGTAAGTTGATGATAGACTCTAGATCAAAAGCAATACCTTTTGCTTCTAGCCAAATGAAACATGAACACTAGCCAAATGGAACATGAACAAATCAGCAAAATGATCAAGTTCACATTCAATGAAGTAGAGATAATCCATGTGTTTGATGTAGAACTTGGCAAATTACATAATGATGTGAAACTGGCAGGGAGTTAATTGGCTTCCCCAAAACAGACAACGTGCTAGAAATATTAACCTAGAAGTTCTTTGTGCTTGTATACTCAGGTACTGGGCTGAACACTGTATCCAACATCCCAGTTCCTTGGGGTATGTCCTATGATCCCAGTCTTACAAATGAAGAAACTGAGGTTCAGGGATGGAGTGGTTTGCCAAACATTTTTGCCAAAGCAGGGTTCAAATTTGCTCTTGATCTTTGACGACATGCTGCCTCCTGGGGTTTGCAAACTCTACCTTCATCCCGGAACAACTGCCAGCCCATGGGGAAATAATACGGTAAAAAGCAGCATGTCTCCTCAGGACAGGGCGAAAAGAATGTGAGGGTGTGTGCGCTTTACACAAGTAAGGTTGAGTAAGAGGAGAGTCTTTGAGACTGAAATGGGTAGAAATTGCTACAATTTTTTTTTTTTTTTTTTGCGTATTTGTTATGGTGCAGAGCTAAAGCTCCACAATGATCAGCATATGATGGTATTTTTATTGTCGTGTGTGCCAGGCACCATGCTGAACAGTCGACGGTATTCCTATACAAGTCTGGGAGGAAACTGGATTAAAGCAATTACTCAAGATCATACTGCCGGCAAGGCTTGGGTCTAGTCTTCCAACTTGATCTTAAACATCGTGCTCTATAAATGTTTCAATGGACAACTCAGCATCCCTGGTGTGCCCATGTCTTGAAGAAGGAACAAATAACATTAAAATCGAATCTGGAGATGACATTTATTTGGGAGGTGTTTTAGGCACAAGGCAGGCTTTAGCTGGGCTTGCTTTGAAGTCTCTCACTGTGTTCACTGGGTTGGAAAGCTCACTTGTCTGTTGTAGGCCAAGGGAAGAGGTGGCGTGTCTTCCTGTTCTTCTACTTTGTATAGCCTGCAGTCCTAGCTCCTTAGTCTGGGACCGGAGTCATCCCCTCCCCTCCAAGGCACTGAATGAACCACAAACCAGCAATCCTGGGATAGTAACAAATGGTATTAATGGGACGACTGCTATGTAACACTATAAGGCTCTAAACAGCAAATTGTTTGTTACAGAAAGTTTGTTTCCACCTCTGGATTGGGAATTTTTACAGAATCAATTTTGTAGGCACCTTCTAGCCTCATTAACTTGTTCCCATAGAAATTTCTATCGTGGCAGGCGCAAAGCAGAGCAAATTAATTCGGAAAGTCTGTCTAAAACCAGCAGTGGAACACAATCATTGTCTTTGGTCAAGGTGAAACATCATTTTTACTGGCAACAGCCTAGCATTTAGGTCATTCTCTATGCGAATTCATTGTGCTTCTCTAATCTATTGAACCAAGACAGTCAGCTCCAACGTCATGTTTGTGATTGCTGCTTTACTTCAATTTTACTAGCAATAAAACCTTGTCAGTGCCTAGAAAATAATTTTACATAAAGGTGAAATGTGGAAGTTGGAAGAGTAATCGTTAGATAAGGCCCCCAGGACTCATACACTGTAGCAAAACTGACCCTATCAGCACACAAAGCAGAAGACATCGTGCCCCAGAAGAATTCCTGAAAAGCTATAAGGAAATCAACTTTAAAAGTTAAGAAATAATATTAAAGGATGAAATGCTTTGCTATTTAAAGCAACCCCTGGCAAGGTCTTTAGTAATACGTCCAACCACTCTGAAGATCAGTGTTCATAACTGCTTATATGACTTTGGGCAAACTCTTATTTCCGCCACGCGTGAATTAGGACCAGTAGTAATGATCCCATGTCTATCATGGGAGAGTTGGAAAAACCAACTGAGCCAGTTGGGAGGTGCTTTGAAAGTGGACTTCATTCTCTAAGTGTAAAGGAGCTTCTCTCATTGTATTGGTTTTCTAGAGGTCAAGTTCTTGTAGATTTTCTAATCTACACATCCCCTTGGCCACCCTAAGGGATCAATTGTGGACATTTCTGCAACCCACGTCTTCCTGGATCTCCCTGCTTTAGGGTATTCTCAGACTCTGGAACCATTTGTCAGGCCCACAGGGGATGTCAGAATGCTGAGGACACACCCCCAGAGTGTCCCTCAGCCACTGAGGGGTGGGCCCCAAAAGACCAAACTCATTGCCATCCGGACTCTTCCAACTTATAGTGACCCTACAGGACAGAGTAGAACTGCCCCATAGGGTTTCCAAGGCTGTAATCTTTACGGAAGCAGGCTGCCACTTCCTTCTCCAGCAGTGTGGCTGGTGGGTTTGAAACACTGACTTTTCAGTTACCAGCCAAGTGCTTAACAACTACACCACCAGGTATCCTTCAAGAGTGGGCAATAGGGATAAATAGCCCAGCCTCTTCGCTTCCTGGTGGAATGATTTGGAGTTGTGTTCTACTCTTCTCAGAGGGTATCCTAGTGGGATTAAGCTCCACTTGCCCATAGTAGTGACCCACTCTTTCCCCATTTCTTGTCTCCCTTTGCCAGTCCTGTCCTAGCATTACCTCCCACATAGATGACTTGCATCCACATGCTGGTCTCAGGGGCTGCTTTTAGGGAAACCCAGAGAAGACAGTCCTCAAGACTTTATGAGATTAGATGCTGGACTACAAAGCCATGTCGACAGCTAGAGTTTCTAAAGGCTGTTAAGTTGGACTTATCAGCACATTGTCACACCCAGTGGCAGAACAATTGGGGCAGGGGAGAATCTGACATGTCCAATTCCCAGACTGAGCTCCTTGTTAGAAGACGGTGATGAGGAACGATCTGTAAACATTTCCCTGGGTCCTTTCCTGGTTGCCAGGGAGAAGATCAACGCCTATGGTTAGAGATATTGTAAAATCTAGGTGGTAAATGGGAGGGAGTGTTATTGTTATCAGTAATCAACATTGAGAGAGTCTATAGTGTTAGGCAGGGGTGAGGACGCAAAGTATAAGGCATGGTCCCTGCCCTGGAGCAGCTTCCCATCTCCTAGGGGACACAAGACTCTACCTGAGAACAGTAAACTAACATGATCTTAGTTGGCTCAGGGTGGTGGCTGAGGGGAGGGGGGATCACGGTAGAGTCAGTCTTTAATTGGGCCTTGACGGAAGGGCAAGAACCAGATTAATGAGAATAGGAAATCCTTCAAAAATCTCACCTGATAATTTGACGAATTTACTAAGTGTTCATATGTGAGACCTGTATGCCATCACATACCCAGGTGACACCAGTGACCCGTAGGCTCAATTCAACCCAGGGACCTATCTGGTTTAGCCAACTTTGATTTTTCAAATAAATGGAGTCAATGTTTAAAATGTAAGATTTTTCTGTAAATTCTTGCTTTTGTTTAAACTACTTATTTATTTATTTATATTAGGGGGGAAAAAAAGATAAATCCCACAACACTGGGTTTGCATCTGGGCGTGGCAACAATGGGTTAATAACGAATGGAGGTGAGCCCATTTAGATGGAGTCTGTGGCTTTTGTTTGCCACAGTTCTTCCACCTTATCTTCTCTGGGCACTGAGGTCAAGGGCCAGGGGTCATTCAATCATTGGGCTTGTACAGTTTTTATTTATTTGTTTATTTTTAATTTTCTCCCAAAATAGAGATATGTCCCCCGATGCATGTGTTTATTTAAAATGGAAAAAAAGAAAGCTATTTAAGTCACAGATGGTCAATTTGATTTTTTCAGAAGCAGTTAACATATTTATTGAGCATTAAGTGTTTGCCCGACACCAAGCTAATGGCTTTACAGGCACAAAACCAGTTGCTATCGAGTCAATTCTGACTCGTGGTGACCCCATATGTGTCAGAGTAGAACAGCGTTCTATTGGTTTGTCAGTGACTGATTTTTTAGAAGTAGATTACCAGATCTTCTGAGGCACCTATGGGTGGACTTGAACTTCCAATCTTTGGGTTTGCAACTCAGCATGTTAGCCGTGTGTACCACTCAGGGACTCCTTACAGGCATTCACCATTGTTCAGGTGAGGAAGCAGATGCATGAAGTTTTGGGAAACATCTCAAGGTCTTACAGGAGGCATGACAACCTGGTGCTCAAGTCCGTGCTCTCTCCACTGAACCATGGGGCTTCCTGGAGCTGAACCTTCTTCCTGGGTGTTTGGATTTCATGGTTTTGGTGTAGTAAGTCCCGCACTATCACCATCTTCGGGGGGTGGGGTAGGAATAGTGAGCAGGGGAAAGGAGAAGGAGGATGGTACACTAGGAAGTAGCTGGATTTTATTATTATCAAACAAATTAAACCCACCCAGTTCAGGACAAAAAGGCTACAGCTATTGCAGGGGGGGAAGCGAAGACTACTGTGCAGTGTGATGGGTAGGCCAGTCTCATGACCATGGCCTCATTATGACTAAAATGAAGTCATGATTTGGAAGGCCATGGACAAATCCGTTTTAATGGCTTTCTTCAAGCACAGAACCCAGGCTGCCAGCAAACTAGAGTTCTGAATAAGTAGGGTCTGGTGCAAGAGTCTGGGGACAGTGTCATGTCAAAAGTGGCTTCTGGCTTAATAGTTGTTATGATGTGACTGCTGTGAGACAGTATAGCTTTGTAATTCAGGACAAAGGTTCAAATCCCAGCTCTGCACCTGCCTGCCAAGCAATCTTGCACCTGAATCTTGATTAGCTGCTTCCACCTGCTACGTAAAGTGAAGTAAGTCTCCTGAAGCTTTTAGCACCAAGCTTTATAAGTGTTAACCAAAAACCCACTGCCACTGAGTCGATTCCGACTCATAGCAACCCTATAGGACAGAGTAGAACTACCCCATAGAGTTTCCAAGGAGCGCCTGGCAGATCTGAACTGCCAACCTCTTGGTTAGCAGCTCTAGCACTTAACCACTACGCCACCAGGGTTTCTTATATGTATTAGCTGAGCTAAAGATTCTGCCCCTTTCCAGGAGCCCTGGTGGTGCAGTGGTTAAAGACATCAACGGCTAATTGAAAGGTTGGTGGTTCAAAACCACCAGCCGCTCTGCAGAAGAAAGATGTGGCAGTCTGCTTCCGTAGAGATTTACAGCCTTGGAAACCCTATGGAGTCACTATGAGTAGGAATCACTTGAGGGCAGTTGGGTTTTTAGCAAACTGCAGACAGGACCTTGCTTTTTCTATCTCCACCTACTCCCCCACTCCTTCAGTCAATGCTTATGAATGATGTGACAGGCACTGTGCAAGCCACCATGTAAACAGGGCACAGTGTGCAGGACTAGGGCTTTGTGTGTGGCTAACCAGCTTCCTCAACCTTCTTGATGATAATGGATTTTCAGATTTGCTTGAATTAGGCTGCTTCCATAAATATTATAGCCTTGGAAACCTTATAAGGCAGTTCTACTCTGTCCTATAGGGTAGCTACAAGTTGGAATCAATTGGATGGCAATGGGTTTGATTTTGTTGTGTTGTGCTTTGTCCCAGGATGCAGGGCGTGGCCATGTCACACATCCCAGCTCTTTCCACTAGGTGGCGCTGGAACTTCATAAAGAGTTACTAGACTCAGGATTAAAAAAAAAAAAAAGTAGGGCCTCTATTCAGAGCTTGGGACGAGGGAGGTGCCTCTTGGGGAAGGCCTGGAAATGCCCTTAGCAAAGCGGCTTTTCTCTGATGGCCAGAGTCCAGACTTAGAGATGGATCCTCCAAACGTACAGCAAGGTGTTGGGATGTGGTGGTGAACAGTACCGACATCTTGGCCCTTCTAGAGCTTACATTCTAGTTGGTGAGATAGACCTAAATGAAGCAAACAAGAGTATAAGTTAAATAATTACAGACTGTGATAAGCACAGGGAATGAAGACAATGGGGTGCTGCTGTGGGAGAGTGTAATTGTGGGGTGTGGATGTGGGGAGGCTTCTCTGAACACGTTGACACTTAAGCTGAGAGCCTGCAGGCTGAGGGAGAGCCAGCTATGCAGTGGGGGGCAGGAGTGGGTGGTTCCTGGCTGAGGCACCCACTGCATTCTGAAAGGCAAGAGGGACATGAGCGAGCAGCCAGCTCTCCTGTGGACACAGAGCCAGACATGCTGGCATGGGCAATTTGGTCTGGTGTTCCCTTAATGGATTCAAAACTCCTCGAGGGCAGGAACTGTGCTTGATTCATAGATGTGTCTCTCAAAAGATTTCCTGAGACATGGGGAAGTGGCCTCCCTTTGCCAAAAACAGGCTTAAAGATTGGATACTTTGGGAGATATGTGCGCAAATGGGCCTGAAGCAGGGCTTCCTCGCTGCGTGCAACCCTGCTGCCTTGGAACACTTGGGAATGCTTACAAGTGGCTGCAGATAGGGAAGAGGTGAGGGCCGCAGGCCGTTGTTGTCTCCTTTGCCGTCGACTGTCCTACGTTTTAGGAAACTAAAACGACGTGGTGCTCACTGCCCCGGCTTAAGCAGAGAGCTCGGTTTCCCACTGTTCACTCTGTTATGATCCACCTGGGTAATTCTTCACCTTTGAAAGGTCGGATGCTCGTGATTTCGAAGCCTTATGGATGCAGCTGACTTTGCATGTGAGCAGAATGGGGCCTCCTATGCCACCCCGAAACTCCTTCTCGATGCCTGAATACTGGAACTTCACTCCTAACAAAGACTTTGGCGGCTGCAAAATTGACTTCCTTCTGATAAAGCTACCCTATTAAGTCTTATTATTCATTTACAGCGTAAAATTCACACTTTAGTAAAAATGAGATCAAGAGAACACGGTGGGGAAGGGGAAGAGAAAACCTGCGACTTTGTGTCTGGGACCTGTGGAGAGATGGTGGAAACGCTTAAGAGGGTAAGGAGGAGAGATGCTGGGGTTGGAAGGCAAGTGTTCTTCACTTCACAGTTTTGCCCTGGTCTGGCGACTCTCCAGAACTTCAATCCTCACCCCTGGGCAAAAGGAAGGTCCTCCAGCTGGGGACTCCAGGTAGGGCATGTAAGACAAACTCCTCTTCCACCACTAGAGGGCGCCAGCACCTTTCAGTGGGGCCGAGTTCTGAGGCCGGCTTAGCAGGCCGCTGTAGTGTGCGGTTTGGGGGTGTCTCAGGACCTCAGAAATGCCCTGGTAACTGGTATCTACTGCCTCGCACCCCCCTACCCCCTCTGCTGGGGCCCCGGGTGCTTTGGCACTGCGAGAATGTCAGAGGGGCTCCTGAGGGGACCCGTGTGGCCTGCACCGAACCTGTGGGTCCCTGTGAGCCTCCGCCATGGAGGGTGAGTTTCCTGAGGCAGGAGAATTTAGCTAACTTTGGCATATTTGTTCCTGACTTTCACCCCTCCAGGGCCTAGCTGAATCCTCCGCTCAGTAGGAGCGCAGAAAACCCAAGGGAACTGGGTGCCCGCAGGGTGCCACCCTGGGGCGCTGTTGGGTGGGGTGGTGCGCGGTGCCAGGGGCAACAAGGCAGGTAGGCCCTGGCTCAGCTGGGCCTGCGAAAAGGGGTTCCATAGGTGCTGCCGGGTGGGGGGTGCTGGCGTGGGGCAGGGTTCGGACAGGTAGAGAGGAACAGCATGCAGACGCGGGGTTGGCCCTGGAGGCCACCTGGGCCTGCCCTGTTCCAAGACCCGGAAACCAGCCCATGCTGCTGGCTCTGCCCCTCGTTCCCAAAGCCGCTCTCCTCCAGGCTGTTCTGGGCCAGGAAACTGAGGGGGAATGTGTACCTTATGCTGCCACCTGCCAAGCCAGGGGAACGACCGTCCACAGCCGTGTCCCTCCCTGGGGATGTGTTGCAGGTACAGCTGGGGGGCCAGGCGCAGGGAACCATGTTAGCTTAAGCTGGTGTGTTTCTGCTGCCCCATCTCTCAAAATTGCTAATCTGGGTAGTCCCCCCCCCCCAAAAAAAAAGCAAACAACAACAAAAAACTTGACTCATAGTGACCCTACAGCAGAACAGAGTAGAACTGCCCCACAGGGTTTCCAAGGAGCAGCTGGCAACCTTTTGGTTAGCAGTGGATCTCTTATCCCTGCCCACTGGGGGCTTCATAAAGTTGTGTGCATTCAACCCTTATAACTTGGGTTATAGGCATACTAGGACTTGTCTGTAAAGAGCCTGTGGGCCAGGCAGCCTTTCTTCTCCCAGCTGAGAAAGCTTCCAATCTGCCAGGCAGAGGACGTGTTTATTTTGTGGTCTCCAGCACCATTTCTCCTGAGGAGTCAAAATAATCCCTCATTGGCTTAGTTGTGTGATGGACTCATCAGAAATGTTAATATATTTGTGTTTAAAAGTCACTTGTGGATGGTTTCCATCATAACTGGAGCCTTGGCGATGAGACTTGTCCAGAGTCCAAGGACTTTGGGCAAAGCCTGTGTGGACCCAAGGGAACTTGTCGGAGAGGAAAGGCTAATCTTCTGAAGCTAGAGGGGACGAGTTTGGCTAGAGGGGGCTGTGATAGAAAGGCAGGTTCACCAGAAGCCAGGAAGCAGTGGGCAATGGTCAGATTTGCATCCATTCCGTATGGCAATGTGACTGTAAGCAAGTGTGAATATTGAGGAGGACAGGCTCAGAGAGGTTAGGATTCTTGCCCAGGACCACACAGCGAAGCAGAGAGAGCAAGGCTCAGAAGGCAGATTCTGCATCATAACCTTCAGAGTCTTGCTGCACAAGGGCACACCAAAGGGCTGGGGCCCAGAGTTCAGTCATTCAGTTGGTCTAATAATATGTACTGAGTGCTTACTGCAGGCTGGCTGCGGAGGACACAAAACTTGGAGTCTAAAGGGGATGCAGGCAAGTCAACAGGCAATTTTAGCACAAGGGTGATGGGTGCTCCAACATGGTAAGCCCAGGCAGAGTGTTAGAGTATCCCAGAGGAGGGGCCCTCTTATTGCTGGGGCATCAAGGAAGCCTTCCTGGAGGAAGCAAAAAATAGGTGAGTGCTGTTGGAGGATAATCCATTCATTTGAGGATGCCCAAGAGAAACAGGGAGCCCACACAAAGAAACAAATGAATAACTAAAAGTGGTGGAGCCCCTGCAGATACTAGTGCCTGGAGGCAGGGAGCCTTACCCATGAGGAGACTGAGGCTCGGAGAGAGCCAGGAACACCCTGAAGGGCCCCCAGCCGGTCTGTGGTGGAGCTGGGACTCTTCTGGGTGGAGGTCTTATTATTTGTTTTTCCATTATGGAAAATTTCACACATGTGCAAAAGTGGAGAGAATAGTGTAACAAAGCCTATGTTCCCATCATCTGGCTTCAACAATTGCCATCTCAGGGCCACGTTTGTTTCATCCCTACCCTCTCCACTTCCCCCACCACTGGGTTATTTCAAAGCAAATGCCAGACATCATATCATTTCATCCATAAATATTTCAGCAGTGAGCTCTAAAAGATAATGACTCTTTAAAAACATAATCACGATACCATTATCACGCCTAGAAACATCAGCAGTAGTTTCAGTCAGTGTTCAATGTTCACTTGCTGTTCTCCCTCTTTTTATAGTTAGTTTGCTCATGTTAGGCTTAAGGCTCTTTGGTTCACTCTCCCTCTTTTTTTTCCTTGTAATACATTTATTTAAGAAATCGACTCATTTATTCTGTAGTTTCCCATATTAGGCTCCTGCTGTTTGCATCCCCAGGATCTTGTACAATAGCTTCCTCTGCCCCCGGTGTTTCCTGTAAACTGGAACTTGCATCTGGGGGGTTTGATTAGATTCTGGGTTGATTTTTTTTTTTGTAGAGTCATCATTATTAAGGCAAATAATCAGAAGGCAGCCTGCTGAGCAAGGTGTGTGTGTCTGACTCCCTCCCTGTTGTCCCTCACTGGCTCCTGTTTTTCTCGCTTCCTCAGCTCAATCCATTCTCTGCATCACAGCCAGAGTCAGATTTGTGAAACGTAAATCCAGTCATACCCACCTCTGTAGTGGGTTGAGTAGTGTCCCCCGCAAAACTCACGTCCAGCAGAACCTTGGAATAAGACTTCTTTGGAAATAGAGTCTTTTCAGATGTCATTTAGTTAAGATGAAGTCATGCTGGATTAAGGTGTACCCTAAATCCAATGACTGGTATCCTTATAAGAAAGCCAGGACACAGAGACACAGAGGGAGGATGGCCAGATGAAGACAGAAGCAGAAACTGAAGTGATGCAGTTACAAGCCAAGGAGCACCAAGCATTGCTGGGAGTCACCAGAAGCTGGGAGAGGCTGAGAAGGATCCTGCCCTAGAGCCATCCCAGGAAGCACAGCCCTGCTGAAACCTTGATTTTGAACTTCTAGCCTCCTGAACTACGAGAGAATAAATTTCTGTTGTTCCAAGTCACCCAGTTTGTGGCAATTTGTTATGACAGCCCTAGGAGACGTATATAAACCTTTTAATAAATGGCATTCAAAATTGTACTTAGAATAAAATTCAAAACCATGCACATGGCTCACTGGGCCCGGTGTGACCTTCCCTGCCACCCCGGCTGCATGCTCTCCCCATGCCTCCTATTCCACCCGCCTACTCCTAATCATCCCATTGGTCTCCCCCCAGATGTCAGCTCCCCAGAGAGGTCCCTCCTGGACAACCCTGCTTCCCTGGTCCCACTCTAATGAAAATTAAGCCCCCCTCATCATCCTTTCTTGTTTTGTTTTTAACTTCTGTTATGGATTGAATTGTGTCCCCCCAAAATGTATATCAACTTGGCTAGGCCACGATTCCCAGTATTGTGTGGTTGTCCACCATTTTGTGATCTGATGTGATTTTCCTATGTGTTGTAAATCCTAACCTCTCTGATATTAATGAGGCAGGATTAGAGGCACTTGTGTTATTGAGGCAGGACTTAATCTATAGGATTAGGTTGTATCTTGAGCCAATCTCTTTTGAGATACAAAAGAGAGAATGGAGCAGAGAGGAGGGGGACCTTATACCACTAAGAAAGCAGTACTGGGGGTGGAGCGCATCCTTTGGACTTGAGGTCCCTGTGCTGAGAATTTCCTAGACCAGGGGAAGGTGGATGACAAGCCTCAGAACCAAGAGAGAGAGCATTCCCCAGGAGCTGGCTCCCTGAATTCTGACTTCTGGCCTCCTAGACTGCGAGAGAATAAATCTGTGTTTGTTAAAGCCATGCACTTGTGGTATTTCTGTTATAGCAGCACTAGATAACAGACAACTTTCTTCTTAGCTCTTGTGTCAACTTACAGTTTTAAATAACTCTGATATGATGCCTATTTTCCTTACCTGATCAGGGTCCACGAGGACTCAGGCTTCTGTCCTGTATCCACAGCCCCGAATACTGTGCCCAGCACATGGTAAGCTTTCAAGAAATATTCATTGACTGAACCCAGCATACACACAAGTAAGAATATTTCTCGGAGCTAGGCTGTGCAGAGGGTCAAATGCAGGGTCAGTGGGGCATGGAGAGGAGGGGAGGCTTGTGGGTTTGGGGGAGATCAGAAAGGACTCAGTGACAGTCCTGGGGGGAGGCACAGAGAAGCAGGAGGGCCAGCACCAGCTCTTTATTTCAGGGCTGCTAACTCCCGTCCCTGTGTGCCATGCTCCTCTGCAAAAGGCACAGAACTTGGCCCCGCTCACCGGCACTGAGTGCCCTGAGTTTGAACTGGAGAGGCCTTTCCACTCTCAGTGCTATGATTTATGGCTCTCAAACAGAGGGCAGGTTGGCCTGATTTACACGAGCCACAGACCTTTTGGGCCAACAACTATGGTGAATCACATAGCCAACAGCAGAGAATCATGGCAGAGGCAGGATGCCAGGGTGAGAAGGCCTTCGAGGAGCATCTGCTCCAACTCTAAGTCTATGGATGGGTCAGCTGAGGCTCTGAGAGGCATGTGACCTGCCCAGAGTCAAATAGAGCATCCTCCCTGAGTCAGCACGGGGCTGCAATCCAGGCCTCCTTCCCCAGGTACAGGGCTGTACCTACCTCAACACCCCGCCCCCCACCCCGGGCCTTTCCTCTTCGAGAATCAGCAGAAACCAAGCAGAGAATGCCCTCCTGCTCTCTGGCAGGCTGGCATTTAAACAACCTGATCTGGTCCAGCTTTTACGTAATGGTAATAAAGGTGACAGCCCTATTTTACTCAAAAGTTCAACTTTTTCGGGAACTTAGCAAGTGCTGGTAGGTCCCTCCTATCCTTTTCAGCCTTCATGGCTGCCATTGCTGCTCTTGTGGTTCTTTGATGTCTGGAGCCTGAGATGGAAGGGGAGGAATAGGGGAGCAGGCAGAGGGGAGGTGGCAGCCCCAACCCTTGTCCTGGGTCCTCATTAGACTGTCCACGCCATGACAGTGGGGCCTTAAACCCCCAGCTTTGTGCTGGGCACACAGTGGTGCTTAATTAACGTTGACTGTAACAATTGACAGCCAGGGGTGGCCGGAGTACCTTGGCTCAGGTGATGATTTTTGTGACTTTACCCTCTGCCCCCCCCCCCCCCCGCCCCAGCTCTGCCACCACAAGCGTCTGCTCGTTTATAGAACTGTAGCATCTCCTTTAAGGTTAAGAGGGCCTTGGAGTCTCTGTGTCCACCTACCTGCTCAGGCCAGGAGACCTGCCAGTTGCCATAGATCTTCCCTCTCCTCATCCTCCACACACAACCCATCCACTAGAGCCGTGGCTTTCTCTCTACAACCTGTCATTAATGCCCTCTTCTCTCCTCCCCACCGCCTCCGTGCAGACCACACCACCACTCAGCTGCCAAAGTCTTTTAATTGGTTCTTGCTGCCACCCTTGTCTCCCATATAGTCCGTATTTTATGAAGCAACTTTAAAAGGGGCTTTTAAGATGTAAGTAGTTCAGATCATGTCCATTCCTTGCTTAGAACTGTCAGTGGTGCCCTGTCGCACTTGGAATAAAATTCTAACCACTGACGTGGCCCACAAGTAGGGACTGATGCTCACTCCCAGCCGATTCCTGTAGCCCATTCAGCACCTGCCTCCCCTTCCCTGGCCGGGCTCTGCCATTCTTCTTTCGGTTGTTGCAGTGCCCTAAGATCATTCCTTCCTCATGGCCTTCACACATGCTGTTCCTCCTGCTGGGAAGGCTCTCTCTCCTTCTCTTCAGTGGTTGCTCCTCCTTATCCTGCGAGTCTCAGCTTAAATGTCACCTCCTCAGGGATGTCGTCTCTGACCATCCACATAAAGTGGGTCTTTCCCCTTGCCACCTCCAACACACAATATACTGTAGCTCAGGGGTCAGCAGACTACATGGACCAAATATGACCGCAGCCTGTTTTTGTAAATAAAACCTTTATGTATTTACATATTCCTTTATGCATTATCTGTGGCCACTTTCAAGCTACAAAGGCAGAGTTAAGTTGTTGCTACAGAGACCATGTGGCCTGCAAAGTCTCAAAAAGTTTTCCAGTCCCTGGGCTAGCTCAGCCTTTTTTATTTTTTCCTTCCTTCGTGTCACTTTTCACATGTTGCAATTTTATATATTTTCGTGTTTATCCCCTCCCTTTTTTTGGCCTGTCTTCCCCATCGGAGGAAACCCTGGTGCTGTAGTGGTTAAGAGCTATGGCTGCTAACCAAAAGGTCAGCAGTTCAAATCCACCAGGCACTCCTTGGAAGCTCTATGGGGCAATTCTACTCTGTCCTATAGGATTGCTATGAGTCAAATTGACTCGAAGGCAACAATTTGGTTTTGGTTTGGTTCCCGATCAGAATGTAATGTCCCTGATGGTAGGGGCTCTGTGTGCTATCTTAGCAACTATATCTCCAGCCTAAGCCCAGGGGTGGGCATATAGGAGGCACTCCATTATTATTTGTTGACTAAAACACAGAAAAAGAAAAAAAAAATGACATCGTGTAATGCTTTCCTAAGACTAATCAAATAACTACTAGTTAGATTAGTATTTTTGGATTATCTTGCTTAGCCTAAAAAAAAAAAAAAAAACTACCTGCCCTAAATACCTGTATACACACCCTGGGTCAGACAGATGAATGTTGACTTTGTGTTTATATTACTTCTTGCTCATGGCAGTCACATCTGGGCACCGGCTCTTCTTCTTTCCCACCCATATTGGCCTCTTGGATATTGTTTGGAGCATGAATGCATTGGTTACAAATGATAAAAAGATGGATTTAAAGTTTTGTCTCTGTAGGAGTGGTTGGGGTAGAGGTTAGAAAACAGGCTGGCTTATGGAAGAAGGCACCTGGACCAAGATTGCATTCTTGTCTTGATGGCCATAAACTTTTCATGAATGACCTCAATTTCTTGTGGAAGTAGTTAGATTATAAATTATAATTAACTGTGAGAGCATATCCTCTCTAGGCCTTAGCTTTGTTATCTGTTAAATGGTTTCCAAAAAGGACTGAATCACTATTCAACAATTTCCTGGGGCTCTTGTTAACATCATCTTCAGCCTCAACTTGAACTTGCAATTGATGGTCTGTTCTGCAGTCAGCCCCTGGCCTGACTGATGATATTGAGCTGACTGATGAGTTGAAGCTGAAGAAAATTAAAACAAGTCCACGGAGGCAAAGTATGACCTTGAGTATACCTCACCTGAATTTAGGGACCATCTCAAGAATAGATTTCATGCATTGAACACTAATGACTGAAGATCAGATGAGTTGTGGGATGACATGAAGGACATCATACATGAAGAAAGCAAAAGGTCATTAAAAAGACAGGAAAGAAAAAAAAAAGACTGAAAAGGATATCAGAAGAGACTCTAAAACTTGTTCTTGAATGTAGAATAGTGAAAATGAATGGAAAAAATGATGAAGTAAAAGAGCTGAACACAAGATTTGAAAGGGCAGCTCGAGAAGACAAAGTAAAGTATTATAATGAAATGTGCAAAGACCTGGAGTTAGAACACCAAAAGGATAGAACACACTCAGCATTTCTAAAACTGAAAGAACTGGAGAAAAAAATTCAAGCCTTGAGTTTCAATAGTGAAGGATTCTATGGGCAAAATATTGAATGATGCAGGAATTTTCAAAAGAAGATGTAAGGAATACACAGAGTCACTGTACCAAAAAGAATTGGTCGACATTTAACCATTTCAGGAAGTAGCATATGATCAAGAACCAATGATACTGAAGGAAAAAGTCCAAGCTGCACTGAAGGTATTTACAAAAAACAAGGCTCCAGGAATTGATGGAAGAATACCAACTGAGATGTTTCAACAAACAGATGCAGCGCTGGAGGTGCTCACTCGTCTATGCCAAGAAATTTGGAAGACAGCTACCTCGCCAAATGACGGGAAGAGATCTATATTTGCATCCATTCCAAAGAAAGGTGATTCAACAGAATGCAGAAATTATCGAACAATATCATTAATATTACACGCAAGTAGAATTTTGCAGAAGGTCATTCAAAAGTGGTTGCAGCAGTACATCAACAGGGTACTGTCAGAAATTCAAGCTAAGTTCAGAAGAGGACATGGAACAAGGGATATCATTGCAGATGGCAGATGGATCTTGGCTGAAATCAGAGGATACCAGAAAGATGTTTACCTGTGTTTTAGTGACTATGCAAAGGCATTCGACTTTGAATAATATTGTGAAGGATGGAATTCCAAAACAATTGCGCTCATGCAGAACATTTGTATATAGACCAAGAGGCAGTTTGAACAGAACAAGGAGATGCTGCATGGTTTAAAATCAGGAAAGCTGTGTGCCAGAATTGTATCCCTCACCGTATTTGTTCAATCTGTATGTTTAGCAAATAATCTGAGAAGCTGGACCATATGAAAAAGATCGGGGCATCAGGGTTGGAGGAAACCTAGTAAACAACCTGCAATATGCAGATGACATATCTTTGCTTGCTAAAAGTGAAGAGGACTTGAAGCACTTACTAATGAAGATCAAAGACCATAGCCTTCAGTATGGTCACACCTCAACATAAAGAAAACAAAAATCCTTGCAACTGGACCAATAAGTAACATCATGGTAAACAAAGAAAATATTGAAGTTGTTAAGGATTTCATTTTACTTGGATCCAAGATCAACGTCCACGGCAGCAGCAGTCAAGAAATGAAATGATATATTACATTGGGCAAATGTGCTTCAAAAGACCTCTTTCAGGTGTTAAAAAGCAAAGATATAACTTTGAGCACTAAGGTGTGCCTGACGCAAGTCATGGTGTTTTAGGCTACCTCCTATGCATGTAAAAGCTGGACAGTGAATAAGGAAGACTGAAGAAGAAATGATGCCTTTGAGTTATGCTGTTGGTGAAGAATATTGAATATACCATGGACTGCCAGAATAAGGAACAAATCTGTCTTGGAAGAAGTACTGCTAGAATGCAGAGATGGCAAGACTTCATCTCATGTGCTTTGGATATGTCATTAGGATACACCAGTCCCTAAGAAGGACATCATGCTTGGCAAAGTAGAGGGTCAGTGAAAGAGAGGAAGACCCTGAATGAGATGGGTTGACACATTGCTTTTAACAATAGACTCAAACATAGCAGTGATTGCAAGGATGGTGTAAGACTGAGCAGTGTCTCATTCTCTTGTACATAGGATCGCTATGAGTCGGAACTGACGTGACAGCACCTAACAACTTGTTAACATCAGATTCTCCTGGATGAGTACTCATGATTTTGATGCACAGCCAGGCTTCGGACCCACTGGACTAGAAGGTCTGTAAATTCTCTCCCAGACCTCATATTCCAGATGCTAATTTCTGGTTCAAGTTCTGCCACAGCATTTGCAAGATGTCACATGTCTCTGAGTCCCAGACTCTTAAACTGGGGCATGATAGTATTTTTGAAATATTAACTGATTGTTGTTATTTCTTTCTCCCTCCTGGCCCTTCTTTTTGTTCATCCTGTGCTCCCTGCCTCAGGGAAGGGATGCGATAGCAGGAAGCAAATAAGGCACTCTCTCCCCAGCTCTTGAGTTTCAAAAGACTAGACCCTTATGGGAATAGAAGGACTCATCATGTGAGAGAGAAAATATTTGGAAGAAAATATGACTCAATGGAGCAAGACTCTCCTCCCAACCCTACCTCTGAGCAGGAAAAGGTACTCAAAATGTGGGCAGGAAGGTGAGCTAGAGGGGGTGTGGGGAAGGTGTAGACACCAAGGTACCCTGGAGATGGCCTGGTTTCCAGCTCCCCACTCTGAGCCCTGGGGAAGTAGCCACATATCCACGTATGTTCATGGGCACTCAGAGTCAAGGAGAGTTTTTTCCGTTTTGCCAGGAGGTAGCGAGACCTCAGAGAAGAAATAGCTTCCTAATGAGTCTTGATAAAAGACACCATGGACAGCCTCAGTTTCTCAGCCTAAAAAGAGATGGGAGCAGCAAATGACTCTAGAAGAGTCCTGAGACCTGAAGGGCCCCAGGGGCAGGAATGGGGACAACACAGTGACTTTCATGGACAGACAACATCAAAGTCTAGGTGGCTGTTCCTTCTCCTTCCCCCACCAAACCTCAGCATTGCTTTGGCCTTCTTGAACTTCTATGCAGCCTCAGGGTAGAAGGAGGGTTAACCTGAATCTGATGATCTAATTCTACCACTCTGATCAGAAGGCATAAAACGATATTCCCCCCTACCCTGTTAGTGTTCATGTGTGATAGGAGGCAGAGCAAATTTGAGGTTGGACTTGAAAACAGGGGCAAAATGGGCCCTGGAGTTTTGAACTGATGAGAAAGTTGGCTTGCAATAAAAATTGCAGAGGAGAAGAAGGAGAAGGAGAAGAAGGGAGAGAGGAAGAGAGAAGAGGGAAGAGAGAAAAATCAGTCCCCCAGGCATCAGCAGTCCAGCTGGTGGACACCAGATGGGAAAACGATGATCTCCAGATCAGATCCTGTTAACAAGGCTGATGGCATCCATGAGAAACTACCTGCAGCTGGCTTTGCAGAAAACCTGGCACTCACAGGAGCACAGGACTTCAAGTAATCCATCTCATGAACCACTGAGCCATGAACTCGTTAAACGGTATCCGCTGGAGACCTGCTCAGCTTACGCTTAGCTGTAAATGGTGGCAGAATCTCTGCAACTGGAGGGCCAGATGGCGCAAATGGTGGTAGTGGGCCTGTGGTCCCATTGCAGTGAACAAGCAGCAGATGCCTAGGTTGGCAGCTTCTGGGTCAGCTGAGCTCACGTGGCTGGCACTCCCTGATCACCTGAGAGGGGCATCTATCCACTGTGTGTGCTGTTTTCGTCCAACATCCACCTTCCTCTGACCAGCACCTGCCCTGATGCTCTGACTGAGGCTGGTGCTTCTGCTTACCTCCTCCTGCAAGGACCAGCTGGTTCCGACTAGAAATGGAGACTGTTGCAGGGGAAGGGGTAGAGGTGTAGCGTAGTGAGCTAAGATGGACTTAAAGCCCAATTCTGGCTCACTCCTATCTTTGGGACCTTGGGCAAGATAACCAAACCACTTTAAGCCTCAACTTCCCCCTCTGTAAAATGGGGGTGTCTACTTGATAGGAAACCTTGGTGGCATAGTGGTTAAGAACTACAGCTGCTAACCAAAAGGGTGGCAGTTCAAATCTACCAGGTGCTCCTTGGAAACCATGCAGGGCAGTTCTACTCTGTTTGGTTTTGGGGTTTGCCTGATGGGATGGTTGCAAGGATTAAGTGGAGTAACATAAGCAGAGTGCTTAGCACTGTACCTGGCATCTAGTAAGTGCTCAGTAAGCGTAACTTCAAGACCACAATCAACCACTCCCATGCAGTTCTTGCATAAGCCTTGATAGTAACAGGTCCTGGTGCCCTGCACAGCTCAGAGGGGACCAGGGGCCCTGTGTTGTGCTTTCTAGGTGGAACCATAGCGCTCCAAGACCTCGGAGCTCTAGTCTTGTAAGCCTGTTTTTCCCACTCCTCCCAAAATGAGCTCTCTTTTCCTCCTCCCCAGAGCAGGGCTTACTTGAGTCTCAGCTGCACGCAATGGTGGAAGTGGACTCTTCCCAGGCAGAATTCTATTAGAGGTTTCCATTTCCTGAAACCCTGCCCATCGGAGATCATCTGTTTCCAATTACTGTACCTACCCATAATTAGATGAGAACAAACTGAACAAATGGCTTTCATGGGAGCCACTGACACTGCTGGATTGCCTTTGAAGCTTTTAACTTCATTATTAATAATGAGCATTTTGGTGATGAACTTTTGACCACGGACTCATTAAACATTTTTCTTCCTAAGTGCTCTTCATTTGAGAGGCTGTATGTATGGTAGAAAGGACACTGCCTGTGATACTGGAAGGCTGGAGTTGGAGACCTCAGTTGTCCTCATGAATTCAGTTCATTGCTCTGTGCCTAAGTTTCCTCATCTGTAAAAGGAGATACTTAGACTCTATGACCTCTGGGGTCCTTTTGCTTTATTTTACTTGAACGCTTATAGAAACAAACCATCAAAATCCAGAGTCAGTAGCTCAGACTGGGAGCAGCCAATTGATGCCCTTTGACTTTTAAAATGGAGCCTCGTGGTGCAGTGGTTGAGAACTCGCCTGCTAACCGAAATGTCAGCAGTTCAAATTCACCAGCAGCTCCTTGGAAACCCTATGGGGCAGTTCTGCTCTGTCTTATAGGGCCGCTAGGAGTTGGAATCAACTCGATGGCAAAGGGTTTGGTTTGGCTTTTAAAATGACATCTATGGGAATGGGCCTTTACCAAGTGATGCTGCTCTGTCACCTTTGGGAAAGACAGTGTTGAGAAATCAATCCCTGGGTTGACACAGTCTTCATAAGAATATTTTCTCATTCCAAGAGTATTCTGGGTTGGATGCAACCACTTCTTTTTAAGTAGTTCTCGACCTGGGCTTCTCATTAGTTATTTGGGGAGCTTTAAAAAATCTCAGTGCCATGGCTACACCTTGGAACAATTACAATAGAATCTCTGGGAGAGAAGTCAGGCATCAATGCTTTAAAAAATTGCCTCATGAGTCCAATGTGCAGGCAGGTTTGAAAATCACAAATCATTGGGGATCTTCTTAAAATGCAGATCCTGATTTAGTCAGGCTACAGTGGGGCCTGAGAGTCAGCATTTCTGACAAGCTCCTAGGTGATGCTACTGCTGTTCCGAGGACTGCACTGTGAGTAACAAGACTCGGGAGGCCTATCCCTCTGGCTGTCTGCTATCAGAAACTACAAGTTCACAAGAAGCTCCCAGACATCCATCTGGAAAACTTCTTGGCCTGCCTGATGAGCAGAGCAGGACTGGAAAGTGTGGGTACCTCAGTCAGGCTAATAATTTGACCTCTCTTCAAATGGGCAGTCTTCAAATATTTGTTCGACATTTTTTTTTTTTTTTAGTGTGGTGGCGTTGATATTAGCAAGGGTCTTTTTTTTTTTTTTTTTTTAATTGTGATTTGAATGTTCTGTCTATCTCAGTGAGAGTGGGCATTGCACCCTTTAGGAACTGGATTACGTCTAATTCCTCTTATGCTTTGGGAATCATCCACTGTGCCCATCTCAGCAGGCAGCTGTTCTGCCATTCATGGAATCTGATGTTACCGGAGGCTCTCTCTGCCCCTAGGACGGCCGAAGAGGCCATTTGGCCTTAGCTCAGACAATTGGATATTTCATCTTAGGACTGTGACTGCAACTTTGACAAAGGTACAAGGACAGAGTTGATTTAGGCAGCAGTAAACGTGTCCAGTGGTATGGTAACAGCAGGGTGACCCATGCCTAGCAGTGGTGTTAGTGGTTCTTAGCTAGGCCCTGCCTGTGGTTTGACCCAGGCTGGGATACTGGTCATCCAGTCTTACTTTGTTCCGAGCTTCCTGCTGATTTTGTTGAGCTACTCAATATCCTCCCAATAAATGCATTTTCTGCATAAGTAAGCCTGATTTCTGCTCCAGGAATGGTGCCTGAGGGCTTCCCGTGATTCAGGTCCGGTAACTCCTCTCTGCTTCTGGGCTATCTCTTCCTCCCACTGCCCCTCAGTTCGTTTCCTAAGCTTGCCTTTGATGCTCAGGGCTCCTAGCTTGTCATAAATATACTTGTTTCACTAGTTTTTTCAGGTCTTTGTTGTAAAGAGGGCTTGCCAGAAGCGTCTGTTATTCCGCCATCTTGGCTCTCCCCCCTACGTAATAATTTTATCCAACTTTACTTCATGTGGCTTTGTCCATATGTTTATGAGTGGACATATGTCTTCCTCACGGAGGCTGCCTCTTCCCTTCCCAGACGGAAAATCTCTTGAGGGCAGGGACTGTGATTTCTATTTCCAGTAAGCCTTATGTGTGGCTTTAGAGATGCTATCTCTGAATCCCATGAGCAGATAGGCCTGCAGGAGGAGAAAAGTAGGTGCCAGGCCTTCTGGTTGGCTGTGTTTACCAGGACTGCAGGTGTATGGGTGTGTGTATGTGAGATGTGAGTGTTTTGCCTGGATACTGGTCTTGCTGAGACATGTAAGAGATGTCTGCTTTTTCCCATGGTAATCCAAGGCTGATCACACTCTTGCTTCTCCTTTTTATAAAGAGAAGGGTAGGAGACATGCTAATGATGTTTCTTTGGCTGCTCATAGCCTGACAGCCCCGTCTGCTGCAGTTACCTCTGGACTATGAACTATGCAGGAGCCACAGCTGCTTTGTGATGACAGCAAAAACAAAAAAAAACAAACAAAAAAAACAAGCCTGTTGCCGTAGAGTCAATTCTGACTCATAGCGAACCTGTAGTACAGGGTAGAACTGCCTCATAGGGTTTCCAAGGAGCACCTGGTGGATTCTAACTGCTGACCTTTTGGTTAGCAGCTGAGCTCTTAACCACTATGCCACCAGGGTTTCCACAGTAATAACAGTAGAAGGGGTCAAAGGCTCACCATTCACTGACTGGAACTCAGCCTAAAATCTGTCCTCTTGCTACTTCCTTTCCAATGACTGAAGAATGTACATTCTTACCTTTCCAGCTACCAGGCCCCTCAGCTTTCCACCCCCTTCCACACAGCTTCTCCTCTTCCACTTCCCTTTCATGTATATTTGAGTAAGATGGAAAAAAGAAGAAGTGAAAAAGAAATAACAGTGACCAAGTCTGGAATTTTACCAAGCATGAACTTTAAAAAATTTTTTTTTCTTTTAATGATGTCAGTTTCCTCCTCTGCCCAAAGAAGAGGTTTGACTGGGTGAGCTCACTCATCCCTTCTGGCCTTAAAGTTGATTATAGTCCCCTCCCCTCCACCTACCACCCCCTATCTTCCTGCATGCATTCTGTGTACACACGCATTCACATGCATACGTGTGCACACACACACACACATACACTCACATCTTCTGGGACTTGATGAAGAAGTGTGTCAATACCTATAAAAATAGCACCTTCCAATATCAACCCTCTGCAGGCTTACTAAATCAGCCATGAGATGACCGAGAGAGGAGGAGGACATGAGTCTGGGGAGGTCTCATGAAAGCTTGCTTCCCAAAAGGCACATTGGGTCCTTGGGTATCTGGCAGAGGCACGGATGGAATTCTATTAAAGCGTGACTCTCCTGAGAATCAGCAGAGAAGCCCCAGAGAGACTAATGTAGTAGAACTGCAGTTCAGTCCCAAATTATGCATTTCTGACCAGTACTCCAAGCTAATTCTGGTGCAAGTAGTCCAAGATCCATACTTCAGAGGACGTAGCCATAGACCAGAGTTTCTCAATCTCAGTACTATTGACATTTTAGGCTGGATAATTCTTGTAGTGGGGGACTGTTCTGTGCATTGCAGAATGTTCAGCAACATCCCTGGCCTCTACCTATTAGATGCCAGCAGCACCCTTCTTCACAGTTGTGATGATCAAAAATATCTCCGGACATTGCCAAATGTTTGTCAGGGGGATAAAATTGCTCCTTGTTGAGAACCACTGCCAGAGATAGTACTTTTACTTGGGACCTGGAGCAGCATGTTTTGATCAACAAAAACAAGTTGCTACAAGTGAGGGGGTCAAGTCACCTCTGAGGGAAAGATATCCTCCAGGTGAAACCAAGCTGTGCTAGACGTGGCTGGCCCTCTGGTGGGGTGTCTTTTGATCCTTTTATAGCTCTTGGAGGGGAGGTGGGTCTCCTTTGGAGAATCCCTCTGGTGGAGCCTCTTACAGCACTACCAAATTTGCACACTAGTGGGACCACCAACTCCCTGTCATAGATTGAATTGTGTTCCCCCAAAAGATGTGTCAACTTAGCTAGGCCATGATTCCTAGTATTGTGTGATTGTCCACCATTTTGTCATCTGATGTGATTTTCTTATGTGTTGTAAATCTTACCTCTATGATGTTCATGAGGCAGGATTAGGGGCAGTTATGTTAATGAGGCAGAACTCAATATATAAGATTCAGTTGTGTTTTAAGTCATTCTCTTCTGAGATATGAAAGAGAGAAGTGAGCAGAGAGATGGGGGACCTCATACTACCAAGAAACAAGAGCCAGGAGAATAGCATGTCTTTTGGACCCAGAGTCCCTGTGCTGAGAATTTCCTCAGCGAGGGAAGATTGATGACAAGGACCTTGCCCCGTACCTACAGAGAGAGAAAGCCTTCCCCTGGAGCTGGCACCCTGAATTAGGACTTCTAGCCTCCTAGACTGCGAGAGAATAAATTTGTTAAAGCCATCTACTTGTGGTATTTCTGTTATAGCAGCACTAGATAACCAAGATATTCCCCAACTCCTGAGAGACCGTTTGGACATTATGAACTCTAGTACTCATGCAGCCTCCTTTGTCACACTTGAAAGTAAGCATTCCAATTAACCAAAGTCAAACCCCTTGCCATCAAGTTGATTCCAATTCATGGCAACCCCATGTACTTCAGAGTAGAACTGTGCTCCAAGGGCTTTCAATGGCTGTAATCTTTTGGAAGTAGATTGCCAGGCCTTTTTTCTGAGGTGACTTTGGGTGGACTCAAACTTCCAACCTTTCATCTATTAGCCAAAAACTTAGCCATTTTTGCCACCCAGGGTCTCCAATCAACCCAACAGCTAATGTTTATTTAACACTTACTCTATGCCGAGCACTGGGCTGAGAACTTTGCATGCATTAGCCTCTTAAATTTTCCCAGCAATCTTTTAAGGCAATTTCCATTGTTGTCTCCATTAAACAGACAAGAAAAATTAGTTAAATAATGTGCCAAAATTGTTGATCTGGGATTTAAACTTAAGCAATCTAACTTCAGGGACAACATTCTAAAGCACTGTGCCATCCACATATGCATGTCTTTCCACATTTCCTGAAAAACACACCTCAGCCTTGCCCATACACCAGGAATATGTGATTTTAGATGAAATTAAGGAATGCTTTTTGAACTAAACCACCCTGGCTGGGGACCAGGCTGAGGCAGCCTGGCAGCATTCCGCTCCTTGGGGCTCAGCACAGGAATAGAGTCCTACTCAGTGTACGTGACTGGGTGCTTCATTTTGTCTATGTCCTGCCTGTTTGAAAAGCCCTGGAGTGTCAGAGAGTGAGACGTGCTTTGGGGGAGGTGGAGGTGGCAGTGACATGCAAGAGGACATATCCTAAAGTGGGCTTTAAGATATCTGCATACCTCTGCCATCACCCCTGGGATGTTTAAGCCAAAGTTCTTTGTGCATTTTTTAAAAACACTATCAGAAACCCCAGTGAGAAAATAGGAACTTTGAGCCGGATTGGTGCTGTGAGGATCCCAGCTGGGGTTGGCTTTTTCCCCTGAAGATTAGTAAGCAGAGGAAAGATGAAAGCCTCATTAGAATGGTTATTTTGCCAGTGTTAATGAGCATCTTGCTATAGTGGTTAAAAATCCCTCAATTCCTATGTGGACTGGAACTCTGAAAAAGCAGAGGAGACACAAAGCAAGAGATAAGTGCTACGGTAGAGCTTCAGTGAGCTGTGAATGCTTTGTCAGGGTGCTGCCAACATTTGATCAAGGCGTCAAGTTCGTATTTCTCTGCTCAAAGGTACGTTTTAGTGTTGGATAAACAGAATTGTGATCTGAGAAGGTCATGTGCTGTGGTCTGAAACAGGTTACAAGTTGTTATGAGAAGAGGAAGGAGACATGATTAAGGGCAAGCCAGCGATGAAGAAAGTTGGCATGTTCAGTGGAACATGGACATGATTTGCCTTGTCATTGTATACGGAGAGTGTAATCAGGTGAAGATAGACATGTTCAAATAGGAACCCTGGTGCTGAAGGGGTCCAAGTGAATAGGAAGTACTAGGAAATAAAAAAATAGAACTCCAAGTCATGTGTCAGTTGGGACTTTATTTGTCAAGTGACAGAAACCCGACCTAAGCCTATTTAAGTAAAAAACAAAACTAAAAAACAAACCCCTCCAACCCCCCCAAAACAAAAACCAAAACAAACAAACAAAAATCAAGAACAAGTATGTGCATATGTGGGTGTGTGGGTCATTTATTAATGTAGTGGAAAATTCCAGAGGTAATTTGTTTCAGGCACAGGTATACCCAGGAGTTCCAACGATGTCAGTACGGTTCTGTTTCTTTTAGTCCCTTGGCACCACTTTCTTTTGAAAACCATAAGCAGGTTTTCTCTGCCTAATGGTTCCCAAGAGTGCCCAGCATTATGTCTGGTAGAAAGAAGGCTTCTCTTCTTTCTCAATAGTCCAAGCTAAAGTCCCTGATTTGAATCTCATTGGCCAGGCTTGGGCTCTAGGGTGCCCGTGAACCAGGGGTTTAAATCAGGTCTACCCAAAATAACCTAAGAAAGATGGGGGTGCTTATTGGGAGGGAGAGAGACCACTTGGCTCCTGATGTACTCAGATGGCCAGCTCCATCTTTTTTGCCCCATGTTGAACAATGATCTATAGTCCAAAGCTTACTGGTCATATAGTGGTCACGCAAAGTATTCCTGCCTAAAAATTTCCTTGTACCATGAGAAGCTTGGCCTGGCAATTTGATTTCAGTGATGGTCACACTCTAACTAGTGATCTTTGATTTAAAAAAATAAAAGTAAACTCTAGGATTGGGTTTACTGATAAGTTTTATACAAAGTCATAGAGACAGGCATAAAAACTTTTTTCTTATCTAACGTGTAAACTACTTGAAGGGAAGTCAAGGTCTTATGTCTCTTCTAAGTCTTCCATCACCAAGCCCAGTGGCTCCCTCAGTTTCTTACAACACAAGCCGAGTCACACAAACCTCTGAAATAGGCACTCTTCCATCTCCTAACGTTGTGTGTCCTTTCCTGCAGCAAGGCCACCAGATAGAACAGGTGAGGAAAGTGGGTACATAAACATTTAGTTAAATAATGGCTGCAGCTACATCTATTGAGTCAACTGGTTTGCAGCCTCATACGTTCCAAATTTATCAGGCTCAGTACAGCCTTCTTGTTTTTTAACAACCTTAGAAGATCTTCTTATGATCTGATCTTTTGTCCACGGAGCAACGTCTTCCCAAACTCTAACCAAGCTCTTCCCCCGAGGCAGATACAGCAAGATTGATTGCATGCTACTCTGCCCTAAATTCCAATTTCTTTTATTAGGTTATATATTTTTTCATCAGTGGATCATTCACATGAGCAGAGGGGCCATGGCTAGAGCTTCTAGGGTTGGTACCTTTCCTGGTATAGTCTCAGCTAGACCCTCCCCACCTTGTAGAGCTCTAATGGGACTCTTGATTCACTTCTCTCTGGAGGTCCAAGAACATAAACATATTCCATCTGTAACTTGATACCTTCACTGCATTTTCCAATGTTTCTTCTTAAATCACTGATGATACTTTCTGGGTCAGTTGGGCCCATGGGTTGTGCAAGCAGCTTATGATCAGCTGTTCACCTAAAGATGGTTCGAACTGAACCATTGGCTCCTCAGGAGAAAGGCCTGGCAATCTACTTTCTTAAATATTACAGCCAAGAAAACCCTATGGAGCAGTTTTACTTTGTAACATAACACATGGGATCACCGTCAGCCGGACAGCAATGGGTTTTTTTAAAGAACCACGGTTTTATATGGTCATTTAAGTTCTCAGAAGTTAGTTTTTCATTTTAGTGTAAGGAGGAAAAAAAATTTGAATTGTAGTGTAGAATTTTAGGTTTCAAAAGCTAAGAACATCATTAGCCATCAGGGAAATGCAAATGAATACCACCTTACACTCACCTTTGCTGTTCAGTGTTGTCGAGATGCTTCTGACGCACAGCGACCCTATGTACCACAGAACAAAACACTGCCTGGTCCTGTGCCACCCTCCCGATTGTTGTTAAGCTTGAGCCTATTGTTGCGGCCGCTGTGTCAGTCCATCTCATTGAGAGTCTTCCTCTTTTTTGTCTGCCCTCTAATTTACCCAGCATGATGTCCTTCTCCAGAGACTGGTCCCTCCTAATAACATGTCCAAAGGATGTGGATGAAGTCTAGCCATTCTCGCTTCCAAAGAGCATTCTGGCTCTACTACTCCCAAGACAGATTTGTTCCTTCTTCTAGCAGTCTATGGTATATTCAATATTCTTCACCAACACCCTAATTCAAAGGTGTCAGTTCTCCTTAGGTCTTCCTTATTCATTGTCCGGCTTTC
This sequence comes from Loxodonta africana, assembly GCF_030014295.1. Taxonomy (NCBI): domain Eukaryota; kingdom Metazoa; phylum Chordata; class Mammalia; order Proboscidea; family Elephantidae; genus Loxodonta; species Loxodonta africana. The sequence continues at coordinate 22,768,854 of NC_087357.1, forward strand.
ATGTGCATATGAGGCAATTGAAAATACCATGGCTTGGGTCAGGCACACTTCAGTCCTCAAGGTGACATCATTGCTTTTGAACACTTTAAAGAGTCCTTTTGCAGCAGATTTGCTGAATGTAATGTGCCATTTGATTTCCCGACTGCTGCTTGCATGGGTGTTGATTGTGGATCCAAGTAAAATGAAATCCTTGGGAACTTCAATCTTTTCTCCATTTATCATGATGTTGCTCATTGGTCCAGTTTCGAGGACTTTTGCTTTCTTTATGCTGAGGTGTAATTCATACTGAAGGCTGTAGTCTTTGATCTTTATCAGTAAGTGCTTCAAGTCCTCTTGACCTTCAGCAGGCAAGGTTGTGTCATCTGCATAATGCAGGTTGTGAATGAGTCTCCCTCCAATTCTGATGCCCCATTCTTCTTCATATAGTCCAGCTTCTTGGACTATTTGCTCAGCATACAGATTGAATAAGCACGTGAAAGGATACAACCATGATCTACACTTCTCCTGACTTTAAACCACGTAGTATCCCCTTGCTATGTTGGAATGACTGCCTCTTGGTCCAAGTACACAATTAAGTGTTCTGGGATTCCCTTTCTCGGCAAAGTTGTCCATAATTTGCTATGATCTACACAGTCAAATTCCTTTGCATAGTCAATAAAACACAGGTTAACATCTTTCTGGTATTCTCTGCTTTCAGCCATGATCCATAAGCAATGATATCCCTCATTCTGTGTCTTCTCCTGAATCCAGCTTGAATTTCTGGCTGTTCTCTGTCAATGTACTGTTGCAATTGCTTTAGAATGATTTTCAGCATACTTTTACTTGCATGTGATATTAATGATATTGTTTGAAAATTTCCGCATTCTGTTGGGTCACCTTTCTTTAGAATGGGCACAAATATGGATGTCTTCTAGTTAGCTGGCCAGACAGCTTTCCTCCAAATTACTTGGCATAGACCGGTGAGCACCTCCAATGCTGCATCTGTTTGTTGAAACATCTCAATAGGTATTCCATCAATTCCTGGAGCCTTCTTTTTCTCTGACATCTTCAGTGCAGCTTGGACTTCTTCCTTCAGTACTGTAAGTTATTGATCATATGCCACCTCCTGGAATGGTTGAATGTTGACCAGTTCTTTTTGGTAGAGTGACTGTGTGTATTCCTTCCATCTTCTTTTGATGCTTCCTGCATCATTCAATATTTTCCCCATAAAATCCTTTGATATTGCAACTTGAGGCTTGAATTTTTTCTTTAGTTCTTTCATCTTGAGAAATGCCGAGCATGTTCTACCCTTTTGGTTTTCTAGCTAACTCCAGGCCTTTGCACATTTCATTATAATGCTTTACTTTGTCTTCTCGAGGTGCCCTTTGAAATCTTCTGTTCAGCTTTTTTATTTCATCATTTCTTCTGTTGGCTTTAGCTACTCTGTGTTCAAGAGCAAGTTTCAGAGTCTCCTCTGACATCCATTTTGGTCTTTTCTTTCTTTTCTGTCTTTTTAATGACCTCTTGCTCTCTTTATGTGTGATGTTCTTCCACAACTCATCTGGCCTTCAGTCATTAGTGTTCAATGTGTCAAATCTATTCTTGAGATGCTCTGTAAATTCAAGTGGAATATACTCAAGGTTATATTTTGGCTCTCGTGGTCTTGCTTTAATTTTCTTCAGTTCAACTTGAATTTGCACATGAGCAATTGATGGTCTATTCCACAGTCAGCCCCTGGCATTCTTCTGACTGATGACGCTGAGCTTCTCCATTGTCTCTTTCCACAGATGTAGTCGATTTGAGTCTTGTGTATTCCATATGGCAAGGCCTACATGTATAGTCATTGTTTATGTTGTTTAAAAAAGGTATTTGCAATGAAGAAATCAATAGTTTTGCAAAATTTTGTCATGCTGTCTCCAGCATTGTTTCTATCACCAAGGCCATATTTTCCAACTACTGATCCCTCTTTGGTTTCCACTTTTGCATTCCAATCACCAATAATTATCAATGTATGTTGATTGCATATTTGATCAATTTCAGGCTGTGGAAGTTTGTAAAAAATCTTAAATTTCTTCGTCTTTGGCCTTAGAGGTTGGTGCATAAATTTGAATAACAGTCACATTAACTGGTTTTTCTTGTAAGTAAGTGTATGGATATTACTTAACACTGAGAGTGTTGCACTTCGGGAAAGAACTTGAAATGTTCTTTTTGACAATGAATGTGACGCTGGTTCTCTTCAATTTGTTATTCCTGGCGTAGTAGGCCATATGATTGTCTGATTAAAAATGGTCATTACAGGTCCATTTCAGTGCACTAATGCCCAGGATATCAATGTTCAAGTGTTCCATTTCATTTTTGATAACTTCCAACTTTACTGGATTCATACTTCGTACATTCCACGTTCCGATTATTAATGGGCATTTGCCGCTGTTTCTTCTCCTTTTCAGTCATGCCGTATCAGCAGATGAAGGTTCCCAAAGCTTGACTCCATCCATGTCATTGAGGTTGACTCTACTTTGAGGAGACAGCTCTTCCCCAGCCATATTCTGAGTGCCTTCCAACCTGAGGGGCTTATCTTCCAGCACTGTATTAGACAATGTTGCACTGCTATTCATAAGGTTTTCACTGGCTAGTTTTTTTCAGAAGTAGACTGCCACTTCCTTCTTCCTAGTCTATCTTAGTCTGGAAGCTCCACTGAAACCTATCCACCCAGGGCAACCCTACTGGTATTTGAAATACTGGTGGTGAAGCTTCCAGCATCACAGCAACATGCAAGCCACCATAGTACCATAAACCGAGAGATGTGTGGTGGTCACACTCACTATGAAGGCTATTATCAATAAGATGGACAATAACAAGGGTTGGCAAGGATTTGGAGAAATTGGAACCCTTGTACATTCTTGCTGGGAATGTGCAATGGTGCAGGAGATTTGGAAAACAGCCTGGAGGTTCCTCAAAAAGTTAAGCATATAGTTATCATGTGATCCAATAATTCCACTCCCAGATATATATCTAAGAAAAATGAAAACATGTCCACACAAAAACTTATCCACAAACGTTCATAGCATTTTTCATAATGTCCCAAAAGTGGAAACAACCCAAATATCCATCAACTGTGAATGGATAAACAAAATGTGCTATATCCATATAATAGAATATTATTTGGCAATAAAAAAGAATAAAGTAGTGATACACGCTATAACATGGATGCATCTTGAAGACATTATACCAAATGAAAGAAGCCAGTCAGAAAAGGCTACATATTGTATGATTCCATTTATGTGGAAAGTCCAGAATAGGCAAATTCATAGAGAAAGAAGGTAGATTTAGTGGTTACCAGGGCTGGGGTGGGGGTGGGGGAATAGGGAGTGCCTGCTAGTGAGTACCAGATTTCCTTTTTGAGTCATGGAATTGTTCTGAAATTAGATAAAAGGGTTGGTTGCACAACTCAGTGAATACACTGAAAACTATTGAATTATACACTTTAAATGGCTGAATTTAATGGTATGTGAGAGCTGTTATATGTATATATAGTATATGTGATATTATTTTAAGTAAATATACAGGTTTACCCCACTATCTGAAAGTAGAGCATTCCTGGGAAACCTCTCATAAGCAGAAATGGCATAAAACAAAGATGAAATTATCACTAATTTATATGGGAAAAAATTTTGAGCATTCCCACCCAGCCCAGGCCCCCAAAATACCTTAAGATACATCTTGCTAATGGGTACACAAAATAAATCAAGATAAAGCACAGACGCTTACAGATACAGTTTGAAGATATGGTGGCTTGATGCCGAGATGCTGAGAGTAGCTCCCAGGGAACTAGCTTGGTGAACTCACTCTCACTGTTTGGGGTACACGCTGCCTCTTTAACAGCTAGCTGCAAAACCAATGCTGAATGCTATTTCTGCTTTTTTCCTAAAAGCAAAAATCCTCTTTGGATTTCTTTCAGTTAGCGAAAATACGTACTAATGTAGGTCTTTTGTAAAAGCAAATTGGCATAAAGCCAACTTTTGAAAAGTGGGGGATACCTTTATAAATATATTTGTGTATCTGTATATGGAGCCCTGGTGGTGCAGTGGGTAAGAGCTTGACTGCTAACCAAAAGGTCAGCAGTTGGAATCCACCAACCACTCCTTGGGAATCCTGTGGGGCAGCTCTGTTCTTTCCCGTAGAGTCACTAGAGTCAGAATCGACTCCTTGGCAATGGGTTCAAACAAAAAACCAAACCCAGTGCCATCGAGTCGATTCCGACTCATATACATATACTTATATTTTATAAAATAATATATATATAACATATATAAAAAAATATACTTATATTTGTTGTTAGGTGCCATCAAATGGGTTCCGACTCATAGCGACCCTGTGTACGACAGAAGGAAACACTGCCCAGTCCTGGACCATCCTTACAATTGTTATGCTTGAGTCCATTGTTGCAGCTACTGTGTCAATCCATCTCATTAAGAGTCTTCCTCTTTTCTGCTGACCCTGTGGTTTACTAAGCATGATATCCTTTTCCGGAGACTGATCCCTCCTGACAACATGTCCAAAGTATGTAAGATGCAGTCTCACCATCCTTGCTTCTAAGGAGCATTCTGGTTGTACTTCCTCCAAGACAGATTTGTTTGTTCTTTTGGCAGTCCATGGTATATTCAATATTCTTTGCCAACACCCCAATTCAAAGGCATCAATTCTTCTTTGGTCTTCTTTATTCTTTGTTCAGCTTTCATATGCATATGATGCGATTGAAAATACCATGGCTTGGGTCAGGCACACCCTAACCTTCAAGGTGACATCTTTGCTCTTCAACATTTTAAAGAGGTCTTTTGCAGCAGATTTGCCCTGTGCAATGCATCTTTTGATTTCTTGACTGTTGCTTCCATGGATGTTGACTGTGGATCCAAGTAAAATGAAATCCTTGACAATTTCAATCTTTTCTCGTTTATCATGATGTTGCTTATTGGTCCAGTTGTGAGGATTTTCGTTTTCTTTATGTTGAGGTGTAATCCATACTGAAGGCTTTGATCTTCATCAATAAGTGCTTCAAGACCTCTTCACTTTCAGCAAGCAAGGTTGTGTCATTGGCATAATGCAGGTCGTTAATGAGTCTTCCTCCAACGTTGATGCCCCATTCTTCTTCATATAGTCCAGCTTTTTGGATTATTTGCTCAGCTAACAAACTGAATAGGTATGGTGAAAGGATACAATTGTGATGCACACCTTTCCTGACTTTAAACCACTCAGTATCCCCTTATTCTGTCCGAACAACTGCCTCTTGATCTATGTAAAGGTTCCTCATGAGCACAATTAAGTGTTCTAGAATTCCCATTCTTCACACTGTTATCCATAATTTGTTATGATCCACACAATCGAATGCCTTTGCGTAGTCAATACAACACAGGTAAACATCCTTCTGGTATTCTATGGTTTCATCCAGGATCCATCTGACATCAGCAATGATATCCCTGGTTCCACATCCTCTTCTGAATCCAACCTGAACTTTTGGCAGTTCCCCATCAATATACTGCTGCAGCTGCTTTTGAGTGATCTTCAGCAAAATTTTACTTGCGCATGATATTAATGATATTGTTCGATAATTTTTGCATTCGGTTGGGACTATGCATTTCTTGGAAACAGGCATAAATACGGATCTCTTTCGGTTGGTTGGCCAGGAAGCTGTCTTCCATATTTCTTGGCATAGATGAGTGAGCACTTCCAGCGCTGCATTCGTTTGTTGAAACATCTCCATTGATATTCCGTCAATTCCTGGAGCCTTGTTTTTCACCAGTATCTTCAGTGCAGCTTGGACTTCTTCCTTCAGTACCATCGGTTCCTGATCATATGCTACCTCCTGAAATGGTTGAACATCAACTAATTCTTTTTGGTATAATGACTCTGTGTATTCCTTCCATCTTCTTTTGATGCTTCCTGTGTTGTTTAGTATTTTCCCCATGGAATCCTTCACTATTGGAACTCGGGCATTGAATTTTTTCTTCAGTCCTTTCAGCTTGAGAAACGCCGAGTGTGTTCTTCACTTTTGGTTTTCTATCTCCAGTTCTTTGCACATGTCATTATAATACTTTGTATTCTCTAGCCGCTCTTTGAAATCTTCTGTTCAGTTCTTTTACTTCATCATTTCTTCCTTTTGCATTAGCTGCTCGACGTTCAAGAGCAAGTTTCAGAGTCTCTTCTGACATCCATCTTGGTCTTTTCTTTCCTGTCTTTTCAGTGACCACTTGCTTTCTTCATGTATGATGACCTTCCACAACTTGTCTGATGTTCAGTCATTAGCGTTCAACGCGTCAAATCTATTCTTGAGATGACCTCTAAATTCATGTGGGATATACACAAGGTCATATTTTGGCTCTTGTGGACTTGCTCTGATTTTCTTCAGTTTCAGCTTGAACTTGCATACAAGCAATTAATGGTCTGTTCCACAGTTGGCCCCTGGCCTTGTTCCGACAGATGATATTGAGCTTTTCCATCCTCTCTTTCCACAGATGTAGTCGATTTAATTCCTGTGTATTCCATCTGGTGAGGTCCATGTGTATAGTCACCATTTATGTTGGTGAAAAAAGGTATTTGCAGTGAAGAAGTCGTTGGTCTTCAAAATTCTATCATTTGATCTCTGGCATTGTTTCTATCATCAAGGCCATATTTTCCAACTACCAACCCTTCTTGTTTGTTTCCAACTTTTGCATTCCAATCATCAGTAATTATCAATGCATCCTGATAGCATGTTCAATCAATTTCAGACTGCAGAAGCTGATAAAAATCTTCTATTTCTTCATCTTTGTCTTTAGTGGTTGGTGCGTAAATTTGAGTAATAGTTGTATTAACTGGTCTTCGTTGTAGGCGTATGGATATTGTCCTATCACTGACAGCATTGTACTTCAGAATAGATCTTAAAATGTTCTTTTTGACGACGAATGCAACACCATTCCTCTTCAAGTTGTCATTCCCGGCATAGTAGACTATATGATTATGGGGTTCAAAATGGCCAAGACCAGTCCATTTCAGCTCACTAATGCCCAGGACATCGATGTTTATCTGTTCCGTTTCATTTCTGATGATTTCCAATTTTCCTATATTCATACTTCGTACATTACAAGTTCTGATTATTAATGGATGTTTGCAGCTGTTTCTTCTCATTTTGAGTTGTGCCACATCAGTTAATGAAGGTCCCGAAAGCTTTACTCCATTCACGTCATTAAGGTTGACTCTACTTTGAGGAGGCAGCTCTTCTCCAGTTGTCTTTTGAGTGCCTTCCAACCTGGGGGGCTCATCTTCCAGCACTGTATCCTACAGTGTTCTGCTCTTATTCATAAGGTTTTCACTGTCTAATTCTTTTCAGAAGTAGACTGCTGGGTCCTTCTTCCTAGTGTCTTAGTCTGGAAGCTCAGCTGAAACCTGTCCTCCATGGGTGTCCCTGCTGGTATCTGAATATCGGTAGCATAGCTTCCAGCATCACAGCAACACTCAAGCCCCCATAGTATGACAAACTGACAGACAAGTGGAGGTATATATATATATATACATACATACACACATACATACACACTTATATCTCACCATTGACAACTGGCTGGATCTCAGGGTGTCCTATCTACAAAATTCCCTAATGGGGGTTGTTTTGGTTAATTAGTGCTGCTATAACAGAAATACCACAAGTTGGTGGCTTTAACAGAAATTTATTTTCTCACAGTTTAGGAGGTTAAAAGCCCGAATTCAGGGTGCTGGCTCTAGGGGAAGGCTTTCTCTCTCTGATGGCTCTGGGTGAAGGTACTTGTCTCTTTTCAGTTTCTGTTCCTTGGTTCCTTGGCTATCTTCATGTGGTATGTCATCTGTCATTTCCCGTCTCTACTTGCTTGCTTAATCTACTTTTATATCTCTAAAGAGATTGACTTTAGACACCCCTTAACTAATACTGTCATATTAACATAATGAAGAAAACCCATTCCCAGTGGGATTATAACGACAAGTATAGGGATTAGGATTTACAACACATATTTTGGGGGGACATGATTCAATTCATAAAGGGTAGAAATTGGCTGAAGGAAAATTCAGTGTTAAAATTATAAATAATTATGGTAAAATGTTCTTTCATCCCTCCCCAAAGCTTTTTAAAAAGGAAGTACTTTAGATCATGGGTTAGGTCTCTAATTCTTTATACCAGTTCATAAAAGTTTTTATCTTTGGGCAGAAAGATTTATGTTCTGAATTTTGAGGACAGATATGTACATTTGAGCTTTGATGGTGCCGTTCCAAGTCGCTATGTTTGCTGAGGGAAATGGACAGTGCTTTTTGATTATGAAGCACTGGGGAAGCTTCTCACAGCTAAAAATGGAAAGAGACAAATGTGACTCTTAAAGGAAGTGCAGCCTCTCTCTCACTTAAAAATCAAAAACGTTGTCATTTGTAAGAGCAATTCGAAGTGTTTTGTTTATCTCAGGTCTTGCCTAGTGCAGTGGAATTGGTTCTCCCTGTGGTGTCTGTGGCTTTTGTGTTGGGAAGAGACCTGGAGAGAGGCTTTAGAAGTTGGTGCAGGGAGACCAAGGGAAGTTTCTTTTAAACAGTCGGAATCAGCATCCATGGCTAATCAAGAGGGTGTTACACGAACCACAGTCAGCTTGCAGCGGCTTGAGATCAGGGACCAGATCCCAGCCAATTTAGTATCCTTAGAACCCAATACTGTATCAGACACATTAAAAAAAAAAAAAAGCCCGCTGCCGTCAAGTCGATTCAGACGCATAGTAGGCATTTAATAGTATTTTCTTGAATGTTAAATGTTAACTCAGAGACAATGGGTAACACAGACCCTTAGAGAAATAGTAAGGGAGAGGTTCATCAAATAATCACGCTCAGATGTAATTATGAACTGTCAAATACCTCACGGGAAAAATATGGATGGAATTGTTGATGACTGCATGACCACATGAAACCCCATAACCTTCACCTTTGGAAGACTTTAGAGTTTTATAGGGGGATATATTTAGACAAAGAGAGATTAGTTCACTCTAGCTGTGACCTAGGCTGAGATGGTCAGGATTAATTTACTGAAAGGAAAATTGGTTATCCCAGACTGACTCCTTGTTGAAGGAGGGAAAGGCCTTCCTGGGAGCCATCTTGCAGGTGGAACATAGTTCTCCTGTGCCACCTAATAGCGGCAATGCAACAGGTAAACAGGACAGCAACATGTCACTAGTCAGGTGGGATTTCTGTGCTGCCCCCTTGTGGTGAAACTGAGAGCAAGCTTCTTCCCTCCGTTTGGGGCTTCAGAGTGTTCCTCAGGCACACACCAAGTCCACTCTGGCCCATTTGGGAACTCAGGGTATCCTTTTTCATTGCTTGCTACCTTTATTGTTTTTGATATGTGCTTGTTTTAAGCAGCCCTGTTCTCCTATCCATCAGCCTACTGGATTTCTCTCTGCTTAGATACTCCATAGGAATCTGTGTTTAACATAGTTGAAAATGAGCTCACATCTTCTCCCCTCCTCCTCTCCAGCTGTGTCTCCTTCTGTATTCTCAGACCTCATAGATGGCATCATTTTGTCCCCAAGGCTGGAAATTTGGGTGGCTTTCATAATACCTCCCTCTTCTTCTCTTCCCAGGGCTAATCAGCCACCAATCCTGTTCACTCCAACTCTATGTATTTCATTGACTCTATCCTCTTCTTTCCATCCCCAGTGTTTCTATGCTCTTGATTTTATACCATATTAATACAATAATTTCCTACCTGGTCTTCTTGCCTTCCATCTGGTGGTCCTCTATTCCATCTTCCATCCTGTCACTAGATCATTCCAAAATGCTAATATGATCATATTAGTGCACCAGCTTAAATCCCTTTGGTGGCTTCCTAATTCTTATGGATCAAGCCCGAGCTCCTTAGCATGGATTTAAGGTTCTCTATTTTTTTTTTATTGCCTGGCCCTGTGGACATCTCCAGTCCATTGCTTACCACCTCTCCAACCCTTACCCCTGAAGTTTCCCTAAAGGACAGAATGTTTATACCTCTATCTTTCTCACCTTGCCCTCTTCTGGGCTGACTACCTCGTATGCAGCACTCATCTTTATGAAGCCTTTTCTGTTTTCTTCTTCCAGTCCTCCTCCAAGATAAAACTCACCACTCTCTCATCACAAGATTAAATCATAGGCTGGTCATGAGCAGAGGGTTTGGAGGCAGATGATTCTCGTCCACATCTTGGTGCCAACATTTATTCAGGTCACTGAATTTCTCGAGGTCTCAGTTTCTCTCTCTGAAATGTGGAGATTATATTGGCTTGTTCATAGGATTCTTCTCAGGATTAAATTAAATAGTCCATGTAAAGTGCCTGGCACATGGGAAGTACTCAGTAAACGTTCGCTATGATTTGAAGTCCCAAGATATTCTGAATGAATCTCTGCCCTAGGAAGGTGATAACTGAATCAGATTAAACTTGATAAAGGCAGATGGTGCTTTATTTCCTCGTTTCCTAGAATGTTGTTGTTGTTGGATGCTATTGAGTTGATTCTGACTCATAGTAACCTTATACGACAGAGTAGAACTGCCCCATTGGGTTTTCTTGGCTGTAATCTTTATGGAAGCAGATGGCCAGGTCTTTCTCCTTCAGAGCCACTGGGTGGGTTTAAAATGCCAACCATTTGGATAGCAGCGGAACACTTAACTGTTGCACTGCCAGGGCTCCTTATTTCCCAGAATAGTGCTAGGGAAATAGTAGGCTCTTCGCAATAGACTCTGAGTCAGTGTTTGAGGAATGAGTGGAATTAAAGTTGTAAAGGGAAATTGCTACCATTTCACAGCTTCCTGTTGTGTCTCAATGAGTCTCAAGAAATCAGTTATATACATTCCACTGGTATGATTGAGATTAGATCTTCCAAGTGGTGATCTGGGCCTCAGTACAAAGGAAGATGAAAGCACAATGAGTCCTGTATACTCCCAAATTCTCAATTTTTCAGGCTGACTTACCTGAAATAAACTTGTATCTCACATAATAAAATTATATATTTTAAAAAGCCAAACCTTTTTAAAATTAAATTAACTGTTCAAGAAAATTCATAGAATACATAGGCTTGATGTTTTATTAAAAAGTAATTATTTAACCTACTGGATTTTTTGGGGTAATTGTTCTTTGGGCATGTTATCAGGAGAGATCAGTTCCTGGAGAAGGACATCATCCTGGGTAAAGTAGAGGGTCAGCGAAAAAGAGGAAGACCCTCAACTAGATAGACAGACACAGCGGCTGCAACAATAGGCTTAAGCATAACGACGATTGTGAGGATGGTGAAGGACTGGGCAGTGTTTTGTTCTGTGTACTTACGGTCGCTATGAGTCGAAATCAACTTGAGGGCACCTAACAACAACAACATAGCAAAAACTTTACTAAATATGATGGAGATTAGACTGTTTAGTTGGAAATGGGTCCCCTTCTAGGAATATTACCAGTGATCTGCTTAATTTAGCTGTAAATAAAATATAAACAGAATGACCTCCTATCTGTTATTTTTGAATGGAGCTGTAACTTAATCTGAAAAAGACAAAATACTTCATTGTCTGGAAGTTATAGTGTGTACCTTCTGCAAATGTCATCTGTGTCTATCTTTGAGTTTGGAGGAATATGTATTAAAGGTAAAACAAGCAGTGGAAAAGTACATCTTGCAGAAAGCCATAGCTAAATGGAGTTTTCTTGGTTAGTGCTTTAAATCATAATGTCATACAAATCCAAAATGTCTTGCATGGCACTCACTATTAATCAATTGATTGACTAGTTAAAAAAATAGACATAATCCTTATAAAATATTTACTATATTTTTCCCTTGCTGGAGAAAATTTTATCATAAAATTTTATTATCATGATTATCATAAAAAAATTTTTTTTTTTTAAGCTATGCCCTTAATAGTGATTTGACTCTTTCTAATAAATGCTCATTTGAATAGGCATTTATTTCACTGGAGGAGTTTGGCTTATGAATAAGCAATCATTGGGATTACTAAAAGATTTCTACCATTTTGATTTAAAAAGAGTTAGAATATTAAAAACAAACAAAAAAAGCATAGCCTCTCTTTTGGTGAAAATGTTCCCAATTTCTTAGTACCTCTTTCATCTGGATATTGCTCTGCCCCATCTTTGTCCCTCTGAATCTTAAATATCTGGCATTTTATAATCATAGAATGTTAGGTCAGCATAGGACTTTGAGATCATTTTAAAATGGAAACTTCTGGAGAGACTCACCATCTATTTTGGCCTTCTGTGTTTGGCCTGGGTGACTGCCTTTGGCCCAGGAAGTCAAATGCATTCTTTCACTCCTTCTCTTTGCCCCTTCTCCACCCTCCTTATATAAGCAAGACTAAAGGAATTATTTGCCGTCTGCCACTCAATTGTGCCCGTGAGGCTTGACGAGGAGCCACAGTCATGAATCCTACTGGGACATGTTATATTTCCCAGGTGTCTCTAATAAACAGTGTTGTGTTGTGTGTGGTGAACTCAGCAAATAAATTATCTTCTAATATAAAGCTCATGACATAGAACTAGTTTTGTTTTATTGAGTTATCTGTACTGTTTGGCATAATAAGTTGTGTTGAAATACTTCCCACTCTGTGCCTGCCTTTATCAGGAGACATTAGTTCACAATTTGGGTCCTTTTTATTGTTCGTGGTGCTTAGAATAGGCTTTAATATGATACGCAATTATCTCTCTGTCATGTTCATTTTGGTTTAATTGCCTGTTCTGTACCATAATGGGGTATGTCAGCAGAAGGCAATGTCCTTTGCCTGAGAATACCACATTAAGGTATCTCGCATGACTTTATAAATTATTTGTACTCCAGGCAACATTGAAACTACAAACTTCAGAAACTAATTCCATTCCTATTCCCCTTGCAATTACTTAAAAACCTAACAACCCTCCACATGACCAGAGAGAGAACCGGCTGCTGGTCTAAGTTTTGTTTTTCCCACTTTTACCATTGCTTTGCTGCATCATGCAAATCTGATTTCTGCCTAGGCATTTCCATCTTCAAAATGCAGTAGTTCTTGGCATCTGTAGATTTCCACACTCACAGGATTGACTATTTTCTAGAGACCCTGAAGTTGGTTGGTTGTAGTTTTGCAGAGACAAGAATTAGAATAATTCCTATAGAAGGCTGAGGTGCTGGAGAAAGTTCCTTTGCTAACGAGGTGCCTGACTGACTCTCATCTCTTAGCAGGTACTCACTTCTCCATCAATGGCAAGGTTCTAGCTGCATCTGCAAGACTACTTCCTTAATCTGTGCTCATCGCAGGCATATATTTATGGGCTAAATGGTAGATTATAGAAGTATATGTGAATTTGGAGTTTTTGGTGGTTTAGTACACTGATTTTCAGCCTTCTAAAAACTTACTGATGCCTGGGTGCCCCCCTAAGCCATCCCCACCCATTGTCATCGAGTTGATTCCAGTTCAAAGTGACCCTATAGGACAGAGTAGAACTATAGGGTTCCCTAAGCTGTAAATCTTTACAGAAGCAGACTGCCACATCTCTCTCCTACGGAGGGGCTGGTGGGTTTGAACTGCTGACCCGCCGACCTTTTGCCGACGTTAAGTAGCCAAGCACTTAACCACTGTACCACCCCTAGAGAGTCTGATTCATTTGGTCTGGGGTGGGCCTGGACATGTGTGTGTTTTTTTTTTTTATAATTTTTATTGTGCTTTAAGTGAAAGTTTACAAATCAAGTCAATCTCTCTCACAAAAACCCACATACACCTTGCTACACACTCCCAGTTACTCTCTCCTTGCACTCTCTCTTTTTGTGTCCATTTCGTCAGCTTCTACCCCCCTCTACCCTCTCATCTCCCCTCCAGGCAGGAGATGCCAACATAGTCTCAAGTGTCCACCTGATCCAAGAAGCTCACTCCTCACCAGCATCCCTCTCCAACCCATTGTCCAGTCCAATCCATGTCTGAAGAGTTGGCTCCGGGAATGGTTCCTGTCCTGGGCCAACAGAAGGTCTGGGGTCATGACCACCGGGGTCCTTCTAGTCTCAGTCAGACCATTAAGTCTGGTCTTATGAGAATTTGGGGTCTGCATCCCACTGCTCTCCTGCTCCTTCAGGTGTTCTCTGTTGTGTTCCCTGTCAGGGCAGTCATAGGTTGTAGCCAGGTACCATCTAGTTCTTCTGGTCTCAGGATGATGTAGCCTCTGGTTCAAGTGGCCGTTTCTGTCTCTTGGGCTCATAATCGCCTTGTGTACTTGGTGTTCTTCATTCTCCTTTATCCAGGTGGGTCAAGACCAATTAATGCATCTTAGATGGCTGCTTGCTAGCATTTAAGACCCCAGACGCCACTCTTCAAAGTGGGATGAAGAATGTTTTCTTAATAGATTTTATTATGCCTATTGACTTAGATGTCCCCTGAAACCATGGTCCCCAAACCCCTGCCCCTGCTACGCTGGCCTTGGAAGCATTCCGGACACGTGTACTTTTTAAAAGCTGTCCAGGTAATTCTCATGTGTAACCAGAGTTATGAAGCTTGGTGACAATTGAATATGACTCAATTTTGTAGATCACCAGAGTGAAGGCTGAAGGTAGCTGTAGGTGGTGAGAAAAGTGGCTTCCTGTGGCCCCTCAGAGCCCTGCCATGTCAGATTCTCCATTTAGTGTCTGGTAATATCTGGTTTCTGAAAGGTTTTCTGCTTTAACTTGTTTCCAAACTTGGCCAATCATCAAATTAATAAGGACAGTAATAAAAAGTGAAGAGTCTCAGCCGTCTCCTATGGAGAGTCTGTCTGATTAGGACAGGAATCTGAATTTCTATGGGGCTGTTTTAGTGATAGTGTTGGTTTGGTGTGTTTGGGAGACAGTGACCTGAACCACGGGCACTGCCTGCTGAGGCTGGTATCCAGTCCTAAGCCACTAACCTAATTAGCACTGGTAGGTAATTAGGTGTCTGAGGTCTCTGCTGAGGAGTGGGATGTGGGGTGGGGGGCAGGGCTCCCTAAAAGCTGTGTGGGACTGACCAGCACTCTGAAAAGGCAATTGACTGTTGAGGTAGAAGGAGTAGTAAGGAGAGGAAATGAGGTGGTGGATTTGTGGAGCTAGAAGCAGATGGCCTGCCTGACATGGAAGGAATGAAGAGAATATTCTTATCAGGGGCGATGCCTATAGCACCAGAGAACTTACATCTTTTATTATCTGAATCTATTTGAATTCTTTTGGTTGCCAAGAGGAGTCACTGATGGTATAAGCGGTTAATGCATTTGGCTGCTAATGACAAGGTTGGAGATTCGGGTCCACCCAGAATCACCTTGAAAGAAAGGCCTGTTGATCTACTTCCAAAAAATCGGTCATTGCAAGCCCTGTGGAGCACAGTTCTACTCTGACACACATGGGGATGCCATGAGTTGGGGTCGACTCGATGGCAATTGGTGGTGACTTGTGGTTGCCAAAAGGGGTTCTCGTTGTCATCCTCTTTCTCTTGCTCCTTTTCTCTCTTTCCCTCCTTCTTTCTCTTTCTTCCTTCTCTGTAGCCACATGTTCTTGCTCTCCGTCTCATTTTCATTCCCTTGCTTTTGCTCTTTCTTTCTCTCTTAACAAAATAATATTTGCAATATTTTCTTAGTATTTTTATTTGGGAAAAAGAGAAGAAAATGTGAGGTAGATGACCTCACATTTGAGGTAGATTTCTACAGGCAACATTCCCCTCTACTTTGAAAAGCCTGGAAAATACAAAATCACATTCCTTTGGCATATGGGCCATTTGGAGCAACGGTGGTGGGTGCAGGGGGCAGGGGCTCTGCTCTGGGCAAGCCCCATTTTGCCCAGGAACTTCGGGACCATCCAAAGAGGGCAGAAGGCAGAGAAGAGGCAAGAGCCCACACTCTTGGCAAGTTCTCAGGTTTGTAGAGTGTCAATTTCTTCACACATCCCAAGTAGCACTTACATGCTGTGTAACAAGTTCAATTTGTAGGAATCTGTTTAAAAGATGTCACCACACATATCAGAAAAAAAAAAAATTCTCACAGGGCAGGAGTTAGTCATGTTTCTCTTTGCAGACAATTTGGAGGAATGGGATGTGGATTAAAGGACATGAGTGCAACGCTAATGTAATTATTTGGAGGTAATTTGAAGAAAGATGAGGTGCGCTTGTACCAGGAGTTCAAGGACATCAAGCAGTCTTTAGATGATGGAGCTTTGGGAAAAAGCTTTCTGGGAAATTAGAGTGGGAGCTGTGGGCTGTCTGCGCAGGGACTGGGCCCTTCGTCCTGGGCAAACTCTCAGCTCTCCATGGGAAAAGCAGCTCTTCTCAAAACCCTTTACTATTCAAAGACTTCTTTGTGCCGTTCTCTGTAAATGGGCACTTTATTTCTCCACAGCACACAGTCTTAGGGACTTTGTTCATGATATCATTGGTGCTTGAGGTTTTAGCAATAATAATATCTAATCGGGTGGTACTGAGTAAAAAAGTTTGAATAGTTCTCCCTTCTGTTAACTTCAGTTTTTTGAATGACTGTCTAAAGAAGCAATTGTTGTCTGTTGATGTGGCGTTGAAAATACGTTTGGATAATCTAGTACCTGGAAAGTTGAACTTGGAAGTGAAGTAGTTGGGGAGCTTTTATCAGAACTGCAGAATCCTGAAATCTGAGAGCGTGAGAGGCTACCTGAGCATAAGGCTTGAATCCCCGTTGCTTGGGTTCTAATCCGGTTCCATCCCTTGCTAGCTCTGGTGGATGACTAGCTTCCCTTTAATGTCTGTGCCCTTTGCAATGTGTCTTTGCTCCTCCATTAAGGAGTGGAGACTATTTCTCCACCCCTTGAATCTGGGCTAGCCTTGTGCCTGCTCCAGTCAACAGAATTCAGCGAAAGTAACATTATGTCAATTTCAAGGCTATGTTTCAAGAGTTCTGTGTACTTCTGCTCTCACTGGGAACCCTACTTCTGCCTGGGAATAGGCCTGAGCTAGCCTGCTGGAGGATCAGAGAGCACATGGAGGCTGGAGTACCTCAGCCAACAGCCAGCCAACACATAGAAACAAAGCTGCCTAGACAACCTGCAGTTAATGGTAAGTGCAGAAGAAACTCAGCCAAGACCAAAAAACATGCCTAGTTGAGCCTAGCTTAAATTATCATTAAGCTTTGTTACTTAGCAATAGCTAGCTGATACATTAGTGATGTGATCATGGACAAATTGCTTAATCTTTCTGTATCTGTTTCCTCAACTATAAAATGGATATAATAGTATTATCTTACAGCCACACTTATCAAGCTCTTACTGCAGTGCCTTGTGCATAGTAAATAATCAGTAGATGTTGGTTGTTATATTAAGGACAGATTTAAGGTAAGGCTCACTCTGAGCCTATTTGGAAGTGATAGCTAGAGATAGCCTCAGCCTCTAACTGTGTTCCTCTGTGTGGGAAAGAAGATACAGGCAGGTGGGTGGAAGGCAGAGATTTTTCTCTAAGTTCTAGGGAAATAGTTGGGGGGAAATAGGCAGTTCCCACCTTTGGAGGGAAGTCTGTTCCAACTCCCAGAGGTGGGGGCTCCTGAGACATGGGAGTGGAGATGTTCCAGATCCAGGGCATTTGTCCTCTGCAGCCCAGGCTCTGCTCTCACTTGCTGAACAGAATCTGAGCTTTCAGCATAAAGTAAAACAGTAATTGATTTTATGGAGCTGGATGCTTCAAAGTAAAGGAACATCAGATTGGTGTTTATTCTATGTTTGATGGTGGCAATATTGACAAATCGCACTCTCTTGGGCTTCAGCAGACCCGCATGTAGAAAAATGACGCTGCCTAGACCCGATCTGGAGAACTTCCCAGGACCTGGGAAGGGTTGAAGGTGGGACACTGAGGTACAGAAGGAAAGGCAGGTGTCAGATAGTAAAGGGTAGACACACTGATTGTCTGTAAAAATGGCCCGGGGTGGGGGAGGTGGGGGGGAAGGGGCAGCATCTGACCTCCTCTAACTTCATGAGGGGGAAGGAGAATCAAGATCCACAGCCCAAGGCTAATTCCTATAAGGTGGAGGTAAGACATGCCTCCTCCCTTGGCCGTCTTTACCAAATCTGACACCAACCGCCCCTCTAAACACTGTCTACTTCTTTTCTGGGATTGATAATTGATTGCAATGGCCACACAGAACTCACAGACAATACTCATGATTATGGGGTTTATTAAGGAAGTAACAGGATACAATTTAGGTTCAGGAACACTCAGGATACTGTTCTTCCAATCAAGAGAGCCTTTTCTCAGCCATGCTAACAGGCACCCCTCTCTCTGGCCCTTCAGCTTCTGTCCTGATTGGGAAGTGTTACAAAGCTCTTTTAGCTGGCTGATAAGTGCCCCAAGGCACCCCACTCTACCCCTCTCTGCCAGTAAGCCTTGGCCCCAAGGCGCTCAGCTCTAGCTCTGAGTTAGCAAACCTAGTTCCACCAAGTGCCTGGAGGCATCCTACTCTGCCAGCAAGCATCCTGCCTGAAGACACTCAGATTTCCTGTTCTTCTGCCAGTCTCTCTGTTCTGCTGCCTCTGCTGCTGCCGTTTCTCTGCTGCTACTTCTTGCCATCTTCGGTGTTATAGCTTTTCACCTATCTCTTGGATCTAGGAGGGTCTTAGTGCTGGGATCTCAAGTCCAAAGGACTTGCTCTACTCCTGGTTCTTCCTTGGTGATGGTGAGATCCTCCTTCTACTCTGGAATTGGCTCTCTTTTGAACCTAGTGGGATGGCAAAACTGGCCAGTCCCCTTGGTGGGCCACAATTACACTATTTGCACAGCTGTACCCAATCACTTGGATGGGAGTTACAGGACCATGGCAAGAAAGTCCACACAAAGCAATCCATCGCATTGCAGTGTCAAAGGATACATGGACATCTAACAGGGCTGCCTGTAACCCCTCTTCACAGGCTCTACTGCCAATTACAGCCAATCTCCTTTCGAGGGGCCAGCTAAGTTTTCCCTCTGAGAGAAATATACCTCTAGGGGGTATAATGCTAAGTGAAATAAGTCAAGCATATAAGGACAAACAATTTATGATCCCTCTTTTTTTTTTTAATAATTTTTATTGTGCTTTAAGTGAAAGTTTACAAATCAAGTCAGTCTCTCTCACAAAAACCCATATACACCTTGCTACACAATCCCAATTACTCTCTCCCTAATAAGACAGCCCGCTGTCTCCCTCCACTCTCTCTTTTTGTGTCCATTTTGCCAGCTTCTAACCCCCTCCACCCTCTCATCTCCCCTCCAGGCAGGAGATGCCAACATAGTCTCAAGTGTCCACCTGATCCAAGAAGCTCACTCCTCACCAGCATCCCTCTCCAACCCATTGTCCAGTCCAATCCATGTCTGAAGAGTTGGCTTCGGGAATGGTTCCTGTCCTGGGCCAACAGAAGGTCTGGGGGTCATGACCACCGGGGTCCTTCTAGTCTCAGTCAGACCATTAAGTCTGGTCTTATGAGAATTTGAGATCCCTCCTTTTTAAGAAGACAAGAATAGATAAATAATAGAGAGACCAATGTTTATTGATGGTTGCCGGGAAGGGGGTGGGTTGGGGAAAGTAGGCTGTGTACAGTAGAGACTAGTTATTTTTGGTGATAGGAAAAGTGGTACCGATTGTGGATGTAGTGAGCACAGCACAACCAAAGCAATAATGAGTGTTTGAGGACATATGGATGAGTATAAGAAAATTGGTATATGGGGAGGTACAGATGCATATCCAGGTGAGAACAGATAGAAGTATCTATAGCTATGTGTAGAAGGAACCCTGGTGGTACAATGGTTAAAGCAATTGATTGTTAACCGAAACGTTGGTGGTTTGAAACCACTAGCAGCTCTGTGGGAGAAAGATGTGGTGATCTGCTTCCATAGAAATTTATGGCCTCGGAAACCCTATGGGGTCTCAATGAGTTGGAATCCACTAGATGGCAATGGGTTTATAGCTATATGTAGATTAGAATATATGGGTGCAGGGACAAATATTCATTGAAGATGTAACTATGGATACTCCTCAGATGTAACCAAACATCTTCCAATGTTGGTTTTCTGGGTTTGAAGGCTTAGGACCATAGTCGCATGGGCCAACTCATTTGATTGGCATAACAGTTCACAAAAATCATAATCTGCATCCTAGTGAAGTAACGTCTGGGGTCTTACAAACTTTTGCATGGCCGTCTAAGAGACAACTAAGGCTCTTGGTTTGCCAGGAGCAAAACAGTGAGAAGAGAACCAGAAGTTCAGAAAAGAAACAAGTCTACATGAGCCACAACCTCAACTACCCTGACCAGAAGAAACAAATGGGACCTAGCTACTGCAACTGACCTTTCTGACTGGAGTCACAGTAGTTGGTCTCGGATAGGAAGAGATAAAAATATGGAGCAGAACTCAAATTCTCATTTAAAAAAAGCCAAACTGAAACAGTAGAGAACAGTAGACCCCTGAGACTATCACCCTGAGACACTCTTAAAACCTAGAACTGAGTCTATCCCCTGAGATCACCTTTTAGCGAAATAGCAGAGTGGCACAAAAAATAAAAGATATTACCCATAAGATTGATGCCCTACTTTAAAACCATTGATATGAGACCAAAAGGTCAACAATTTCTCAAAAGCAAAGATGAGAAGATAATTGAACAGGGAAACTAGAGTACTGGAAAGGGAACAACCAGAACACAGTTAAAGAGAATGTTACCACATTGTGATAAATGTAACTAATGTCACTGAACAATTTGTGTGGAAATTGTCAAAGGGGAACCTAACTTACTGTGTAAACTTTCACCAAAAACTCAATACAATATTATTTAAAAAAAAAAAAAAGAAAGAAATATACCTCCAGGGAGATAAGTCTATGTTATCAGCTTTGTTTCCAACTTTACTGAGACACTCTATTCCCTAAAGCAAGCCAGAGTTATCACTCCCCAATTATGGGAGAACCTGTTTGCATACAAGGCCCTATGCTTGGTACTCCCAGGGACATCAGATATGAGAAAGACATGGTTCCTGTTCTCAGGAAGCTTATACTCCTGGGGTGGCCTGCCCCTCTTGCTATATAGTATAATCTAGGAAGCTTTTTTTTTTTAGGAAGCTTAAAAAAAAAAAAAATCATATATGGGCTCCAGAGCAGACTGATTAAATTTAAATATTTGGGGATGGAGTTGAGATGTTGGTATTTTTCAGATGTTCCCCAACTTTTCCTAATGTATAATAGCAGTTGAGGATTGTGGACTTTAATGGCAGATGCTTTTAACATCTCAAGTAATAAAAAAGGTACAGTGGTTCCAAGGTTGGTAAATTTAACAGCTTAATTATTTTAAGAATCTGCATTCTTTTTTATATCTCTTCTCTGACATCTTCAGCATGTTGACTTCTGTCCATAGCCTCATGATCACAAGATGGCTGCAGTGGTACCAATCATCATTTCCTCACACAGTTGTGTCTTGAGACAGAAAAGGGATGACTTCTCCACATATATTTATTTTTAAGAGTGGATAAACTCTTTCCTAAAAGTTCCCAAGAGTTTTCTGCTATAACTCTTTGTCCAGAATTGTACTGCACACCCATTCCTAAACCAGTGTCTGACAATCACTGTGATTGGCTGAGATTAATTCAAGACTTACCCTCCTGGGGATGCAGAGGGAGTCACTTACTCTGGCATGTAGCCAAGCAGAGTGTGAACCATAAGCGATATTCGGACTTTTCCAGCAAGGAATGAGGGGTAAGAATGACTAAGTAGATTGGATAGGAAAGGCTGTACTGGATTGACAAGCAAACCCCAGAATCTTGGCAGCTTAGCACGGCAGAAGTTTACTTCACACTCATCAAATCTCACGCAGTTTAGTGGAGCCTGTCCTCCATTGTTTCCTTGCTTCTGTCTTCCTTCATCTTGTGAGGCCCTCTTCTCAACAAGTAGCCTTAAAGGTTGCTGCTCCTGGGAAGAGAATGATGGCAAAAGCATTTTTTAACTGCTTCAACCCTGGAATGGCACAGTTTGTTTTTGCTCCATTAACCAGAAACAGTCAGCTGACCCCAACCTAACTCCAAGGGAGTCTGGGAAGTGTAGTGGGGACACACAGAGACCTTTATGAGTATGAACTGTCTTTGCCAGAGAAGGCAACTAAATAAGAAGTATAGACAACAAATGTACCTTGAGTTAGAGGAAGAAGAGGGTGCTGGGTCAAATATGCATGTTGGTTGAGTGTCCAGGTTTTGTTTCTGATCCTCTTGGACTCTTATGGTCTCTACTACAGAGATGGAAATATCAGCCCCATTTGAACAGGTTTATATGGGAGATTTTTGTTCATAGCTTTAAAAAAAAATTGTAAAGAGCCTCTGAGCACCTCAGGGACAGAAAATATGTAAATGTTTGGTGCCATTACCATGCTATTTGATGGCCCCAAAAGCTCCAGTCATTACTCAGCTGTGTGTCTGCATCCTAACACTGCAATAAGTGATAATACTTAGATCCAGAGTGAAAGATGACACTCTGAAACCTTGCCCAGTTTTCTTGTGCCTTGGCACGGTAGCCCTAAAGATCCTTTCTCAACACAATTAGTTATTTCCCCTAAGTCCTTGAATTATTTTCAGACAGCCATTATTCTGACTCATCTGTTTTCCCAAAAGAAGGTGGGTCATGTTTGCTGATGTATGCAAGTGTGTTTGTACATCCGAGGGGCTATGAATTGAATTTTGTGAATTTTGGGGATCCCAAGCCTTTGATATAAACATCTCATCATTGAAAGAGACTATAAACTCTCCCAGAGCAAAAATTATGACTTATTTGCTCCATAGTACCTAGCACAGTCCTGGGTTTGCAATAGCCAACTAACCCACCAACCCGTGGCCCTCGAGTCGATTCCAACTCACAGGGATAAGAGCTCTGTAAATCTAAGCTGGTAGGAAACATGTGAACTCTTTTATTCCTAGGGATGGAATGTGCTAAATTCCTAGAGGGCTTTTGTTAATGTACAAATAAAGTAAATACTACTTTGTCAACATGTGGGTTATCTATTCCATAGTCTCTTCTAGACAAAGTGTGTATACCAGGCTGGCCTCTCTCCCCTTGGCTGACATCACTAAATACCAACTTACAGATGCTCAGAAAATACTAACCAGTTTGAATACAGTGTTGTCTCACTTACCCGAAGGTCATGAATCTGGCAACATCAAGCATTGGAATGCAGCTAAGATGCAGGAAGTAAGCAGCAAAAGACCTTTGGAGCAGATGGAAGTCATAAGAACATTCTTGCGTTAAAGTTCATAGTATCAGAGGTCCTTAGATTCTTACTTAGATCCCAGTGACTCGTTGTGTACCCGCAGTTCTAAAATACTGATCATTTGGTCTGTAGAATGTCAAGTTGTTGTTGTTAGTTGTCCTCAAGTCAGCTCTGACTCATAGTGACCCTACATAACAAAATGTTGCCTGGTCCTGTGCCATCTTCACGATTATTGGCATGTTTGAGTTCGTTGTTGATTTCATGTGGTGCCTTCCAACCTAGGGGGTTCATCTTACAACATTATGTCAGACAGTATTCTGCTATGATCCAAAGGGTTTTCATTGTCTGATTTTCAGAATTAGATCACTAGCCTTTTCTTCCCAGTCTCTCTTAATTCTGGAGGCTTCACTAAAACCTGTCACCATGGGTGACTCTGCTGGTATTTGAAATACCAGTGGCATAGCTTCCAGCATTATAGCAACATGCAGGCCACTACAGTTTATGAAAACTGACAGATGGGTTGTAGTCATAGCACAGAATGGCATAGCAGCAATCGATAAAAATCTGGTAAAAGAAATTATGATTTCCATCCAATGCAATTCAGTCATTTAAAATGACAATGTAACACTGTCTTGATTAACATGGAAATATGTCCACTATCTATTGTTGAAAGGAACCTTGGTAGTGCAGTGATTAAGCACTTGGCTCCTAACCAAAAGGTCTGTGGTTTGAACCCACCAGCCGCTTTTCAGGAGAAAGATGTGGCAATCTGTAATCTGTAAGAATGACAGCTTTGGAAACCCTATGGGACAGTTCTACTCTGTCCTATAGAATTGGTACGAGTTTGAATGGACTCAACAGCAATGGGTATCTATTGCTGAGGAGCGAAACAGTTTACTGAAGAGCATTTCGAGCTGTCCCTAGGTTAGAGAGAGAGAGTGGGCATATGCTGGGCACTTCCTCTCAGCAGTGAATTCAATGGAACTGGCCCTTGGCTTTCGTGGAGCTTGTAGCCTAGCGGGAGAAAGAAACTAATGAATAGGAATTGTATTTCAGGGTGAAAAGTACTGTGGTTGGTGCTATGAGAGTACATGGGAGGACCATCTCCCCTGTCTTGGGGACGTCAGGAGGGAGGACTTCCTAGAGAAGATCACGTCCAATAATGAACATCATATTATGTTATATGCACTGTATTGTGTTGTGTTGCATCACATCATATATCATTAATGGCTTAAATACATTTGAGAGTTGAAATTTTAAGTGTTCTTTCCTTTTTTCTTTATGTATATCTATATTTTTTGGAATATTTAAATGAGCACATTTTATTTGTCAGTTGGACAATCCTATACATTTATTTTTGTTTTGAAAAATTAAAAAAGGCATGTTTTGTTGTCTGGATCCTTTACTTAAGTAAAAGAACTCATGTCCTGAAAATGGCATGTGAATCTTACTGAAGTACCATGAACCAAATATAGTGAGGAATTAGGAAATTGTCTGAGGCTTCAGATTGCCAAAAGAGATGAGTTTTCGCATTGTGTGCCATATTGGTTGGTTCATGTGACTGCTCCATTCTAATAACAGGAAATACCCTGAGAAGGACCAGTTGCATAGATTTATTCTGCTTTTTTCTCTTTACAGAAATATTATATCTTTATTGTTCTTCAAAGATCTTTTCTTCCCAACTTGGTGAAAGCAGACCAGTTCTAGGAATTCATGTGAGGCCTCTCAGTCCCAAGTCCTTCAAGGAGAGATGTTACTGAGCATTCCTTCAACTTGTTCCTGGCCGTGAGAGAAGCTCCAGCCCCTCAGTCACTACAGACAGGCCAGGCTTGTCATATTCTGCTAAAACAGTGGTGAGGGTGGGAAATGGGGTAGACCATAGAAACTGATAAAAGTGTCTTTATGTGTCCTCTAGCCTTGGCTACGATGGTGGACTCATCCAAATGGAAGAATGTTTTGGGGGTGGGACTATTGTTTCCTCTTCTCATGTGTGAAACAACTCACTGTACTCAGTTTTTCTATTATTTTGCACTGTAATACATTCTAGGAATCCCCTGAAAATTAGCAAATACAATATGGTGTAGCCAAGTGCTATGATCAGGGAATTATAAGATGCTTTGTGTGTATCCAAGAGAGACATCTAATCTGGACCAGATGGTCAGGGAGGGCTTCTCCCTGGAGGAGGAGGTGGCTAGGATGAGGCATGAAAGATGAGCAAGAGTGAGCGAAATGAAGGAGATTAGGGAAAGGCGGTTGGTGATAGGTTCAAGGAACCTGCAGTGATTAGAAAGGGCTTCAGCCTGTGCCACAAGACAGGTGTTAAGGGCAAAGCTAATGAGGTAAGGTGGGCCAGATCATGAAGCACCTTTTATATATACTACCTTTGGGAATTTGGATGTTTCCCAAGGCCAGTGGGGAACTGGAAATGGCCCAATCGGACTTGGATTTTAGAATGTCCATTCTGACTACAGGAAGGAGAGAAGTTGGAGGAGGAAAGGAGATTCTTAGGAGGCTGGTAACATATTGGAAGAATGATGATGCTCAGGTCATTCCACTAAGTTATGCCAAAATAAAGCACCACGCTTTCATTCATTTGGTCCTTTCTCCCAAGGAATTGTAATTAATTCAAATCGATTATTTTTCAAGAGTGAGTGGTTCAGAAAAATGTGGGCAGGAATCAAGAGGCTTTTTTTAGATACCACAGGACAGCCTGGTGATGGTGGAGCAGCTCTAGGGCCTGGGCTGGTGGTGGATACAAGAGAATTGTGATTTTTATGTACAGAAACATTGGCACAAAACAGCTGCCATTGCCCCTGTTCCTGTGCTGGGGTCCCAGCCTATAAAGCAGTGGTTCCTCTAGGGGCTGTAAAGTGACTGCAATGGGCCCTTGAATCCATTTGTGCCCCTAGGCCGAGTGAACAAATAATTCATACACAGAGGCTACTTTTCAAATGCATGGGATAAATGCAATATACCTTCCTTTACACGTGTAATGAATTCAAAGTAGCCCAATTACCATCAGGTAGGACTCTGAGAAGTTATTCTGACATTAAAAAGATCCTCATCCTTAAAGGGTGAGAACCACTGTTTTGGAGAGAGGTATAAGACATAACTACAGCCCTGTATGATATCACCTGGCCCTGATTTATTGCCCAGCTACAGATTTGGCTCTCACGCAAGAAGGTGGTTATAAGTGAACTTCCATGAAGAACACGAACATGGTGGGTGGATTTAATGAGGTTTGCATGTCTTTTTCCTTTGATTCCTCCGTTTTCTTATTTAGCACTGGAATTTCCTCTCCTTGTAAACTGTGGTCCTCACAGATAGCATATGTGACTTCATCTAGCTATGACTTCAACCAGAGTCACGGACATTCACATACAATTGCAAGGCAAGCCTGCAAAATCTGATCGGAATTTGATGAGGTTCTTAACAACCTTCACTAACACAAAAATAATGTGAACAACAAGAAGCTTGACATTTATGGAGCCTCTGAAAGTGAGCTGGTACCTTTGCCAAGCCTGGCCAGGCCCTCCTGCAGGGGCTGAACATGCAGACTAGGTGCAGATGGAGCCACCTGGGTGAAAAGAAACAAGACAGGTGAGGAAGAAAAAGTGAATATAGCTCTGTCTAGGAGCTCTGTCTAGGTCAATAGTTGATCCTTTAGAATCACCTTGGGAATCTCTTAAATTCAGATGCCTATGTCGGAAACGACCAAACGACTCGATGGCACTGGGTTTTTTATCTGAGCCCTGGTGGCACAATGATTGAGCTCTGAGCAGCTACCTCAGAAGTTGGCAGTTCAAACCCATTCAGCAGCTTTATGGGAGAAAGATATGTCGATCTGCTCCCATAAAAATTACAGCCTAAAAAACCCTGTGGGGCAGTTCTACTCTGCCACATGGGGTTGCTATAAGTGGAAAATTGACTGGACGGCACTCAACAACAACAGGTCCCACCTAGGAGCCCTGGTGATACAACGGGTAAGTGCTTGGCTGCTAACCTAAAGGTTGGCAGTTTGAACTCACCCAGCTGCTTCATTGAAGAAAGACCTGGTTATCTGCTTCTTTAAAGATTATACCAGAAAATCCTATGGGGCAGTTCTACTCTTTCACATGGGGTCATTATGGGTTGGAATCCACTTAACAGAGCCCAACAACAACACAGGCCCAACCAGCCTCAATCAGAACCTCTGGAGTGGGGACTGAGCATCTGGATTTTTGAAAGCTTCCAATGCAGTCATTTTAATGGGCAGAAGAATCTTCTGGAAGGCTCGTTATGACATAGGGGGCCCACTCCCAGAGTGCCTAATTCAGGAGGTCTGGATGATGCCTGACTATATGCATTTCTAGCAAGTTCCTAGTGATGCTGCTGCTGCTGCTGGTGCTGTTCCAGGGGCCACACTTTTCTGAAAAAGCTTCTGGAACCTTCTGAGTGTCTAGCACAGTGCGTCCACTCCAGAATCAGTGGCTGAGTAGAACCCACATGATTTGGTGAGGGCTTTCATAAAGGGTCTTTATGAAAGCACACCAGTCCTGAGGCTGAATGCATCTCCTACAAGGGTCCTCTTTAAGGCAGTGTGGTTGGAAGGAACTCCTCGAAGAATGCTAACATTTTGACTCCTGTAGCCTTGTGCAGGTCAGCAACATTTTGGAACCCATCAAATCTTGGAAAGTACAGTGTGTTGAAATCAGGTGATTTAATTAGCCTTTAGAGCTAATAAAATGCACTCTGATGATACATACTTTTTCTTTTGGGGAGATGCTGGATGGGGGCATGGAGTGGGGTGAGGAATGGTTGATGTCAGAAGCCTAGAAGCTCATAAGGTAATGTTATATTCATTAGAAAAGAAGGTAGGGACAACACTCAGCTTGTTTTCATGCTGTGTCTTTTCATCCGTCTGGGCCAGGATTGTGCTTGAAGCAGTTAAATTTGCCTTGCAATTAGCCATGAAATTGCTGAAATTAGAGGCTTGACTTTCCTAAAACGTAGTGGAGCAATACTCTTTGTGCTTTGTGCTTGCAGGGGGTGGGCGGAAAGCACATGCCTTGGCCTCCAGGACTGTGTGGAGGGCTCCCTTTCTGTGACAGCCTCAAACCTCAGTTATTCTAGACCTCTGTTCTTTGAGGTTGGCATTTTGAGCATGTCCTGTCCCTGCAAAAAGGAACATAAGTGAGACAAACATTTTCCCGTCTACTGCATGTGTCTTCGTTATGAAGATGAAAGCTGTGTGCCCAAGTGTGAGTGCATGCCTGCATGCCCCTCACATCCATCACCCCTGCTTTCCTCCCTCCGCAAAGCGTGCCCTATGTCCCAGTCATGCCACCTGCTCCCGAAGCGACTTGCCTTGCAGGGGAGGGGAAATTCTCTGTTTTTGCTTTTTTTTTTTTTCATTGGGGCTACCCAGGGTTGCCTGCATTGGAAAGTCAAGTGAGGAAGGCTTAAAGAGACACGTAGTGAGATGAATTACTTCATCTGGAGGTCAGTGAACCTACAGTGGGGAAAGAGAATGAAGAGGGAAAGAGAATGAAGATGAGGGAGATCTAGAGAGGCAGCCAGGACATAAGCAAGTGACTGTCCGCCTGGAAGAGAAGCCAGGTTATTCCTAACTTCACAAAGCCCAGGGCCAAGAGCTTCAAGATGCTATTGTTTCTGTTTTCCCTCATTAAACAATGTACCCAGAGAAATTTCCATTTCAAATAAAATTAGCCAGGCCATGAACCTATTTTTGTCCTGCAAATGCTCCCTACTTAGTGGTAGTCAAGGAAATTCCAGAAGGTCTTTTTGAGGATAGAAGTTGAAGGAGATGACGAATGAAGTTTTTGATTTCTTTTTTTTAAACAAGCACTTTTGTTATTTTTAGTTGCCATTGAGTTGACTCCAGTGTGTGGTGACCTTATGTGTAACAGAAGGAAACGTTAGACGGTCCTACACCATCTTCCTGATTGCTGGTGTGTCTGATCAGGTCCGTTGTTGTAGCTATCGTGTCAATCCATCTCACGGAGGGTTTCTTTTATGTCTTAGTTGTCCGGGTCTGCTTCACTAAGGCACCTCACCAACTGACTTCACTTCCCTTGATGACACAAACCTACCTTCAGCCTCCACCCAAACAGGAGGCCAGAGAATTGAAACTTGTAAGTAATTCTGTGGGAGGCCAGTCAACCTCCAACAGTGTGGGAGAGGACAATTTCCTTCCATTAAGGATAAGGCAAAGTGGTTCATATTATACCAAGAGGGACTATGTCAGGCATTTGGAATTAAAATTTAACTAATTTTACAAAATAGGTGTCCTAAAACTTCAATTAGAAATTCAGAGAACTGGAGATTATCTGATTCAACCTTCTCTAGATAACATAACAAAAAGAGGGAGTGCTGTGTCCTGTTTCCCTCCACCTCTGGTTCTCACTTGCAGAGGCAACTGTTATTTCTTTACCCATCTCTTCCCCCACTTATTTTCAGATTTCTAAATACCATGCATACGTTTTTGTTGTTAGGTGCTGTTGAATGGGTTCTGACTCATAGTGACCGTATGTATGACAGAACAAAACACTGCCCGGTCTTGTGCCATGCTCATAATTATTGTTATGCTTGAGCCCATTGTTACATCCGCTGTGTCAATCCATCTCCTTGAGGGTTTGCCTCTCGTTTGCTGACCCTCTAATTTATCAATCATGATGTCCTTCTCCAGGGACTAGTCCCTCCTGATAACATGTCCGAAGTGTGTGAGACAAAGTCTCACCACCCTTACTTCTAAGGAACATTCTGGCTGTACTTCTTCCAAGTCAGCTTTGTTCGTTCTTTTGGCAGTCCATGTTATATTCCATATTATTTGCCAACACTGTAATTAAAAGGTGTTAATCCTTCAGTCTTCCTTATTCATTGTCCAGCTTTCACACGCATATGAGGCGATTGAAAACACCATGGCTTGGGTCAGGCACACCTTAGTCCTTAAAAAGACATCTTTGCTTTTGGAACACTTTATAGAGGTCTTTTGCAGCAGATTTGCCCGATGCAATACATCATTTGATTTCTTGACTGCTGTTTCTATGGGGGAAACCCTGGTGGTGTAGTGGTTAAGTGCTACAGCTGCTAACCAAAGATTTGGCAGTTTGAATCCACCAGGCGCTCCTTGGAAACTCTATGGGGCAGGTCTAGTCTGTCCTATAGGGTTGCTATGAGTCGGAATCGACTTGACGGCACTGGGTTTGGGTTTTTGGTTTTGGTTTCCATGGGAGTTGATTGTGGATCCAAGTAAAATGAAATCCTTGACAACGTCAATCTTTTGTCTGTTTATCATGATGTTGTTTATTGATCCAGTTGTGAGAAGTTTTGCTTTCTTTATGTTGAGGTATAATCCCTACTGAAGGCTATAGTCCTTGATTTTTATTAGTAAATGCTTCAAGTCCTCTTTCAGCAAGCAAGGTTATGTCATTTGCATAAGGCAGGTTGTTTATGAGTCTTCTTCCAATCCTGATGCCCTGTTCTTTTTCATATAGGCCAGCTTCCTGGGTTATTTGCTCAGCATACAGATTGAATAAGTATGGTGAAAGGATACAACTCCGACACACACCTTTGTTAACTTTAAACCAAGCAATATCCCTTGTTCTGTTCGAAAGCCTATGTCTTGATCTATGTACAGGTTCCTCATGAGCACAATTAAGTGTTCTGGGATTCCCTTTCTAGGCAATGTTGTCCATAATTTGCTATGATCCACACAGTCGAATCCCTTTGCATAGCCAATAAAACACAGGTAAACATCTTTCTTTCTTCTAAACATCTTTCTGGTATTCTCTACTTTCAGCCAGGATCTATTTGATATCAGCAGTGATATCCTTCATTACAAATCCTCTTCTGAATCTGGCTTGAATTTCTGGCAGTTCCTGTCGATGTACTACTGTAACCGCTTTTGAATGATTTTCAGCAAAATTCTACTTGCATGTGATATTAACAATATTGTTAGATAATTTCCACATTTGGTTGGATCACCTTCTTTGGATCTCTTCTAATCAGTTGGCCAAGTAGCTGTCTTCCAAATTTCTTAGCATTGGCAAGTGAGCACCTCCAGCTCAGCATCCATTTGTTGAAACATCTCAACTGGTATTCCGTTTTTTGCCAATTTCTTCAGGGTAGCTTGGACTTCTTCCTTCAGTACCATTGGTTCTCGATCATATGCTACCTCCTGAAATGGTAGAACTTTGACCAATTCTTCTTGGTACAGTGACTTTTTGTATTCCTTCCATTTCTTTTGATGCTTCCTGCGTCGTTCAGTATTTTGCCCATAGAATCCTTCAAAATTGCAACTCGAGGCTTGAATTTTTTCTTCAATTTTTTTCAGCTTGAAAAATCCCAAGCATGTTCTTCCCTTTTGGTTTTCTAGCTCCAGGTCTTTGCACATGTCATTATAATACTTTACTTTGTCTTCTCAAACTGCCTTCTGAGATCTGTTCAGCTCTTTTACTTCATCATTTCTTCTACTCACTTCAGCTCTTCTACATTCAAAAGCAAGTTTCAGAGTCTCTTCTGACATCCATTTTGGTCTTTTCTTTTTAATGACCTCTTGCTTTCTTCATGTATGATGTCCTTCAGATCATTCCACAACTCATCTGGTCTTTGGTTTCTAGTGTTCAGTGTGTCAAATCTAGTTGTACTTTGGCTTTCGTGGACTGGTTCTAATTTCCTTCAACTTCAACTTGAACTTGCATATGAGCAATTGATAGTTCATTCCACAGTCACCCCCGGCCTTGTTCTGATGATGATACTGAGCTTTTCTGTCATCTTTTTCCACAGAGGTAGTCAATTTGATTCCTGTGTATCCCATTTGGCAAGGTCCAGGTGTATAGCCTCTGGTTATGTTGGTGAAAAAAGGTATTTGCAATGAAGAAGTAATTGGTCTTGCAAAATTTTATCATGTGATCCTCCGGCATCACTCCTATCACCAAGGCCATATTTTCCAACTACCAATCCTTCTTCTTTGTTTCCACTTTTGCATTCCAATCACTAGTAATTGCCAATGCATCTTGATCGCATGTTTGACCAATTTCAGACTGCAGAAGTTGATAAAAAATCTTCAATTTCTTCACGTTTGGCTTTAGTGATTGGTGTTTAAATTTGAATAATAGTCTCATTAACTGGTCTTCCTTGTAGGCATATGGATATTATCCTATCACTGACAGCTTTATACTTCAGGATAGATCTTGAAACATTCTTTTTGATGATGAATGCAATGTTATTCCTCTTCAATTTGTCATTCCCAGCATAGTAGACTATATGATTGTTTAATTCAAAATGGCCAATAGCAGTCCTTTTTAGCTCACTAATGGCTAAGATATTGATGTTTATGCATTCTATTTCATTTTTGACAATTTCTAATTTTCCTAGATTCTTACTTCATACATTCCATGTTCCAATTATTAATGGATGTTTGCAGCTGTTTCTTCTCATTTTGAGTTGTGCCACCTTAGCAAATGAAGGTCCTAAAAGCTTGACTCCATCCATGTCCTTAAGGTCGGCTCTACTTTGAGGAGGCAGCTCTTCCCCAGTCACATTTTGAGTGCCTTCTAACCTGAGGGGCTTATCTTTTGACACTATTTTAGACAGTGTTTTGCTGTTATTCATAAGGTTTTCACTGGCTAACTGTTTCAGAAGTAGACTGCCAGGTCCTTCTTTCTAGTCTGTCTTAATCTGGAAGCTCAGCTGAAATCTGTCCACCATGGGTGACCCTGCTGGTATTTGAATACTGATGGTTTAGCTTCTAGCATCACAGCAACATGCAAGCCCCCACAGTACAAGAAACTGACAGATGTGTGGGGGACCATGCATATAGACTGTTTTTTTTTTTACTCTTAGATATTATCTGTTGACTTCCTAATAGAGAAGATAATGACTTAGGTCTTCTACTAAGCCATTTTACCTCTAGTCCGTCTCAACAGAGTTACAATTTTTGTTAACATCCATTGTTTACCTTATTATGAGTTTATATAGTTACAACTGAGATGTGTGTGTAGCCTCCATTCTGGAATATCCCTCCATCACCATTTTAACATTCCCTTTGCAGGGATATATTGAATCCCCCATTTCCTAGCTCCCACTTTTTTTTTTTTTGGTTTGGGTGAAGATCATCCTCACGTAGCTTCCTGAGAAATGGTGCATGGTAAATATACCTTTGAGAACTTGTATGACTGAAATGTATTATTCTACCTTCACATTTGATCAATAGTTTTAGTTGATGGAGAATTCTGGGTAGTAAGTAATTTTACCTCCAAATTTTAAAGATGTTTCCCTCTCTTCCACCTTACCTGTTATCCTCCATTGTTGCCACTGAGAAATTTGATGTGATTCTGATTCCCAGTCCTGTTATTGACCTGCCTTTTTTCTCCAGAAGCTTTTAGGGTCGACATATTATTCCCAATTTTCTAAAATGTCACAGTAATGTGTCTTGGTGTAAGACTTTTTTTTTTTTTTTTTTTTGAACTGTGCCTGATAGGTCCTTTTAATCCGGAATTCAAGCCCTTTAGTTCTGTTTTTTTTTT
Organism: Loxodonta africana; assembly: GCF_030014295.1. Classification (NCBI taxonomy): domain Eukaryota; kingdom Metazoa; phylum Chordata; class Mammalia; order Proboscidea; family Elephantidae; genus Loxodonta; species Loxodonta africana. Next base: position 22,802,542 of record NC_087357.1, read on the forward strand.
TTTTTTTTTTTAAATAATTTCCTCCATTCCTTTGTTTCTGTTTTCTCTTTCTGGAGCTCCTGGTCATTGGTTTCCCTGGATCTATGTGCTAATTTCCTTATTTTTTTTCTCACAGTTTTTGGTTTTACTTTATGGGAGATTTCTTCAATTTCATTTCCAGACTTCATAGAGTTTTCACTTCTATCATATTTTAAAATTTTCAATAACATTTTCATATCTGTATGTTCCTTTTTAAAAAATAAACTCATGTTCTTGTTTCATGGTTACAATGTCTTTTCTTATCATTCTGAGGGTATTACAGCTTTTTTTTTATTTTTGGACATTTTCTTCTGTTCCCTACACACCATTTTCTTCATCTTTCTTTTTTTCCCATCTGTTATTTTAATTTCTATCTTCCATATTAGTCACTTTTCTCAAATGTTCGAGGATCACTTAAAGATCCTTGGCTTTGTGCTCACTTTTTTTGTACCATATAAAGGTGATTATAAGCTGTGTGCATGTAGGACTTGCTAATGGTTGGTTTCATTTTGGGTGGTTGTGGGAGAAGGGTTTTTCAGTATCCCTAGGTCATTTTTCTTGGGCTGTTGATTTTCCCCCAGAGAAAATTTTTCCAATTTTCCACCTGGAGGGTATAAACCTGACTGAACGTTCTTAGAGTGAGGTGGGGAAAGTGGACAAAGATTCTCACCATTTACTGTGTAGACTTTATCATAGTCCCTGTTTCAGCATTAGATCCTCATCCACACTGGTGCCTGGAGTCCCTGGGTTCAGGTCCCTTTGGTTCTAACCACCTAAAACTTTTTTCTGCTGGAGTTTAGAATGGTAGCATTTGTTTGCCTGTGTGGGCTAGGGTAGGGTAGGGATTTAGGAATCTGATTATTTCTTAGATGTTTGGTCTTTTCAGGTGCATCCATGCCCTTATGTTCTGAGGCATTGTACCTCTCATTTCTGAGTCTTTCTGAGGTGTCACAGAATAAATAAGGAGCCCTGGTGGTGCGGTGTTTAAGCGATAGAATAAATACTGTAGGCTTAATTTTTAGTCTTTCCCACTTCAAGCTTAGATTTCATATATTATTCTTGCCTACAAGTTTGTTACCACAGTTCCTTCTATTTTTGATTTATGACACCCCTCCTTTTTAAATTAATTTATTGAAATTTTAGAGGTTTTTTTTTTTTTTTGAGAAACACATGTAAACGCGTGGGTTCTTCTGCCAGGTTTAACAGGGGGGTTCTTCATTTTATAAATGAGAAAACAGACTGAGAAAGAGTAAACAGTTTGCCTAAGGTCACATGTATATTTAGAGGAAGAATTGAAATTGAGAATCCAGGTCTATCAGCTTAATCCAGGACTATTTTAATTTACTTGCTATGTTGCTCTAATGGTTTGAGTCCTGCTTTAAAGGTATTCATGGAGGCATCAGCAGCATTGTCATCAACAAAATACTTCTTGATTTTATCCAACAAACTTTTATTGAGCACCCACTATGCGCTAGACACAAGAATAAGTCCAATAGACACTCTTTTTTCACTTGTAGAATTTACTATCTTTTGGAGAAGATAGGTGTCCATCAAATAATCACACACAAGTGAAATTTCACCTGCCTGCTATGTGACCATATTCATGTTACTAAGCCTCTCCAAGCTCAGGTTCATTGTCTATGAAATGGTGTTAATAAGATGTGAGGATTAAATGAGATAAGGCACAAGAGGGGCTTAAGACAATGAGTGACTCATCGTAAGCTCTTGATTTAGTGTAGCTATTATTATTTTCAATATTGCCTGCTAGGAGGGAAAAGTGAATAGCATTATAAGACATTATAAGGGGTGCATAGGTGCATATGTGTATACCTGTGGAAAGACTGCCCTAGTCCAAGACCACCTTAAGCTATGTAGGACTCTACTGGTTGCCGAAGGCACTTGGTCAAATGTTTAAAAGAAAGCTCTGTAACAATTTTCTCACAGCAACTGCCCTTTGATCTATTGGTTGTGTAAATTATGATTCATCATTGAACATGTTCGTTCCTATCTGTATTTGGGAGTTGAGCCAGTGCCTCTGATGACCATGAGAAATTATGGCATGTCAAAAGAGGTGTAGACCCATAAAATGAGATTTTATGGGTTAGAGCAATGAGGCTATTAGAAAAAAAAAAAAAAAGGAGAAACTTCAGAAAGAGGAAAATGGAAGGAGGTGGTGTGGAGATGTAGTGCACAGGGTTTTATAGTAGTAAAACTTCTGGGTAAAATATAAGCTGATGTTAGGCAGTAGGAGAGGGAACAAATATGTTCAATAAAAGAAAAGGGGCTATCTGATTTCTGAGTCTACTATAATGAAAAAAATTTGAGGCTCTTGACTAAGATCATGGGAGAATAGGCCAATCAAGAACATGAATAAAGCAAAATATCACATTCAACTTCTCATGGAATCAAAATTTTCTGGAGCTATGATGGAGGTTGGATGAACCCCTGAAGCTATAGCTCTGAGATAATTTTTAAACCCTAAACCAAAAGTATTCCCTGAAGCCTTCTTAAAACTAAGCAATAGTCTTGCTAAACTAGTAAAAAATGTCTGCCTTGAGCATTATGCTCTTTTAAGAATCATTTAGATGGGACAGTCTGCTTCTGTAGAGATTTACAGCCTTGGAAACTCTATGGGGTTGCTATGAGTCAGAATAGACCGGACAGCAGTGGGTTTTATATGGGATCAAAGTGACAAAAGCAACTGGAAAGATTAGATAGGAACCTTAGGGGGCAGTGCGTTTATGTTAATAAGGGAGGAGCAACTCAGAAAAGGAGGGTGAGAATGGTTGCACAGCTCAAAGAATGTAATCAATGTCACTGAATTGGACATGTAGAAACAGTTGAATTGGTATATGTTTTGCTACATATATTCTCAATAGCAACAATAAACAAGCAAAAAAACAAGATCAAAGGGGAACCATCAGGATCTTGGGGGATAAAGACTTTCTGGAGAACAGAAGAGTGGGGTCAAGGGCATCATGAAAAAGGAAGGGAGGGACAGAGGAAAGGAAAAGAACGCTCTTCTAAATTCTGTTTTGTCTGCCAGTTGTAGACACATGAAAAATTTTGAATTCAGAGAAATGTTTCTAAGGGAAAGAATCATGAGTATGTAAACATGGAACTGACTTTTAAATATAAAATGTAAACAAATAACCCTGGGACAAAGGTGTCCTCTCTTTGCATTTCCCTAGAAGGAGAAATATGTGAGGCAATAAAAGATCAGAAGGAACTTGCAAGAAGAGGGAAAAGAGGCAAGAAATCACCATGCCCCACCTCCGCCCCCACCATCCTTTTCGGCTCTGTGGGGGAGTGGCTGGGTGATGATGATATTAATATTAATATTTTAACCTGGCTATCACTGTGGCAGGAGCCCTGGTGGCATAGTGGTTAAGTGCTCAGATGCTGGTTGAAAAGTCAGTGGTTCAAACCCACCAGCGGCTCTGTGGAAGAAAAGACCCGGCAACTTGCTCCTGTAAAGGAAACCCAATGGGACACTTGTACACTGTCCTATAGGGTCTCTATGAGTCGGAATCGACTTGACTATAAACAAACAACAATCAGCTATCTTAAACCTCTTTCTGGGTCACACTTTTCCTATTGCAGAAACTTTGCCAAAGCTTCAATCTATCAGAGTAATGTGGAGATTTATTAGCAAATGTGAGTGGTGAAGGTGAAACTTAGAAAAGCAAGAGAATGAGAGCCCACAGTTCAGGATAGTGGTTCCTTCTGATGAGGGTGGGAAGGATGGGGGTGTGGCTGGTAACAAGTAGAGAGGTTGAGCTGCACTGAGATGCTTCAGCCCCTCTCTGGCAAGCCTTTACTCCTGGAGAAGCTCTGTTCACTTTTACTTAATGTAGAAAATGACCTGGGCTCTTTCAGGGCTCCTGTGAGTTGACCAGTGATGTTCGTTCTCAAGAGACATGTTGTTTTGCCCATCTTGCCTCACGTACAGTAATTAAAGCTATATAGGCCCAGATCTGGACTCTTAGGCCTCAGACCCTAGATCTCATTGGCCATGTTCCAGTGCCTGGGACCTGTCTAGGGCAAGATTGTGAAGCCTCAAGTTCAGATCCCCTCCTTTACCAGAAAGGAAGTCTGACCATGTGTCCAGACCATGGACTTTGGAATTGGAAAATCTGGTGCTCATATTCCAACTGTGCTACTTTCTGAGTTATCATTTTGGGCAGTTAACCTCTTGAAACTGATTTAGTGCATTTTAATAATAGATACAAGAAAACCTAATCCATAGGAGTGTTGTGAGCATTAGGGAGAGTAGGTGCTCAACTGTCACTATGAATAAGAATCATAAAAGCCCAAACCAAAAACAAACCACTTGCCATCGAGTTGATTGTGACTCTTGGTGACCCCATGTATGTCAGAGTAGAACTGTGTTCCGTAGGGTTTTCAGTGGCTGATTTTTTGGGAAGTAGATTACAGGCCTTTCTTCAGAGGCATCTCTAGGGGGACATGAACCTCCAACCTTTCGTTAGCAGCCAAGCTTGTTAACCATTTGTACCACCCAGGAACTCACTAGTTCTGATACCTGGTCTTGCTTGGGAGAAGCATTAACTGTCATTAAATAATTCCTGATATGACTCACCCTGGCATAGCATACAGAGTTACCCTTGTGAGAAGCAGTTCGGTTGTGGATAATCATCTGCAATTCAGTGTATCTACCTATGCAACCTTGACTTAGGGTGCTTCCCTTTCCACACCAGCTGAACACATGTGGCTCGTATTTTCTGATGAACAGTCCTCTTACTGCATCTCCAGTTTCAACGGTGAAGTTCAAAGTGAGTTTCATATATATATGTGTAGCCTGTGTTTTAAGCCTGGCTATACTCCAAATTTGTGGAAAATCCCAGTGTGCTTGGCATCAGCCATACATATACCTAACATGGAGGAAAAAAAGGGTCAGAAAAATGAGACAGTGTGGCTGATCCTGGAAAAGATCTTGTCTTTTGATTCCTGTCTTCTGTATACAGGTAGTTTTGTCTTCTTTTTTTAAAAATTATCCGTAACAAAACCTTTTAAGCTGAACATACAGAGCTATCAGAAGAGAGTTGCCTTGGTTGAATTGGGGGTGGAGGATCAAATTGCCACCTGCTCAGTTCCCTTTTTGCGCCCCCCCCCCCCAGCAGCCTTTAAATTTCCTTGGAAGGATCTAGGAATTGCGTGAGGGGTGGTTTTAAAACCATTGCCATACGCCATATTGCACTTAGCCTACAAAACCCTGCAGCTTAGTTACTATTGGATGAGCACAATTAAATGCCAGCAGTTATTAGAGCTCCGTGATTGTGAGGGAGACCATTAAACCCAGTTAATGAGCAACCCCTGCTAAATATTTATGAGTCTTAATATTGGCCAAGTATTCCTAATCTCTGGCTTATTTGGATTTTCACCTGTGATGCTTTTATGTAAACAAGGAGGCTGAGATGGCCAGGGAAGAGCACCTTGCCTCCAGCAGGTGTGCAGTAAGTACTTGTTGATTTGATTTCATAGGTTAGCTGTGGAGGAGGAAATACTTGAGTGCTTGCAGTGCACACCATGCTTCTCCCTCTGGGACATAGCAAAGAGGTAGACTATCTGGGGCCTGCCCTTGAAGACTCTACAATTCAGTCACAGACTGAACACGTGTGCTAAACCAATTAGACAACCCTATAAGACCGAAAGTAATCAAGTGCTAAATCGTGTATTGAAGCTACCGGTGCTATGAGAGGTTGGAGAAGAAAGAGATAAACAGGAGGAAATGAAGAAATGAAGTAATGCAGAGCCAAGTGGCTCTTTTGCTGGGTCTTGATAAATTGGTAGGAATTAGACAGTTAGAGAGAGAGAGAGGGCATTCAAGGCAGGGAGAGCTACTGTAAAAGCAAAGAGGCAGAAATCTGAGCTGTGCAGAGGAGAGCAAGGAAACAGATCTGAGTGGTGGGCATGCATGCTGGAAGCAGGGTAATGGGGAATGACATTGGTTAGGAGTAGTTGGAGTTCCTGGATGACATGAATGGATAAGCGCTGCACTACTAACTGAAAGGTTGGCAGTTCAAACCCACCCAGAGGTGTCATGGAAGAAAGCCTTGGAGATCTGGTTCCAAAAGGTCATGGCCCAATTGTCCTATTCAAAATGGCCAATACCACTTCATTTCAGCTGACTAATGCCTAGGATATTGATACTTATGCATTCCATTTCATTTTTGATGATTTCCAACTTTTCTAGATTCATACTTCATAAATTCCATGTTGCTATTATTAATGGATGTTTGCAGCTGTTTTTTCTCATTTTGAATCATACCACCTCAATAAACGAAGGTCCGGAAAGCTCGACTCCATCCATGTCATTAAGGTCAACTCACTTTGAAGAAGCAGCTTGTCATGGATTGAATTATGTCCCCCCAAAAGTGTGTGTATCAACTTGGTTGGGCCATGATTCCCAGTATTGTGTGGTTGTCCTCCATTTTGTGACTGTAATTTTATGTTAAGAGGATTAGGGTGGGATTGTAACAGCACCCTTACTCAGGTCACCTCCCTGATCCAATGTAAAGGGAGTTTCCCTGAGGTGTGGCCTGCACCACCTTTTCTCTCTCAAGAGATAAAAGGGAAAGGAAGCAAGCAGAGAGCTGGGGACCTCATACCACCAAGAAAGCAGTGCCAGGATCAGAGTGTGTCCTTTGGACCTGGGGTCCCTGCTCTTGAGAAGTTTGTCAACCATGTGAAGATTGAGGACAAGGACCTTCTTCTAGAGCCAACAGAGAGAGAAAGCCTTCCCCTGGAGCTGATGCCTTGAATTTGGACTTTTAGCCTACTTTACTGTGAAGAAATAAATTTCTCTTTGCTAAAGCCATCCACTTGTGGTATTTCTGTTATGGCAGTACTAGATGACTGAGACACAGCTCTTCCCCAGTTGTATTTTGAGTGCCTTTGAACCTGAGGGGCTCAGGCAGCATATCAAACAGTGTTTCACTGCTATTCATAAGGTTTTCACCTGCCAGTTTTTTCAGAAGTAGACTGCCAGGTCCTTCTTCCTAGTCTGTCTTAGTCTGGAAACTCAACTGAAAGCTGTCCACCAAGCATGACCCTGTTGGTATTTGAAATACTGGAGGCAAAGCTTCCAGTATCCCTGGAAGCTTTATGGGCAATAGGGAACCATAATAGGTTCTTGTGAGAGGGAGTCATATTTTGGAAAGACACTTCTTCAAGGGTGTCCCTGAAATGTTGAAGGGCTGCTGCTTCCTCTTTGCACACTTTCCAAATTTGAGTCTTCTGATGCTTGCAAGGTCAGGATGATGGCTGAGCTCAGGGTAGGTTCTCTGAAATTCTTGATAATTACTCCTCTAGTTAGTTAAGAGACATCCCAAATAAACTGTAGGTTTTCATTAATCCAAATGCTCTACAAACAATAATTCGGTAAATGAGTGGAGTTAATGCAGTGCTAACGATGAATCATGAAGATGCCTCACTTAGGTTAAATATTCGGTAATGTAATATCCTTCAAACAATGTTCCTGCATCGATATTTTTGCAAACACAGAAAGCACATTCGATATATCAAGCAAGGACCAAGCCTGACCTCTTTAATGGTGATGTCATTTGTATATTGATCTCTGTGAATCAGGAACTGATGTATCGCATCCTTCCCCAAATTTATTTTATGACCTGCAGGCTGGGTCTCTGCAATTCAGAGGGAAAAGAAGGCTAAGTCCTTCAGATCAAAGTACAGAAAGGAATTGGAAATTAGACAGTGATTTGGTGCCTAAGAATTAGTCAATCACTGTGTCTAAATGATGGTGCTGCTGATGTCTACCATTTATAGAATGCCTAGCAGTCAACGAATGAAAGGCCTCTATATTTTTTCTCGTTGACTCTTCAAAACACTCTGCTGGTGTATGTATTTTTCTTAACTCTGTTTTCCAGATAAGGCAACTAGGGCTTGGAAATGAAGCAACTCATTCATAGGCACATAGTGGGGAAATGGAGGAACCGGGGATATGAATCTATACCTACCTGACCAGATTCTATTTTTTAAAGCACCTCATTATCCTGCTTCTCCATTATGATGATGAAGATGGAGATTGTGATTTCTAATAATCTGTGGCAGACATTGCTAGTTGCTTACTCAGTATCTCATCTTGCTTTCTATTTGAGTAGGCAATGCACCCAACTTAAGAACTTACCCAGACTTCCTTGCACCTAAGGGTGGCCATGTGATGTAATTCTGGCCAATGAGGTAAAAGCCGAGAGGTCATGTTGCTTTCCCAGTAGAGGCACAACTCCTTTTAGAAACTTCCTTTACTCCTATTCTTGGCTCGAACTTGGATGCAATAACTTGAGGTATAGGAGCCATCTTGTAACCATGTGGGCAAAAGCCAGATACTAGGATAGTGGAGCAGCAATGTAGAAGTAACTTATAGAAGTAACTTGAGTACTTGATCTGCATGAATCTTGGCCTGTCTACATCCTAACTTCTTATTATGTGAGAAAAACAAATCTTTTATGTTTAAGGCACTTCAATTACTTGGGCTTAATGCAATCCTAGCCAATAAAATCATCACGCCTTTATAGGACTTGCCATACATCAGGGTTTTCCAACTGTAACACTATTCAAATTTTAGGTTGGATAATTTGTTATGGTGGGGGGCTGTTCCGTGCATTCTAGGATGTTTAGGAGCAGCCTTAGCCTCTACTCACTATGTGCCAGTAATACCACTTCCCAGTTAGGACAACCAAAAATGTCTCCAGGCATTGCCAAATGTTCCCTCTGGGGGCGAAATTGTCCTAGTTGAGAGCCATTGCCATATATCATTTCCTTTGATCTTGTCAATGTTTCTGGAGGTAGGTAAAGCTGTTAACTTATTTAAAGATGAGGAATCTAAGACATAAAATGACCTGCCAAGAGTTATATTAGTAAGCTAGAGACCTAGACTGGAACCTAGGACTTCTGGCTCTAGGCTCAGTGTATTTTCCATTGCAGTGTTTGAGTTGTTTTGGTTAAGGCCATTGATCCTATTGGTTGGATAAACCTCTGCTTTAGATGCTGCCTGAATGGTGTAAAGAGGCATTGTAGCTGGATAAAGCAGAGTGTTCAGTGAACAGAAGGTGGCAAATATAATCCCCCTCTGCCCCCGCCACATTGCCCCTGTGAACTTAAAAATGTTACTCAAAGTTTCGAAAGTCCATTCACAAACACCTCATCTAAGGTTTGAAGATTTCTCAACTGGGATTGCCCACTGAGGTGTGATCTAAGTTCATCATGAATTCCAATCCTGGGCCTGCAAGCAAAAGAACACAGAATCACTCAGCCCATTATTAACTGCCAAGAGATCTGTTCTTCAGTGGAAGTATGGAGCAGGGAGTTCCTCTTGAGGGAAGAGGGTATCTTCAAGGGAACAGCGCTTTATCAACTTACTTCATCCTTAACCTTTGGCGTCTCCTCATTTTTTTTAAAGCTTTCAAACCAAAAGTCGATTTATCTTTTAAGTGCATCTCTGTCTGGTGTCTTTAGAGAATCCCTGTAAAGTCTGCTAGACTTGCTAATAGCTACTAAGGCTGAATCATGTCACCTACTTACTATCAGCCCATAGCCTCTGTCTGGGCTTATTTTGGGAAGTTATTGGGTTGTGTGTGAATAAACTGTGAAATGTTCTTCCTGAAAAGTTGCTCACTGTTCCATTTTGTGACAGTAAGATAGACAGATGAGCTCTCCCAAAGGGAAAATTATAATAAAGGTAAAAATTTATTGACAGCTCTGCCTAATTTTTCTTACTTATTTTTAAATAGTTCCATTTCCCTATATTGTATGCTATCTTAAATTCTTTTTCTTTTTTTTTTTAAATGAGACAGGGCATAATTACATTAATAGCATATTTATGAACCCAAATTTGTGGAACATGAACCTATTATGTGGATAAAAAAAAATGTGGAAAGGGAATTATAAAATGATTTAAAGAAACAGTCATGGATGTACTTCAACTTGTTAGCAGACAAACAGAGAAGATAAAATGCAAAATGAGGCATCAATATGACTATGCTTTGTAATTTGAAGGACGTCCATTTCATGGAGCCCTGGTGTTTATATACCAATGGAACCCATTCATTTACTGATTGAAAAAATATTTCATGTCTACTACAGGATGACCATAGAACCCTGGTAGCACAGTGGTTAAGAGCTCAGGCTGCAAACCAAAAGGTTGACAGTTCGAATCAACCAGCTGCTTCTTGGAAACCCTGTGGGGCAGTTCTACTCTGTCCTGTAGGGTTGCTATGGAAATCGACTTGATGGCAGTGGGTTTTTACAGAGTCACTATGAGTCAGAATCAACGCAAAGGCAACTTGTACTGGTATGTGATAGGTATGATATTAGACAATGGATGTTCAAGGATAAATTTTTAAAAATAATAGCTTCCATGAAGGAATTCAGCATGATCGGATAGTCAAATATAAAAATAGATAATTGTTTAATAATATAACATGGTAAACATGTAGAGTCAATAGGAACAGCGCTAAAAAAGTGACATGAAAGTGACAACTTACATTTTATGGTGCTTTTTCTTTTTACTTTCCATTTTATATTACAGTAATGTTATGGCAACTCTAATTTTTCCTCATGACTTTACTGGAGGGGGTTTCTGCTTCCTTTCACATGATGGGAGATGTTGGAGGTGACATTTTCCCACTCCCTACTCACCTTCTTAAAGGGAGCATGAGTGCTCAGTTGATTGTAGAAGACTAGATTTCCACTGGACCATGTTTTGTTCCCAGAGTGCATAGTCACTGCACTGAAAAGGTAACAAGGACCTGTCTCTAAGTTTCCCAGGCTCTCATTCTGCTGGGGTATGGGCTTTAGAGGCAAAGTGGTCTGGCTGTGGATGTGTACTCAAAGTATATTTGCCAAGTTTTCTCTGCCACAGGCAGCTACCTAGTCTAGATTTTGGGCATTAGTAGGAAGCCCCCATTTTTGCCTTTGGTCCAAGGAACATTCTTCAATATTTCTTAACTAGGGAGCCCTAGACTTTGGGAGTTGTTGGACCATAGTTAACAAAGGTGATCCATTGATCTCCATTTGGCTTTGAACATATAACTACCAGTTAGAATCCATAGGGCAGGGTGAGATGAGTTATCAGCACCCTTTACACCCAATAATCTCATTTGATAATCATGCCAACCTTATGAAAAGATGGTAGTAGGGATTAATCTTCTCATTTTGCATGTGAGGAAATAGGCAGAGATTGAGGTTGTGTGGAATAATAGAATGCCAACATCATAGACATAGGTTCAAATCCTGGTTCTACCACCTATGAGCAGGCTGAGCTGGGAATAAAACCTGCTGCCGTCAAGTCAATTCTGACTCATTGCACACTATAGGACAGAGTAGAACTTCCCCACTGGATTTCCAAAGAGTGGCTGGTGGATTCGAACTGCCAACCTTTTGGTTAGCAGCCAGGCTCTTAACCACTGTGCCATCAGGGCTCTGACCTGGGAATAAGTTCTTTAATTTAATGATACTCAGGTTCCCCATCTGTAAAATAGGGATAGCATCATTACCTTTGTAAGTTGTTGTGAGAACTAGACATTGTGTATATAGAGCTCGAAGCACAATGTTTGATGCATAGAGATAGATAACCACTATAGAGTCAGCACTGACCCCTGGTGACCTTATGTACAACAGAACAAAACACTGCCCAGCCCTGTATCATCCCCACAATCACTGGCATCTTCTAGACCATTGTTATGGCTACGTCTGATGCACAGTAGGCACACATTAACTTGGAGTTTAGGTATGAAGCCAAAGCAGACAATTGGAGAATCCAGGGATGTTGAGGGCAAGAAGTAACTGAGTGAGAAAATCGAAGGTTATCTGGAGGAATTCCAAAATGGAGTACAGCTATCTAGGGTGGCCTCATGGGGAGACCAGTATAAGCTAATGTGGGACTGCTGCTTTCGCTTGTAGAAGCTAAAATAAGATGGATGTTATCAGTCTTAGATTCTGTTGAATTTGCTGAGCAGTGGCTTCTTTTTTGGGAGAGATTCTAATCTTTTCTGGGAGAAGCCATTAGTTGAATTGTAAACTGCCTGGTATGAATACAATGGGCTCCAGGAGGGGAACGGCTGGCCTGTCTTTTTCTCCATGGTACCTCCAGTGTCTAGAACAGAGCTATGCATATCTCATTGCTCAATTATCATTTGGTGAGCCAGTGAAAAAAAATGAACTCGGAGATAGGGAAATGCTGTGGGCTTCAATCAATGGAGAAGACTTCTTGTAAAAAGTAACACTGAGAAAAACTTTGGAGAGTGAGTAGACTATGAGACAAGGGAGGGGGGCACTTTGGAATGGTTAACACAACTTTTGAAAATATTTTGTTGTATAATCTGAAGGCCTAGAAGAGAGCTGATCACTCACATATATAATCTTCTGACTGCTGTGAATTAAAACATGATGGATTCAGCTATCCATTTGTATCTCTTCTGAATTGAACCTACAACTCATTGGTTGGTCATATCAAGTCATGTTTTGCATTTGGAATTTTCAGGCTGCTGGTGTCAATAACATTTCTTGAAAGCATGCTATTTAGAATTATTTCTTCCTTCCTGGGGAAGTTGGTGGGTGCAAGTGGGAGGAAATATGGCAAAATAAAGGACAAGCTTTGATGCATACACCCTCCTACAAATGCATCCAAGTCATAACTGAACAATCCTGACACTCTCCATTAATTTAATGAAAATATTATTATTTTTTTCATACACCACTTTCAGTGCTACAAAGTACTTTACAGTGAGAGGGAAAATGAGGTAATGAGATAATGCTTTATGGAACCATGCAGCAGCAAGTTTCCTATCATTAGCAAGACAGAAGAATACATTAAAAACGGCATGAATAGAAGAAAACCCTGAAATAGCAACCCGAACAGAAAGGGCATGTGACTCTCAAAGCTCTTTATCCTTACCGTCAAAACAACTCAGCTTATTGGTGGGATTCAGAATGAGCCTAGTGAAAGGGGGCTGAACATTTGCCCTTTCTGGAGCATTTAAACTAAAGAAAATATGGCTGTCACTTCTAGTTGCTCATTTAAGAGATAGCCTGGTATAGTGGAAAGATTAAGATATTTGGAGTCAGCCAAATCTAAGTTCAAATCCAATTCTGCCATTCGTTGCTTGCTTGCTTTGGCCTCTGTGTGATTCTCAGTTTCCATATCCATAAATGGGTGTGAAAACCTGTCTCACAGGGTTATTAGGAGGATTAGGTTTATAAGGTGCTTTAGCATACTGCTCAGCATTAAGGAGATGCTCAACATACACTATTTTCATCTGCTGTTTGGTTAGTAACAAGAAAGTCAAGTCAACCTACCACATGGTATGGCTCTTCCTCACTGCAGCTGTATATGTGCATGTATGTGTGTGTTGGGTGGGTGATTGGAGTGGGAGGATTCAGCAGATGATGTAGGTTGTCCATCCAACACCTGTTGTTCCCACCTTTCATGCTGTCAGAGCTTTGGTTTTGTTCCATCCCTCCGCCAAGTGACTTCAACAAATTTGGATTGTTCTAAGCCAACATTGGAGTTCCTGGGTGGTACAGGGGTTAAAGTGATCTACTGCTAACTGAAAGGTCAGTAGTTCAAAATCACCAGCACTCTGTGGGAGAAGGATGTGGCAGTCTGCTTCTGTAGAGATTTACAGTCTTGGAAACCCTGTGGGGTTGCTATGAGTCAGAATCGACTCTACAGCAGTGGATGGTGGTGGGTGGGTGGTGGGAACAGTTAAATGCTCTGCTACTAACTAGAAGGTTGACGGTTCCAGTTCACCTAGAGGCACCTCAGAAGAAAGCCTCACAATCTATTTCTGAAAGATCACAGGCATTGAAAACCTTATGGAGCACAGTTCTATTCAGACACACGTGGGGCTACCATGAGTTGAAATTGACCTGATAGCAACTGGTTTGGTTTTGTTTTTTTAAGCCAACATTGGTGGCCTCATTCTCTTGACAATTATTGGTCTAAGGGTGGGCATTGAGAGTCAGTTCTAGTCAATGTGACATAAAGGGAATTTTGCTGGGAGATTTTGGGGAAGTTTCTTTGCTTATCAAAAGAGATGCATACAAAATAAACCAAAAAAAAAAAAAGAAACCAAACCTGTTCTTACTCATAGTGACACTATAGGACAGGGTAGAACTGCCCCATATGGTTTCCAAGGAGCAGCTGGTGGATTCAAACTGCTGACCTTTTGATTAGCAGCCAAGCTCTTAACCACTGTGCCACTAGGCCTCTGTGTACAAAAGAAATGGCCCTTTTTCTTCTCCTGGAAGTTGTTATATCACACAAGATACATGGAACTGCAGCAGCCATTTTGGTACCAGAAGGGAAATTACTAGCTCCAGGAGAATGTACCGTAGAGTGAGAAAAGGAATCTGGGTTTTGGGTAGTTGTCATCTGCTAAATTTGCCTACTCTAGGGTGCCCTACACCCAGACCTCTATTATAGGAGCTAGAAATATACCCCGTACAATAACACAACATATGCCTTTATTGTTTTAGCCATTTTGAGTCATTTTTTATTATCTGTAGCTGGAGTCATCCTAACTGATATGAGGCTTAGATGCAGATCTAGAATTTTACCATAAGTTGAATTTCTCTTTAAGTATAGTGGAAGATCCTTATGTTTTTTTCACTGGTGACATTTGAAGCTGAATAAAGAAATGGGTTTCCATGTCAGCCTGTCCCAAAGCAACTTTCAGGTAAACATCTGGGAGCCAGCACCTGTCCTCGTCCTCTCCACAGAGAGATATCTGACAGGGTATAGTGGAATCATAAACCGTTCAGCCTAGAAAAAGAAAAGGGAGCTAAGGATGATTGATGGAGCACCCATTTTATTGCAGAGGAGATTAACGTCTATTGTATGTGTGTTGTATTTTAATCCCCATGATGACAGTTTAAAGAAATATAGGCTGTGCTATCATTTAAAGATGGCCAAGCTGAGGCTCAGAAATGTTAAACTGTTTGCCAAATCTGTCATTTATTAAGTAGCAGAGCCATTATAAAAATACTAGAAGCCAGGCATTATTTCATAGGTGATAAGACTGAAGTCCAAAGAAGTTAAGGAATTTACACTAGCAAATTAATTGCCAAGATTGGTCTGGAACACAGCTTCTCTGATGCCAACAATGAGGAGATTAGCAAAGATTGTCTTTGGGAGTCATGCAGTAGTCAATGAAATATTTATTGTGCACCTACTGTCTATGCAAGGAGCTCTTGTGACACAGTGGTTAAGCACTCAGGTGCTAATTGGAAGGTCTGCAGTTCACATCCACCAGCCACTTGGAGGGAGAAAGATGTGGCAGTTTGCGTCTCTAAAGATTACAACACTGGAAACCCTGTAGGGTTGCACTGTGCTAGGTACACAGTATGCAGTGAGCAAAAGAGACTGGTCCCTGCTGCTCATTTAGTGGGGGCTGCTTCTCTGAGTGTGCTATAGGTAGGACCAAGACAGTTGGTGGGGTAACCAGAGGAGGCCAGAGCCTGCTTCACAGCGGGTACAAAGAAGAGCAGGACTTGGCAGGGAAACCAGAGCTCCAGGGCACATGGCCTGAGAGAAATTCAGCTTTGAGTGAGGGTGATGTCTTGGGAACTTGGGACATGCTTCTGTTGACAGCTAATACCTTGTATTTCAGGGGAGAGTGGAAAGGGAAGGTGCTGAGGAAGAGGAAAAAAACTCTGGCTCTAGAAGTTTGCTAGGTTGGCCTACTTTACCTTGACCCTTCCAGAAAGTGTTTAAATGTGGCCCTGGTGTGTACACAGCCCTGTGTCTCAATTAGTGGAAAGCTTCTTGAAGGTGGCCTTTTGGCGATGCTCTGCGGGCCTAGACATTGCTCATGGTAAGCCTGCAGGAAGACTGAGAAAGAGGCACTGTGTGCTGGTGAATGTTTTAACAACTGGCTCTGGGTGTGCGGAGAGGGAGATCCTGATTTGTTGCCTTTTCTGGTCTGTGGTGTAGGTAGAATCCCTGGGTGGCTCAAATGGTTAAATACTTAGCTGCTAACCAAAAGGTTGATGGTTCAAACCTACCCAGTGGCGACTCTGAAGAAAGGCCTGGCCATCTGCTTCTGGAAGGTCACAACCGTGAAAACCCCATGGAGTATAGTTCTACTCTGCAATACGTGCAGTTGCCATGAGTTGGAGTCGATGTGACAGTAGCTGGTTATTATGTATTTATTGATTTTTTGTGGTATAAATATACCCATCATGTCTGATTCCAAGCCACCAATGGGATGTCTACCAACTCCCAATATTCATGAAAATTTAACAACAGACTTTTGGGAGCCAGTAGATGTTGGCTCCAACACACTCCTGGAAAGAGTCATCCTGAGGCACCTAGGATGTTGTCAGCTCCCTAATATACCTGGAGGGGAGAATATGAGGGGTATAGGTGATTTCTAGGGGCGGGGCCAGTGTCGACCTGTGCATTTCGTCCAAGCCTTTATGTTGACTTTCTCTGTCTTTGAAATATAGACTGATTTCTTGCCCTCTTCTTTTTTTCCCTCTCCCTAGCCTCCCTCCTCCCTTGCAGGCTGTTTTTTTAACCTCTGCTTTAAAAAAAAAAATCAAAGAGATAGAACAAAAATCTTGCTTTCTGTTTAAACAAGAGATTTTTTTTTTCAGGCTTGTTATTGATTTTTCTGTTATTCCCACAATGCATCAAGTTAGAAAACAGAGGTCGGCCTTATTTTTCATGCAAGTAAAAAAGAAACACCCTGTGGGCTGTCCCTAAATCTGTGGATCCTGCCTTCTAAAGTACATTCCAAACGCCACACATCAGTTTCCCAGAGCTTCTTGAAGAGGGTCTCCTGCTTCCAGCAGACTCTCGACTTCAAAGCTTCTGCTTTCTTCAAACCTAATTTGGAATTTTATTTGCTCAGCCTGTAAAGCAGAGCTGAGAATATCACAGACTCGAGGTAGAATTCTATTAATGAAACAGCATTTAGAAATGAGAGCATCGCTGTCCTTGCTATTCCGTCATCTGCAGATCAGTTATAATGTCCTGAGGACCCTGTCTGATCAGAAGCTTCTTTTAAATAGCAAATTCCATGTGACTAAAGAGTGTAATTATTGGTTGCTTCCTCTAGTGAACAGTTACAGGGCAGATAACAAATGAACGTTTTTTTAAAAGCAGTTGAATGGATGGGAGGCCAATTCTGGAGATGGAAGGAAACAGAGAAAAAATAATGAACCAAAATATAATGGGTTCTGAAAATTAAAAAGCACGTTAATTTGTCATTGTTACGCAGAAAATCCTCCAAGGGTGGGGTGTTTCCTGGCTCTGAACTATTGAGGCCTGAAAAGCACACCCTATGGATGAGTGTCTCTTTTTTCCCTGTCTTGAATAGACAAGAATCACGTATTGGCAATCAGAAGAATGAAGGGTTAGAAGTTGCCTGTTTGCATCACTAATGTGCGAAGTCTTTGCTGGTAACCACACTTGCTTAAAAGATGTTAGCACATTTGGGAAAGAAGGCGAGGGCAAGTTGCCATTCTGAAGGAGCAGGAAGGAGGCATATGTGTGAGAGGAAAGAGGACAGCTGGGAAATATTCATCTTGGAGACAAGGCTCTCCAGTGGGTATAGCAGAAGAGGCCCCAGTGCTGGAGTCAGACCTAACTGGATGTGAATCTTATCCTTGCCACACATTATCTGTATTACTGTGGACAAGTTTCTTAACCTCTCTGAGCTCCAATTTCCTCATCTGGGCAATGGGATAAGCACACCAAGCTTGTGCTGATAATTGAGTGCGAATGTTCATAGAATACACAGGACATAACAAATGACCTTTTTTCAGGGGTCTGACTGATCACTCTGAGCCAAAATAAAAAAAAAGAAAATATGCTGTTTATGGTGAGGAGTCCCTGGGTGGTACAAATGGTTAAGATGCTTGGCTGCTAACTGAAAGGTAGGAGACTCAAGTCCACCTAGAAGTATCTCAAAAGAAAGGACTGGAGATCTCCTTCCAAAAAATCAGCCATTGAAAACCCTAGGGAGCACAGCTCTACTCTGACACATATGGAGTCACTGTGAGTCAGTGTCAACTCAATGGCAATCATTATTTATGGTGAATAGCCTCATTTCTATTGTACTTTCTACCACAATCTGAGGGAATTCTACGGGCCAAGGCCTTTGGCATTTGGGCAGATAACTGAACCTCAAAGGCCACCCAAATCCTGTGGACTCCTTGGACGGAGAGACCCTGTAGGTAAGGGAAATCCTACTAGGGGGTTTGGGGAGGTCCAATGGTTGGGCTGTCAGGAGTGAGGATGAGGTTCACCATGAACCCTTGGCTACTAACTGTTCTCAACCTGACCCAGTCCCAATCTGTAAATCAGTGGGAGGAGAGGGGAGGGTAATTAATTTTATTTTCTTGGTAGAGTTATTATTTCATTTTTTCTCTATAAATGCAGTAGTGACTCATTTCAGGGGAAAAAAATCAGCAAACAAAAGGGGGCAAAGGAAGAAAATATAAAATACGCAGAATTCTTCCACCCACATTAAGACATTAGTGTAGTGCTTCTCTAACTTCTCATTTCACATGAGTTTGTTCCCTTAGGAAAGAGTTTCAGTTCTTATTATAAACCTACATTTGTTTCAATATAAACTTTATGCTTTATGTTAAATTACTTAACATCTCCTATTCCAAGATCCTTGAGTTCAGTTGATTCTTTGGGGAGACTCCTATGGCTAAACTCGTGGCTTCCTGTACCTTCGGATACACCAAAGTGTGCCCTGCTTTGGGGTATATTTTCCAGATTATTTTCTGTGCGTATTTACATGATAGTAGTTACAGCTGTTTGCTTGGGATAGTTAGAACTATGCGTACTTTAAAATTTTCATATTTTGCTTTCACTTGTCTGTGTTTGCTTATCTTTTAGTAATTAACATGTATTGCTTTTATAACAAGGAAATATAAATTATTATATATATATAAAACCTTACATATATATAATTATATATACAATTTTATAGACAATATATTGAAGCTGTTTGCAAATTTGGTACTGTTTATACAAGAAATGTAGTAAGGGAAATATGGAATCGACTCGATGGCAACAGGTTTAGTTTGGTTTACACACACACACACACACACACACACACACACACACACAAAGCTGTACATTCATCTTTACAGCTGAAAGAACTGAAGAAAAAATTGAAGTCTTGAGTTGAACTACTGAAGGATTCCACAGGGAAAATGTTAAATGACACAGGAAGCATCAAAAGAAGATGGAAGGAATACATAGTCACTATACCAAAAAGAACTGGTCAACGTTCAACCATTTCAGGAGGTAGCATCTGATCAAGAACCAATGGTACTGAAGGAAGAGATTCAGTCTGCAGGGAAGAAATTAGAGAAAAACAAGGCTCCAGGAATTAACAGAATACAAATTGAGGTGTTTCAACAAATGGATGCAGTGCTGGAAGCGTTCACTCGTCTATACCAAGAAATTTGGAAGACAGTTCTCTGGCCAGCTGACTGGAAGAGATTCATATTTGTACCCATTCCAAAGAAAGGTGATCCAACAGGATGCAGAAATTGTCAAACAACATTATTAATATCACATGCAAGTAAGATTTTGCCAAAGGTAATTCAAAAACAGCTGCACCAGAACATCAACAGCAAACTGCCAGAAATTCAAGCTGGATTCAGAAAAGAACGTGGAACAAGGAATATTATTGCTGATATCAGATGGACCTCTGCTGAAAGCACAGAATACCAGAAAGATGTTTACCTGTGTTTTATTGGCTACAGAAGGCATTTGACTGTGTGAATCATAACAAATTATAGATAACATTGTGAATAATGGGAATTCCAGAATACTTCACTGCGTTTATGCAGAACATGTACATAGATCAAGAGGCAGTTGTTTGTGTTTGGGGGATTGCCTTCCATGAATCCATGAGAGAGAAATTCTAAGAGGGAAATCAGTATGCCTCTTTAAGAGTCATCTGAGATTCTAGCCACCTTAGTATCATTTTTATTGCTTGTTCCACCTTATCTCTTATTTGTTCCAGGCCAAGAAAAAAAGTATCTGTGACTTAAATTTGATTACCATAGATTTGTATGCTTGGTAGGATTGTGTCCTTGGATTCATTTAATTGGCCTAATTCACTCAAGCGTTGTAACTGAGCACCAGCAAAAATGAGTCCCAAGCTAATGGCAATGGCTTGCTTTCTGGCAGGAAGATTGATTTAGTGCAGTGAATGGATGTTTTAGAGTCACCAGCTAATGTCCTTTAATGTCCCACATGTTAATTATTAGAGGAAACAATTTCATACCTAACTGAAAAGGATGAAACAAGATGTTGATTTTCATGTTAAATTACTTGGAACAAGAATCTGGGAAAATCATAGATGGACGCTGCCCATGTGTCATCCAACAATAATGAGCCACACACTTACATTTACCAGGAAGGCAGATGCTTATCTGCCATATATTTCTGAGACTAGGATGCTGATATTCCACGCCAAGATTAGGCCATATGAGAAAGAAAATTCCTAAGCAACAATAGGACTGGGCTTAAACCATTCCTAGGAATTGCTTACAGTGGCTGCATTATGTGGTTTACCTGAAATGTTGGGTTTCTCAAACTTGATAACCTCCAATGCTGACTTATTTTTATCTTAAGTAACTTTATAAAGTTACTTCAGTATATGAAAACATAGAACTTTATGCAAACCCTTTTATAGCTCTTAGCTATAAAACTTCAACATATTTACACATTAAATGATTGCTCTTAATTTGAATTTTTTGAGTTTGTAGTTTTGTTTGTATAGAATATGTTGGGCAAGGTTGTTTACCTGAAAGGAAATCGCCATTCTCAACATGAATTTAGTTCTCGTTGGGTTCTCCATGCCAGGGCACCAGCGTTCCTTCGTCCTCTTTACTTCATGTCACAAGCACTTTATCATTCATTTATCAGTCTTTGTTCTCTTTCCATTTTTAAGTTCATGTTCAAATAGTATTTTGGAGTGCCTATGTGCATTATCGTTCTTTGTATTTTGTATTTCTTGCATCGTACTAAGAAGCAATTCCCAAACTCAAAATTGAAACTTACAAATTTCCGTGAATATATATGTGAGATGTCTTACCCAATGTTTGGCAAATTTCAGGTTCTTGAAAACAGTTTTTTTTTTTTTCCTGTAGTGCAGGTGGTTTAAATCAAACTTACTCCGAGGCTCTTAACCTTCACAGACAACAGTGACTTGAGTCGGATTCAGCTGGATTAGACAGCTGCCCCTGTTTTATTTTTATTGTACTTTATTTTTTTTATAATTTTTATTGTGCTTTAAGTGAAAGTTTACTAATCAAGTCATTCTCTCACACAAAAACTTATATACACCTGGCTACACACTGTCAATTACTGAGACAGCCCGCTCTCTCCCTCCACTCTCTCTTTTCATGTCCATTTTGCCAGCTTCTAACCCCCTCTACCCTCTCATCTCCCCTCCAGGAAGGAGATGCCAACATAGTCTCAAGTGTCCACCTGATCCAAGAAGCTCACTCCTCACCAGCATCCCTTTCCAACCCATTGTCAAGTCCAATCCATGTCTGAAGAGTTGGCTTCGGGAATGCTTCCTGTCCTGGGCCAGCAGAAGGTCCGGGGGCCACGACCACCGGGGTCCTTCTAGTCTCAGTCAGATCATTAAGTCTGGTCTTTTTATGAGAATTTGGGGCCTGTATCCCACTGCTCTGCTTCTCCCTCAGGAACTCTATGTTATGTTCCCTGTCAGGGCAGTCATCAGTTGTAGCCAGGCACCATCTAGATCTTCTGGTCTCAGGCTGATGTAGTCTCTGGTTCATGTGGCCCTTTTTGTCTCTTGGCCTCATAATTACCTTGTGTCCTTGGTGTTCTTCATTCTCCTTTGATCCAGGTGGGTTGAGACCAAATGATGCATCTTAGATGGCTGCTTGCTAATGCTTAAGACCCCAGATGCCACTCTTCAAAGTGGGATGCACAATGTTTTCTTAATAGATTTTACTATGCCAACTGACTTAGATGTCCTCTGAAACCATGGTCCCCAAACCCCTGCCCCTGCTACACTGGACTTTGAAGTATTCAGTTTACTTAGGAAAATTCTTTGCTTTTGGTTTAGCCCAGTTGTGGTGACATCTCCTGGATTGTGTGTTGTAGATAAGTAGTTCTTATCTACTATCTAATTAGTGAGTACCCCTCTCCCTCTCTCCCTCCCTCCCCCATCTCTTAACCACGAAAGAATGTTTTTCTCAGTTTGAACTATTTCTTGAGTTCTTATAATAGTGGCCTTATACAATATTTGTCCTTTTGCAAATGACTAATTTCACTCAGCATAATGCCTTCCAGGTTCCTCCATGTTATGAAATGTTTCACAGATTCCTCACTGTTCTTTAACGATGCGTAGTATTCCATTGTGTGAATATACCATAATTTATCCATTCATCCGTTGATGGGCACCTTGGTTGCTTCCATCTTTTTGCTATCGTAAACAGTGCTGCAATAAACATGGGTGTGTATATATCTGTTTGTGTAAAGGCTCTTATTTCTCTAGGATATATTCCGAGGAGTGGGATTGCTGGATCGTATGGTAATTCTATTTCTAGCTTTTTAAGGAAATACCAAACCCATTTCCAAAGTGGTTGTACCATTTTACATTCCCACCAGCAGTGTATAAGTGTTCCAGTCTCTCCACAGCCTCTCCAACATTTATTATTTTGTGTTTTTTGGATTAATGCCAGCCTTGTTGGAGTGAGATGAAATCTCATTGTAGTTTTGATTTGCACTTCTCTAGTGGCTTTTTTTTTAGTGGCTAATGATCATGAACATTTCCTCATGTATCTGTTAGCTACCTGGATGTCTTCTTCAGTGAAGTGTCTATTCATATCTTTTGCCATTTTTTTTAATTGGGTTATTTGTTTTTTTGTAGTTGAGTTTTTGCAGTATCAGGTACATTTTAGAGATCAGGCGCTGATCGGAAATGTCATAGCTAAAAACTTTTTCCCAGTCTGTAAGTAGTCTTATTTTTTTTTATTGTACTTTAGATGACGGTTTACAGAACAAACTAGTTTCTCATGAAACAGTTAGTACACACATTGTTGTATGACATTGGTTAACAAACCCACGACATTTCAACACCCTCCCCTCTCAACCTGCGGTTTCCTATTACCAGCTTTCCTCTTCCTACTTGCTTTCCAGTCCCTGTCCCAGGGCTGGTGCGCCACTTTATTCTTGTTTTGTTCCGTGGACCTGTTCAATCTTTGGCTGAAGGGTGAACCTCAGGATTGACTTCATTTCTGAGCTGAATGAGTGTCTGGGGGCTATACTCTTAGGGTTTCTCCAGTCTCTGTCAGACTTTCCTTCTTTTTGAGTTAGAATTTTTTTCTACATTTTTCTCCAGCTCTGTCTGGGACCCTCTATTGTGATCTCTGTCAGAGCACTCAGTGGTGATAACTGGGCACCATCTCACTGTACTGGACTCAGTCTGGTGGAGGCCATGATAGATGTGGTCCATTAGTCCTTTGGACCAGTCTTTCCCTTGTATCTTTAGTTTTCTTCATTCTTCCTTGTTCCGGAAGGGGTGAGACCAGTGGAGTATCCTAGATGCCACTCACAGGCTTTTAAGATCCCAGACGCCACTCACCAAAGTAGAATGTAGAACATTTTGTTTATAAACTGTGTTATGCCAATTGAGCTAGATGTTCCTCGAGACTGTCCCCACAGCCCTCAGCCCAGCAATTCGGTCCCTCAGGGAGTTTGGATGTGTCTATGGAGCTTACCTTGTACCTGGCTTCCCCAGTATTGTGTACTGTCTTACTCTCACCAAAGTTACCACTTATCTATAAGTGTTTTTCCATCCCCACCCCTGCCCTGTCTCGTAACCATCAAAGATTGTTTCTTTTTATATATAAACCTTTTCATGAGTTTTTACAGTAGTAGTCTCAGACGATATTTGTCCTTTTGTGATTGACTTATTTCACTCAGCTGAATGCCCTCCAGATTCCTCCACGTTATGAGATGCTTCACAGATTCATCGTTGTTCTTTATCATTGCATAATATTCCAATGTGTGTATGTACCACAGTTTGTTTATCCATTCATCTGTTGATGGGCATCTAGGTTGTTTTCATCTTTAAACATGGGTGTGCATATGTCTATTCATGTGACAACTTTTATTTCTATAGGATATATTCCTAGGAGTGGGGTTGCTGTATCATATGGTATTTCTATTTCTAGCTTGCTAAGGAAGAGCGATATCATTTTCCTAATTGGTTGTATCATTTTGCATCCCCACAAGAAGTACATAAGAGTTCCAGTCTCCCTGCAGCCTCTCCAACATTTGTTATTTCCTGTTTTATTGATTCGTGCCAGTAATGCTGGGGTGAGATGGTATCTCATTGTGGTTTTGATTTGCTTTTCTCTAATGGCTAGAAATCCTGAGCATTTCCTCATGCATCTCTTGGCTGCTTGAATGTTCTTTGGTGAAGTGTCTGTTCATTTCTTTTGCCCATTTTTTAATTGGATTATTTGTCTTTTTGTTGTAGAGGTATTGGATTTTCTGGTAGATTTTAGAGATTAGAACTTTGTTTGATTTGTAATAGCCAAAAAAATTTTTTTTTCCAGTGTGTAGGTTCTCTTTTTACTCTTTTGGTGAAGTCTTTTGATGAGCATAAGGGTTTAATTTTTAGAAGATCCCAGTTATCTGGCTTATCCTCTGGAGCTTGTGTGTTGTTGGTTGTGGTTTGTACTCTGTTAATGCTGTGTACTGATCCTATTTTTTCTTTTATGAACTTCATAGGTTTTGGCTTCCAATTTAGGTCTTTGATTCATTTTGAGTTAGTTTTTGTATATGGTGTGAGGTGTGGGTCCTGTTTCATTTTTTTGCAGATGGACATCCAGTTTTGCCAGCACCATTTGTTAAAAAGGCTGTCTTTTCCCCATTTGTTGGACTTTGGGCCCTTGTTGAAGATCAGGTGACCATAGATGGATGGATTTACATCTGGGTTCTCAATTCTGTTCCTCTGGTCAATGTATCTGTCGTTGTACCAGCACCAGGCTGTTTTGAGTACTGTAGCTGTATAGTAGGTTCCGAGGTCAGGTAGTATGAGTCCTCCTACTTTATTCTTCTTCTTCAGTAGTGCTTTACTTATCCAGGGCTTCTTCCCTTTCCATATAAAGTTAATGATAAGTTTTTCCATCTCTTTAAAGAATGTTGTTGGTATTTAGATTGGTATTGCATTGTATTTGTAAATCACTTTGGGTGGAGTTGTCATTTTCACAGTGTTGAGTCTACCTATCCATGAGCATGTATGTTTTTCTATTTATGTAGGTCTCTTGCAGTAGTGTTTTGTAGTTTTCTTTGTATAGGCCTTTAACATCCCTGGTTAGATTTTTTCTCAAGTATTTTATTTGAGGGACTATTATAAATGGTATCGTTTTCCTGATTTCCTTTTCATCGTTCTCTTTATTGGTGTATGGGAATCCAACTGATTTTTGTATGTTTATCTTGTATCCTTCTATTCTACTGAATCTTTCTGTTAGTTCCAGAAGTTTTCTCATGGAATCTTTTGGGTTTTCTATGTAGAGTACCATATCATCTGCAAATAGGGACAGTTCGACTTCTCATTACCAATTTGGATACCCTTTATTTCTGTTTCTTGCCTTATTGCTGTAGCTAGGAGTTCCAACACAATGTTAAATAGGAGTGGTGATAAAGGGCATCCTTGTCTTTTTCCTGTTCTCAAAGGGAATGTTTTCAGCCTCTCTCCGTTAAGAATGATATTGGCCTTTGGTTTTGCATAGATGCCCTTTCTTATGCTGAGAAATTTCCCTTCTACACCTATTATGTTGAGAGTTTTTTAATCAGGAATGGGTGTTGGACTTTGTCGAATGCCTTTTCTGGGTCGATTGAGATGATCATGTGATTCTTTTCTTTCCTTTTATTTATGTGGTGGGTTACATTGGTTGATTTTCTAATGTTGAACTATCCTTGCATACCTGGTATGAATCCTACTTGGTTGTGTAGTGTTATTTTTTTTTGATATGATGCTGCATTCTATTGACTATAATTTTGTTGAGAATTTTTGCATCTATATTCATAAGAACTACTGGTCTGTAATTTTCTTTTTTTGTAGTGTCTTTGCCTGGTTTTGGTATCAGGGTTATGCTGGCTTCATAGAATCTATTCGGAAGTATTGCTTCCTTTTCTATGTTCTGAAATAGTTTGGGTAGTAGTGATGTAAGCTCTTCTCTGAATACTTGTAGAATTTTCCAGTGAAGCCACCTGGGCCAGGGTTTTTTTTTTTGTTGGGAGTTTTTTTTTTTTTTTTTTTTTTACCTTTTCTGTCACTTCTCTTGTTATGGGTCTGTTCAAATTTTCAATATCGTTTAGTATTAGTTTGGGTAGCTAGTGTGTCTATAGAAATTTGTCCATTTCTTCTAGGTTTTCAAATTTGTTGGAGTATAGTTTTTCATAATTCTCTGTTATGATCCTTTTTATTTCTGTTGGGTCTGTAGTAAGGTCCCCCGTTTCATTTCTTATTTGGGTATTTTGCGTCCTTTCCTGTTTTTCTTTTGTCAGTTTGGCCAGTGGTTTGTCGATTTTGTTGATCCTTTCAAAGAACCACCTTTTTGGTTTTGTTGATTCTATTGTTTTTCTATTCTCTATTTCATTTATTTCTGCTCTGATCTTTATTATTTCCTTTCTTCTGGTGGCTGTGGTCTTCTTTTGCTGTTCTCTTTCTATTTGTTCTAGTTGTGTAGCTAATGTTTTCATTTTGTCCTTTCTTCTTTTTTGATGTGTGCATCTATTGGTGTATATTGACCTCTGAGGACTGCCTTTGCTGTGTCCCAAATGTTTTGACATGATGTGTTTTCATTCTTGTTTGATTCTAGGAATTTTTTGATTCCATCTCTGATGTCTTCTACTACCCAGTGGTTTTTAAGCAGGGTGTTATTCAGTTTCCATGTAAATGATTTTTTTCCCTCACTCTTCCTGTTGTTAATTTCTACTGTGATGGCATTGTGGTCAGAGAAGATTCTCAGTCTTATCTCAATATTTTGGATTTTGTTGAGGGTTGCTTTGTGGCTCTAAGATGTGGTCTATTCTGGAGAATGTTTCATGTGCTTGGAAAAGGATGTGTACTTTGCAGCTGTTGGGCAGAGTGTTCTATATATGTCTATGAGGTCAAGTTAACTGCCCCTTATTTTTAGCTCAGCATAATGGTGTAGGCCGGGCATGAGAGAAGCCAGGGGGGAAGTGAAAGGGCACAGTTAGGCTAGGAAGGAAGGATGCAGCATCAAATAATCTGTGTGCCCTACCCCTCCAAGATCTGTCATGCTATGACTAGAACTTTGACCCTGCTATCAGAACTAATTGCCCAGCAATGTGACTGTAAGGGACAGAAAGGATTCTAAGTCAAGATAAATATAAGACTTGTTTTTGCTGTTAGGTGCCATCTAGTTGGCTCCAGCTCACAGTGACCTTATGTGTAACAGACGGAAACATTGCCTGGTTCTGCACCATCTTCATGATCATTGGTATGTTTGATTCCATTGCTGTGGCTATTGTGTCAGTCTGTCTCACTGAGGGTTTCCTTTGTTTTCACTGACACTCTGCTTTATCAACCGTGATGTCCTTTTCTAGTGATTGGTCTTTCCTGATGACTTGTCCCTTCCTCTTCTAAGGAGCATTCTGGTTGTATTTCTTTTAAGGCTGATTTATTTGTTCTCCTGGCTGTCCACAGTATATTCAATATTCTTCATCGAAACAAGAGTTCATATCAATTCTTCTTCTGCCTTCCTTTTTCATTGTCCAGCTTTCACATGCATATGAGGCAATTGAAAAGACTGTGGTTTGGATCAGATCACCTTAACCATCAAAGTGACAGTCAACACCTCAAAGAGGTCTTTTGCAGCAGATTTGCCCAATGACTGGGCCTAAATCCTGGGTTTACTGCTCACAACTGAATGACTGTGGGCATAGTTTTTAAAACATAGGCTAGACGGCTGGGACAGAGGGCTCTTAATAAAGTGGCTTAGACAAGTTGCAAATTTATAATTGCCTGTCAAGTAACGGTCTGGGGGTGAGGGGGAGCCCAGGGCTGGCATGGTGGCAACGTTGGAGGATAGACTCCTTCCATCTTGTTCCTCCGTCAACCTTACCTTTGCCTGCATGGTTGCTGATGGCCACCACCATGTTTACATTTCAGCTCCAGGTAGAGGAAAAGAGGAAGATAAAGGGTACTCTTCCTTTATTTTATGACCTGAAAGTCTCAGTCATCACTTCTGTTCACATATCATTGTCTAGAACCTGGTCACATGGTCATGATTGATACAAGGGAGGCCATGTAACCAGCCAAAGCAAATATTCCTAGAAAAGAAGGAAAGAAAAGGTGTGTGTGTGTGTGGTGGGGGCAACTAGAAGTCTCTGCCCCAGCTCCCTGAATCCGTTTCTCCACTTTTCATATAGGGAGGATGCTGGCCTACTTCACAGACTGGTGGTTGTGAGTGTTAAATTTGAGTTTCCTCAGAGAGTTCTTCATCTAGCATCTGACTTTTAGTAAGTGCTAAGTGATATGAACTGCCAGCCACAGGCTCAGGCAACTCTATCCATCAGTGCAGTGTGACAAGCCAGCGACATCCACTCGCATCAAATAATATAAGTGCAAATCACAACTATGGTCACAGTGGTGATTGACAGTGTGGCCACTCCAAAGCCCTGCTGTGCAGAATGCTTTCTGGTCAATCTCCAGCCTCAGTGAGCAGCACTGCAAAGTGATTAGAACACAGCTTCTAGAGCTGGGATGGCCAAGGTTAGAAGCCTGGCCTTGCCCTGAGAGTTGTACCATTGGGGCAAGTTACTTATCCTCTTTATACCTCAGTTTCCTCATCTCTAAAATGAAGATAAGAACAGCATCTTGTTGCTGTTGTTAGGTGCCATCTAATTGGTTCTGACTCATAGTGATGCTATGTACAACAGAATGAAACACACCTGGTCCTGTGTCATCCTCACAATCGTTGTTATGGTTGAGCCCATTGTTGCAGCCACTGTGTCAGTCCATCTTGTTGAGGGTCTTCCTCTTTCTCGTTGGCTCTCTACTTTACCAAGCATGATGTCCTTCTCCAGGGACTTGATCCCTCCTGATAATAGTCCAAAGTATGTGAGATGTAATGTCACCATCCTTGCTTCTAAGGAGCATTCTGGCTGTACTTCCTCCAAGACAGATTTTTTGTACTTTTCGCAGTCCATGGTTTATTCAAAATTCTTTGCCAACACCACAATTCAAAGGCATCAATTCTTCTTTGGTTTTCCTTATTCATCGTCCAGCTTTTGCATGCATATGAGGTGAGTGAAAACATCATGGCTTGGGTCAGGCACACCTTAGTCTTCCAGGTGACCGCTTTGCTTTTCAACACTTTGAAGAGGTGTTTTGCAGATCTGCCCAGTGCGATGGGTCTTTTGATTTCTTGACTGCTGCTTCCATGTGTGTTGATTGTGCATTCAAGTAAAATGAAATCCTAGACAACATCAATATTTTCTCCATTTTTCATGATGTTGCCTATTGGTCCAGTTGTGAGGATCTCCATTTTCTTTATGTTGAGGCGTAATCTGTACTGAAGGCTGTAGTCTTTGTTCTTACTTGGTAAGTGCTTCAAGTCTTCTTCACTTTCAGCAAGCAAGGTTATACAAAAACCTGCATACTGCAGGTTACTAATGAGTCTTCCTCCACTCCTGATGCCCTGTTCTTCTTCATGTAGTCCAGCTTCTCAGATTATTTGCTCGGTATATAAACTGAATAAGTGTGGTGAAAGGATACAACCCTAATGCATACCTTTCTTAACTTTAAACCATGCAGCATCCCCTTGTTCTGTGTGAATGACTGCCTCTTGATCTATGTACAGGTTCCTCATGAGCATGATTAAGTGTTCTGGAATAACGATTCTTTCCAGTGTTATCCATAATTTGTTATGAGCCACACACTGAAATGCCTTTGCATAGTCAGTAAAACACAGGTAAACTTCTTTCTGGTATTCTCTGGTTTCAGCCAAGATCCATCTGACATCAGCAATGATATCCCTGGTTCCACATCCTCTTCTGAATTTGGCTTGAATTTCTGGAAGTTCCCTGTCAATATACTGCTGCAGCCACTTTTGAATGATCTTTAGCAAAATTTTACTTGCTTGTAGTATTAATGATATTGTTTGATAATTTCTGCATTCAGTTGGTCACCTTTCTTGGGAATAGGCTTATGTTTCTCTTCCAGCCTGTTGGCCAGGTAGGTGTCTTCCAAATTTCTTGGCATAGAAAAGTGAACACTTTCAGTGCTGCATCTGTTTGTTGAAACATTGGTATTCCGTCAATTCCTGGAGCCTTGTTTTATGCCAATGCATTCAGTGCACCTTGGACTTCTTCCTTCAGTACCATCAGTACCTGATCATATGCTAACTCCTGAAATGGTTGAATGTCGACCAATTCTTTTTTGGTAAAGTAACTCTGTGTATTCCTTCCATCTTCTCTTAATGCTTCCTGCGTCTTTTAATATTTTCCGGGTAGAATTCTTCAATATTGTAACTGGAGGCTTGAGTTTTTTTCTTCAGTTCTTTCAGCTTGAGAAATGCCGAGCATGTTCTTCCCTTTTGGTTTTCTGCCTCCAGAACTTAGCACATGTCATTATAATACTGTATTTTGTCTTCTCAAGCCATCCTTTGAAATCTTCTATTCAGCTCTTTTACTCATCATTTCTTCCTTTCACTTTAGCTATTCTACTTTCAAGAGCAAGTTTCAGAGTCTCTTCTGACATCCATCTTGGTCTTTTCTTTCTTTCCTGTCTTTTTAATGACCCCTTGCTCTCTTCATGTATGATGTCCTTCATGTCATTCCACAACTCGTCTGGTCTTCTTCAGTCACTAGTGTTCAATGTGTCAAATCTATTCTTGAGATGGTCTCAAATTCAGGTGGGATATGCTCAAGGTTGTACTTTGGCTCTTGTGGACTTGTTCTAATTTTCTTCAGTTTCAACTTGAACTTGCATATGAGCAATTGATGGTCTGTTCTGCAGTCAGCCCCTGGCCTTGTACTGATTGATGATATTGAGCTTTTCCATCGTCTCTCTCCACAGAAGTAGTCAATTTGATTCCTGTGTATTCCATCTGGCGAGGTCCACTTGTATGGCTGCTGTTTATGTTGGTGAAAAGAGGTATTTGCAAAGAAGAAGTTATTGGTCTTGCAAAATTCTATCATGCTATCTCCAGCATCATTTCGATTACCAAGGCCATATTTTCCAACTACCAATCCTTCTTCTTTGTCTCCAACTTTCTCATTCCAATCACCAGTAATTATCAATGCATCTTTATTGCATGTTTGATCAATTTCAGATGGCAGAAGTTGGTAAAAATCTTCAATTTCTTCACCTTTGTCCTTAGTGGTTGGTGCGTAAATTTGAATAATAGTCATATTAATTGTTCTTCCTTGTAGGCATATGGATATTATCCTATCACTGACAGCATTGTACTTCATGATAGATCTTGAAATGTTCTTTTTGAAGATGAATGCAACACCATTCCTCTTCAATTTGTCATTCCCAACATAGTAGACCATAAGATTGTCTGATTCAAAATGGCCAATGCCACTCCATTTCAGCTCACTTATGCCTAGGATATGGATGTTTATGCATTCCATTTCATTTTTGACAGTTTCCAACTTTTCTAGATTCATACTTCATACATTCCATGTTTCGATTATTAATGGATGTTTGCAGCTGTTTCTTCTCATTTTGAGTCATACCACCTCAGCAAATGAAGGTCCCAAAGGCTTGACTCCATCTATGTCATTAAGGTCTACTTTGAGAAAGCAGCTCTTCCCCAGTCATCTTTTGAGTGCCTTCAACCTGGGGGGGTCATCTTCCAGCAGTGTATCAGACAATGTTCTGCTGCTATTCATAACGTTTCCACTGGCTAATTCTTTCCAGAAGTAGACCACCCGGCCCCTCTTCCTAGTCTTAGTCTGGAATCTCAGCTGAAACCTGTCTGCCATGGTGACCCTGATGGTATTTGAATACTGGTGACATAGCTTCCATCATCACAGCAACATACAAGCCCCCTCAGTATGACAAACTGACAGATGCATGGGGGAAAAACACCATCTACATCATAGGATTGTTATGTCAATTTTAAATGAACTATTGTAACAGCACAGGGCACATAGAAATTGCTATATAAATAAGTGTATGCGAATAAGTTAATAAAACTATTACAGGTATGAGGTTACTTCTGAGATGTAAACATTCCCATTTCCCTTATAATAGGTCTGTCATGAAGGGTGGCAGATTCCTTACTTGCCCCTTATAATGAAAGCTCTATTAAAGAAGAGATTTTGCCTTTCTCTCTGCTGGAAGCCCATTGCTGGGGATAGTGCTTGCCCCTTGTAGGCACCTGGTAGGTAACTGGGTTCCAGAGGCTTGTCGTTCCTACAGAAATTAACATGTGTCAAATGTGCTTGACATCCTAATTTCTTGTATAATTAGCTAGTAAGTAGACAGTAAAAAACAAAACAAACCCGTTGTCATGGAGTCGTTTCCAATTCTTAGCGCCCATATTGGACAGAGTAGAACTACCCCATCGGGTTTTCAAGGAGTGGCTGGTGGACTCGAATTGCAGACCATTTGGTTAGCAGCCCAGCTCTTAACCACTGCACCACCAGTGCTTCGAGTAGACAGTAAAAAAAAAAAAAAAAAAAGCCAACAAAAAGAACCAGCCATGATCTTCAATGAAAGTTCTAGATAAAAATGCACTAGATATAGAGCAGTGGAAAGAACACTGATGCTGGGGTGAAAAGCCTGGATTTGAGACCTGGTTCTGCCCCTAATTACCTGCAGGACTTTGTGAGGAGAGCGGGGGGAGGAGTGGTGTCAATGCCTTAGTTTCTTTATCTATCAAATGGGGATAATATTTACATTACCAGGCATTTTGAGAGAAGAGTGTTTCAATTCATTAAAAAAATAGATGGTGTCTCAGGTGCCCAACACCATGAATATAATATGTCCATCTGTTGTGAAGCGCCTTGCTAACTGTGGAAGGCATCCATGCAGGAGAAAATGTTACCCGCAGCATTAAGTAACGCTGTGCATCCAAGGCTGCCCTTGAAAGGAGACGATGGCCTTGAGTTGAGCATTTTACACTGGGATACCTTATAATTTGTAATTTGTTTTCAGTGAGAGGAAGGGCTGTTTTTTTTTTAGCACTGTGAAATCATTGTGATCTTTAGGCACAGCGTTTGCTTCTGATTGAATTGGCTGAGTTTCCAACACAGGAAGATTCTGAGCACTATTCTAAGAAGCCTGGCGGGCCCTTTGTGGAGTGATTGTAATTTGATTTGCTGCATACATTAGAGGGTGAGGTAGCTGTGTGCTTCTTGTGCGGCAGGAAGATTTGATTTCAAACTCTGGAGGCAAATAAAGGAACCCTGGAGACAAACATGAAAAATCTGAGCAAATGTGGAAAGGAAGAAAAAGGGGGAATGGGAAAAGGATAAAAGATGGATGGCAGGGATAAACAAGAGGGCTGACTTCTGGCATCCTTCCTCTCTACCTCTAGTGAGCTTGGACAGGGCCTTCACTTAGTATTGTGTCAGTGAGATTGGCCTCACCTTGGGGACACGAAGCTAGAAGCTCTCCCTGATAACACGCAGAATAGAGGAATCTTGTTCATTACAAACAGCAGAAGAAACAACAGAGATTTTAAAATCGGTTCAGCAGAGTTTGTCCCAGGTGGGGCTTGTGAGCAATGAGGAACAAGAACATGGCGAGCTCAATTTCTGTAAGCAAGGGGCCTCGAGCACAGAGAACAGTTTCACAAGGCATAATTTGGAACCTGTCAGCTGACAAAATGTTCCTTATTCAAGGCCATCTCCAATACAGGGGCCCTGACCCTCATGCAGTTGCTCCCCTTGCATGCTCGTTGGGCTTACTCTTTTTCCACATAGGTTCTTTGTTAGCCAAGGGTCTACAAACCAATCTACCCATTTAACCCACGCTAAGCAGGGTGAAAAAAATTTTTTTTTTTTTTTTAAGCAGGGTGATATTTCAGGCAAGTGAGCAGTGCCTCTGGACTTGCCTTCCAAATATTACAGCAGTGGCCCTCTGTAACAGTTTTGGTGAAAATTCTTATGCTGTCAGTTCCAGCCCAGTTGGAGAGAGAGATGTTTTGATGTATGGATAGGAAGAGGGATGTTTTGGAGAAAGCTCAGCCCTGAGCCATCCAAGAAACTGTACTATGCAGACGGTGGATGCCTTCTTCCATCAGTAGGACAAGCACTACGTCAAAAAAACCATTCCTTTAGCTTGAGAGGAATCGGGAAGAAGAGGACTGTGGTTTTCCTTCAAGTGTTTCTGACTCTGTTGGCAATGAACAACCATTTGAATTATGCCAGGAAAAGAGCTGGCCAAGCATAGGCTGGCTGAGAGAGTAGGGGATAAAGATGACCTTGAGCTGAGAGAAACAGATACAGAAACCTGGCTTCTGCTTCCATTGTCTTGCCTTTGTCCTGGAGAGCTTGGGCTGGTGCCATTGATCACAGTGATATACCCCCAGGAGTCCTGACCATCCTGTGATTCGATCAGGGCCTGGACTTTGGGGCTGACTCCTGGCTGGCTAGTGCCTCTGTGTGCATGTGTGTATGTGTGTGTGAGAGAGAGAAAGTGGGCATGAGTCCCTGGAAAGTCTTAAATGGGACTGGGGAAAAATTTGTTTTGGAATCATAGAAACTGTTTTCATTACCCTCATTACCCCATTTATTAGGAATTTTTACTGATTTGATCTACCTTCTTTGTGAAGTTAAAAATAAATGACTGAAGTCTGAATAAAATTGTGCTTTTAAAACAACATTTTGTGCACGATATCTCTAAAATTTTAATGCTTGCTTAAAATTGCACTAAGACTTCAGAGACACTGTAGAAGTAAAAGGATTAAACAGCCATAATCCTTAGCATCGAGGGAACAAGTGGGTGGGGAGGATGAGCTTTGGGACTCTGTTCCACAGGGAGGAGCAGGGAGCTGGTCACACCTCTCAGAAATGAGGTGGCGGAGAAGACCATTTATGGGCAGCAGGCTGTGTAAGATGGGGGACATTTGGCAGAAGGGTATGCAGTAGAAAAATGACCATTTCCTGGTGACATCTCTGAATCTTCAGTATAGTTACTAGACTCAGAGGTACTTAACTTCGGTGAACTCTTGTAGAAATCCACAGGGAATAGAACAGATATGAAGGAGCCATAGGAAGTGAGGCTGGGAGTTCACAGAAAGAGATGGAGTGCTTTTTGGACTCTCATACTAAGAAAATGGAATTCAAGCCAAGTTCGACTCAGTCATACAGGGGCACAGAGCTGTAGTTGTTATCTAGATTACATAAATAATTTAGGCATTAGCTGTCTAGGAATTCAAGTCTTGGGACCTTATGGGGTCATCCTGTTGTTTAATGTTTAAAAACAAGTAAAAACAAAAAGGCTTGCGCTCTGGAATTACTGTGGAAGTCTGGATCCATTCTAAATATTTTCATGAACTCCTGGAGGCTTTCGTTCTCCTTCTTACCTCTCTCTCCAGTTTCCTGTTGCCACTGAACTCTTCTTGATCTTATTCTGGGTACACCTTCTCTGGCTGTTCTCTCTATTGTATACTATGTTCACCCAAATTTCCCTAAAACATCCACAACTTAAGACTGCTGTTGTTGTAGACTTTTATTGAGGAGGAGTTATAACACAGCCTTGACAGACAACGTGAATTGTTCCTTAGACTTCCCTGGCCTGAAAGTTCCCCTGGACCTCTTCGCACTACCAGGAACTTCACACTGGCCATCTTCTTTTCTTGGGCCTAGCTTCCTTCCGTTTTGCTTGACTCTTTTCCTTTTCTTTGTGGACCAATTCTCGTTTGTCAATTTCTACCTATTCCTGGACACTTTTCCCTCCTCCATCTCCATTCTCCTAGATCATTAAACAAAATGTACTTTATTGTGTTGACCTACTTACTTTTTCTTTGTCTTCTCCATTTTCTATACCATGTCTGAAAAACCAAAAAACCAAACCCATTGCCGTCAAGTCAATCCCGACTCATAGTGACTCTATAGGACAGAGTAGAACTGCCCCATAGAGTTTCCAAGGAGCCCCTGGTAGATTCAAACTGCCAACCTTTTGGTTAGCAGCTGTAGAGCTTAACCATTACTCCACCAAGATTTCCATACTATGTCTAGAACCTATCTTTTTACAACCAAAATAGCCCACCAAGATTTTTTTTTTTAAAATAACAGACAGTTTCTTCCTCAGAGGAATTTTGCCACCAGCTTTTAAAATAACATGTTCCCACTCCTACTTGATTAAAGCATTCTGATTGTGGTGTCATTGGTGACAAAAAGCAGAGAGAGACCCTGGGCTTGGAACTTTTGAATAACAAGACCATTGGCCATCAGGGGCTCTTCTTTGAATAGTCTTTTCAAGGAAGTGGGTAATGTGTTTACCTCCTCCTCTCCCCTCATCAGCCTTGCCTCATCTCCAGTCCAGCTGGCACCTAGTTCTCCTATACCCAGCCTACAGACACATCAAGAAGGTTCCCATTATTCTAAAGTGACATCACTGTCAGGGTAGCCTGTGTCTGCTCCTAATTAGGATTAATGCACAGTATCATTTGGGATCCTCAGCTCAATAGGCCGTTCATGGCCCTGAGCTGATTCATTTCCTTAAATATTTCCTGACCTTCTAAGTATGCTATTAACATGCTGGGTAACTTCCATTTGCCCTCCAGCTCCACTCTCCAGCCCTTTTCTGCCCTATTTTGTGCTACCTGTGACTGAACTGTATGGACCACAGGAGTGGGTCTTCTTCCAGCTGGATTCTCCTAATGGGGAACACAGGCAGAAGACTGGTGGAAGGGAGAAGATGGCATCAGGCTGGTGCCTCTCCATCCTAAGGTCACAGCCTCTGTTGTGTGGCCCTCTCTATGAGACTCATGAAACTCTTTCTGTCTCTTGGTCCTGGTAATCATTCCTTTACCCCTTCTCAGGCCCAGGGGTGCTATCGGAGCATGGCAGTTACTGTACTATCCTGGTTTCCCTCCATCTTTGCAAATAGCCCCTTTATTAATCTCTTCTCAAATTATCTTATTTGAATATCTCCTCTGTCTCCTGGAGAGAGAGAGAGAAGGACAGAAGGAGAGAGCTAGGTAGAAAGAAAAGCGAGAGAGAGAGACAGGGACAGAGATCCCGACTAATATGGTAAATTTGAATATTATTTTTTAAATGAGAGGAACCCATCAACCTTGAATTTGAAAAGATATTTCTGGCAGAGCATGGTCTAGAGCAGTGCTACTCAAAGTGGACTGGCAGCATCAGCACCGCCGAAACTGAGTCCCTGGAGGTGAGGTCCAGGAATGTGTGTTTTAATAAGCCCTCCAAGTGATTCTTGTGTACCTGTTTTAGTGGAAGTGAGGCTGGAGGCAGAGAGGCCATTTGGGAGGCCGCTGTTGTAGTAGGGGTGAAAGAGGAGGAGGCAGTTTTTGTCTAGGATGGATGTGAAAGGTATTTAAGGTTGAGGATTGATTAGGCTTAGAACTGAATAATAAGTGACCTTTCTCAGGGAGAACTTGCAACATGAGAAGAAAAGAGGGCCCTGGGAAATATGTGAATTCAAATTAAATACGGCAACCAAAAAAATGTAGTCATGTAGTCTCACAAAAGACTCCTTTTTATGTTTCTATTTATGTGAAAGGCGTAAAGTCCTATATTTAGCTAATCATTTAATAAGGAGCCTTTGTTGAAAAGAATAACACACGAATCAGGGTTGTCCTAGAAGATTCAGGGTTGTGCACTTTCTGAGCCTCCCTTCTGAGAGTACTGCTAGAGAAAAAACGGTGTTTTCTGCCTTTCGTTTTAGAGCATTTTGCTATGTTCATGCTTTTACCGGATTCCCTTGCTATATTCACATTGCTTTAAGGGGAAAATAGCAATTTAAAAACCTGACAATATTTACTCATTTCCTGTTGGCCCCAGGGTGTCTGAGCTCACCGGTATAGTGCATCAATAGATTGAAAGAGAAGGCAGGATCTGGTTCTACAGCTTCGCTTTATATTCAAATTCAAAGAAAATGGAGATTTTCCTCTAGCTCCTTGTGCAGAGGTAGCCTCACTGGAGGATTCAGAACTCCTGGTGGAAAAGAGAAGGTCTTGTGTACCGTGGCCAACTTCCTTGACTGTCAACTTAGATAAATTTTTTTCTTGAAATATAAAAAGGCTTGCTTTGCTTTCAAGAATGGGAGAACTGTTTGTTTCCTCTCATCTCAGGCCAGCTTCTATAGAGCAAGTCATTTGCCTAACATTTCTGATTAGTCTAGATATTTAGGTTCCCGTCGAATGTCAAAACTTGGCCCACATTTGCCAAGGGCTATGACTTGCTGAATTCAACTTTGCCTGTGAGTTTGTCCTCTCTCAAAATGCTTCAGATGGGGGTGACCCTTGTTCCTGGAGAGGTTATGAATGATCCGAGGTCTTTGGCAGGCCTCAGATTCAAAGACATCTGTTATATCCTCTGTCAAATGGGCCTTCCTCCAAATTTCAGCTTTACTCAGTTCCGCCCCTTCCTTTGGTAGTAGCAGCTCAGGGCTCTACTGGCAGAGGAGCTTGTTCTTTCCACATGGGTTTCAGTCATACTCATACATCCTTTAATTTCTGGTGATCTCAACAGCTTTTCCCTGTATTACCTTCTCATTCATCCATTGGTTAGAAACCAGCTCTTTTGTCTTAAATGTGGCACATGGACTGTGTCAGAGGGCAATGATTTAGGATCGCTTCTAGAAGTTCCTGTTTTAACAATAGTGATGTTGGCTTGCGCTAAGTCCTTAATACTGACAGACACTGTGCTTTTCATATTTATTCCTCAAAATCATCCTATGAAATAGATAATTCTGATCCTTATTTAATATGTTCCCACCACCCATCTGTCAGTTTGTCATACTGTGGTGCCTTGTGTGTTACTATGATGCTGAAAGCTATGCCACTGATATTTCAAATACCAGCAGGGTCTCCCACTGTGGACAGGTTTCAGTGGAGCTTCCAGACTAAGACAGACTAGGAAGAAAAACCTGGCAATCTACTTGTAAAAAGTAGCCAGTGAAAACCTTATAGATCACAACAGAACACTGTCCAACTCGTTTGCTTAGGATGCATCATCAGGAGGTGTCATGGATTGAATTGTGTCCCCTCAAAATATCAACTTAGCTAGGTCGTGATTCCCAGTATTGTGTGATTGTCTACCATTCTGTCATCTGGTGTGATTTCCCTGTGTGTTGTAAATCCTGTCACTGTGATGTAATGAGATGGATCAGTGGCAGTTATATTGATGAGATCTACAAGATTAGATAGTGTCTTAAGCCAATCACTTTTGAGATATAAAAGTGAGAAGTGAGCAGAAAGACATGGGGAGCTTGTACCACAAAGAAAGCAATGCTGGGAGCAGAGTGTGTCCTTTAGACCTGAGGTTCCTGTGCGGAGAAGCTCCTAGGCCAAGATCGATGACACGGACCTTCCTCCAAAGCCAACAGGGAAAGCCTTCCCCTGGAGCTGACACCCTGAATTTGGACTTGTAGCTACTAGACTGTGAGAGAGTAAATTTCTCTTTGTGAAAGCGATCCACTTGTGGTATTTCTGTTATAGCAGCACTGGCTGACTAAGACAGGAGGGATCAACCGCTGGAGGAGAACATCATGTTTGGTGAAGTTGAGGGCCAGCAAGGGCAAGGGAGGACCCTTGGGGAGATGGATTGACACAATTGCTGCAATGATGGACTCGGAACATGCCAGTGACCATGAAGATGATGCAGGACTCAGCAACGTTTTGCTCTGTTTTACAGCAATGTTTTGTTCTGTTTTACATAAGGTCACCATGAGTCAGAGTGAGCTTGATGACATGTATCTATCTGCTTACCTATCTAGCGATTGATCTTATATAAAACTGAATTTAAGCAGCAGTCCCAAAGCCAGAATCAAATTCTGACAGATACCAAATCCATGCTCTTAACCTCCTCACTACACCCCCTGCTTTGTTAAAAAAAAAAAAAAAAGTCCCCACTACTTTACTGTTAGCAGCATTTTTGTTAAACATTAAGGCCTAGATCTTATTTCAGCTCACCTGAAATGATTTCCCTTCAGCATTTTGTTTTGAGGCTAAAAAATTTGAACATGAGCATCTCAGTTAAAGTGCCCTTGAAAAGATTTATTAGCAGATTGCTTTCATCTTGACCATAACTAATCACAGAAAAGGGAAAACAAGAGAAGTAGTGGCCAGAAGTACTCTTTGAAATAGTGCATTTGGTGAAACTGGCACAGAGTAGCTTTTAAAAATACACCCAGTTCTCACAAGCCTGCCTGGGACCTAAGTGAAAGAGAAATGGCAACACAATAAAGTAGATGTCTGTAAAAACGTTACACCGTGGAAGGGGTGGGGAAACTGGCAGATGAAAAACCAGCCACATTTCTATAGTCAAGTCTCTAGAAATACATGGAGTCAACTGATGTGGAAGCTAGGCTGGTGGTACCACAGTCTCAGACTCCCTCCCTCCCTTCTTTTCTTCCTCTTCCCTTCCTCCCTTCTTCCCTACCCCTTTCCTTTCTTTCCTTCCTTTCTTCCTTCCCTGTCTCCCTTCCTTTCATCCTTCCCTCTCTCCCTACCTTCCTCCTTCCCTTCCTTCTCCAACTCAAACATTAATTGAGCTCATACCAGTTGCCATTGAGTCAGTTCTGACTCGTGGTGACTGCATGTGTGTCAGAGTAGAACTGTGCTCCATAACGTTTCCAGTGGCTGATTTTTCTTATGTAGATCACCAAGTCTTTCTTCCAAGCTTCCTCTGGGTGGACTTGAAACTCCAACCTCTCAGTTAGCAACCATGTGTGTTAACTGTTGCTTTGGATTCAACAATGAACACAACAAAATCTCTGCCCTCGTGGAGCTTACAGGGAAGTGGGAGAGATAACAAATGTATATTTAACAAATATTGATAAGCTGGGGCTCTGATGGGACAGTGGTTGAGCATTTGGCTGCTAACCAAAAGGTTGGCAGTTTGAATCCACCAACCACACTCCTTGGAAGCCCTACAGGGCAGTTCTACCCTGTCCTATAGGGTCACTATGAGTTAGAATTGACTCAATGGCAACAGATTTTTTTTTGGTGGTAAAAAAAAAAAATTGCAAGAGATAAGTGGTTAGAGAGTGAGGGTGCATGGCCTTTTAGATAGGATGGTCTGGGAAGGCTTCTATGATGAGGTAATATTTGAGCAGACACCTGAGGGAATTAAGAGATAAGGAGTCTTAGATTTGCAGAGAAAGGGACTCCACAAAAGGGAACTAACCCACTGCTGTGGAGTCGGTTCCGACTCATAAGGAAACTAGCAAGCGCAAAAGCTGTGAGGTGGGAACATGCTTGTCATTTTCTGCAAAGAGCCCAGAGCAATCAGAGTGGGTTAACAATGGGAGAGTGGAGGAAACAGGGCTGTAGAGTGGGTCAGGGCTGAAATTAAGCAGGCCCTCACAGACCAGAGTAAGGAGTTTGCATTTTATTCTAGGTATCATGGGAGGCTGCTGGATGGTTTGAAGCAGGGTGTGCCACAATCTAACTTGCATTTTAAAAAGAGTAAAAATAGCTTTTTGCTACACACCCTGATCCATGACAGCAGTGGGTTTGGTTTGGTTCTGGTTTACCAAATAGTTACAGGAGCCCTGGTGGCTCAATGGTTAAGTACTGGACTACTAACTGAAAGGTCAGTGGTTCCATCCCCCTGGCTGCTCTGAGGAAGAAAAGATCTGAAGATCTGCTACTGTAAAGATTACAGCCTAGGAAACCCTATGGAGCAGTTCTACTCTGTCTTACAGGGTCTCTGGGAGTCAGAATAGACTCCATGGCACACAACAACAACCCAACAGCCTCAGCCTTGGGCACTTAGTTAACATTTATAAGTGCATTTTTTCAGATCCTCAAAAGTAGGTATGCTAGTGCAATTTCTCCTACATTAGACCTGTGATATACAAAGAGAGATGCGAGACAGTGACTCAGTAAGCAAACAAAGAGGATGGGCAAAGATAAGGCTCTCTAGGGGAGGCAGGGCACAGTGTATGTGTTGGGGGATTTCAATTTTCTACTTGGGTGGTGCAAATGGGCTTATTAAGGTAAGTGATATCATTAGTAGCAGAAGTAACTTCGTTTCCACAGTCCTGGGTGATTCTATAGGACAGTGGGTCTAAGTGTGGTCCCCAGAACAGCAGCACCAGCATCACCTGCGACCCTGTTCAAAATATAAACTTTGGGCACCATTGCTGATTTACTGAATCAAAAGCAATGGAGTTGGGACCCCGCAATCTCTTGGCTAACAGTCTCCCCAGATGCTTGCTAACGTTTGAGAATCACAGCCGTAGGGCATGCCAAGAATACCAAAGTCAGCTGTTGGGGGGGCGGTTAGGTGGGGTTAGGGTGGGGGATGGGGGAATGGGGAGGAGGAAGGGGGGATGCCAGAGCTCTGCTTTTGTAGGCTCAATTGGGTCTGAGCTGAGGCAGTGATTCTCCTTCTGGGTTAGCCTCCCCGTCCTCCTTGGTGACTAGACACTCAGCCTTGCCAATGCCACTTCCATTCTGCCCCAGAAGTGAGTACAGGCATGCTTCTCAGAGCCACAGGTGTCAAAGCAGAGCATGAGCTGCCGTACCTTCATCCCACTTCTAATGGACATGTCAGCTATTCCCTCGCTAACTGTTTCAGCAGAAAAACGTAGCCAAAGAGTAGTCGTAATCTGGCAGATACTATGTTGAGGAAAGAAGCCAGACACAAGAGAATACAAGTTGTATGACTAAACCCTCAATGAGATGCATTGACACGACAGCCATAACAATGGACTGAAACATACCAGTGGTCGTGAAGATGGCGCAGGACCAGGCAATATTTTGTTCTGTGGTGGCCAACTGGTGGCCGTGCA
Organism: Loxodonta africana; assembly: GCF_030014295.1. NCBI lineage: Eukaryota > Metazoa > Chordata > Mammalia > Proboscidea > Elephantidae > Loxodonta > Loxodonta africana. Next base: position 22,845,546 of record NC_087357.1, read on the forward strand.
TGAGTAGGAGCTGACTCTCTGGCAACTAGCAACGACAATTCATATATAGCTTGGGATCAGGCTGGTAACCTCGGGGGCGGGGGGGGTGAGTACTGACTGAGAAATGGGACCAGGGAACCTGCTGGGTGGCAGAAACATTCTATATCTTATGTAGATGGAAGTTACCTGGGTTGTACGTAGATGGAAGTTACCTGGGTATATAGATATGTAAAAACACATCAAGCTGTGCATAAAGATGAATGCATACTACTGTTTTTTTTTCCTTAATAAAAAATAGTCCTAAACCTTCTAATTTTAAACGCACAAAATAGACATCAGTAAGATAACTGATGTACTAAAAAGGGTGAAATCATGCAAGTGTGACCCCTCCAGCATGCCTTTCACCCTGCCTATGGAAGCTTCGCTGACCACAAAGCTGGTTCGGGCCTGGTTTGGGAAGTATGGATGTGAAGAATTAGACAAGAAAGAATGAAGTCTAGCTTGTAGTCCAAGCATTGTGAAGAAGTAGCAGCATTTCAGATGATTCCTGGGCTCATATGCAAACATGTGTACAGATACATTTCTCAACATTAGACCTTAAGCACTTTCAAGGGAATAATTTCCAAAGCAATTGCTTCCTGCTGTTAATAGCCAATTAACAAGTAGGAGATAATAACTCCTCAGTTGTATTGTGAGCAATGTAAAGGCAACTAATTAACACCCTGTCTTTTCACATACTAATTAATCTAGCCAGGCAAGAGCAGTTTACTTAGAGCATGTCGAAGGCTCTGAATTTCCCAAACTTCATTTTTCACCATGCCAATAAATAATTGAAGCCCACAGCTTTCATTTGTCCTATTCATCCCTCTTCTTTGATGCCACTCAGCTTTGAAGTACCATCCCTAATAGAAGGAGAAAGCTGTTTATCTATTTCTTTAATAGCCTCATGAATATTTCTTTCCTGTTACTCCTAGCTAGCGAGTTCTTAACATTTCAAGTTTTCTGTCCTGAGTAATATTTTCTTTAGCCTCCTCTTTCACTGGGTGTTTTGGTTTTGGTTACTGTAATAACGGGTTACTCAGGATTTTCTTAGGACCTGTAATAACTTTTTAGTGAAATGCTTTCTAATCTTTTTGTTGCTGTTGTTGCTAGCTGCCATTGAGTTGGTCCCTGGCCTGTGGTGATCCCATGCAAAATGGACCTTTACCATCCCCATGATCCACTACAGATCAAACTGTTGTGATCCATAGGGTTTTCACTGGCTGATTTTTAGTAGTAGATCATCACCAGGCCTTCCTCGTCTGTCTTAGATTGGAAGCATCGTTAAAGCCTGTTCAGCATCATAGCAACGAGCAAGCTTCCACTGACAGCTGGGTGGTGTCTGCGCATTGGTTGGAGGTTGAACCCCAGTCTCCAGCATGGAAGATGAAGCTTCTGCCACTAAACCACCACGGTCGCCATTTTCAAAACTTTACTGTGCCTCAAAATAGTCTAGGGAAGCCCGTTTTGAAATCCAGATTCCTAAGCCTCATTTATGTACAATGATTCTGGCTTAGAAATTCTGGGTTGGGCCCAGAATCTTCATTTTAAATACTCCTCCCTTCTTTCCAGTGATTTGAAGACAGATGACCTTACCTGGAAAAATACCACTTGGGTGGATGACTGAAGTCTTTGGAAGTTTTGCCTCGTTGAGAAGTAAACTTTTAGAAAATAGTAAGGAAACATCTCTTTAAATGTGAGCCCTCTGATTGTGTCTCTGACCCTCTCACCTGTTGAGCTGTGAATTAGCTGTGAAATAAAACTAAAAAACTAAAACCCACTGCCCTCAACTCAATTCTGACCCTTAGGGACTCTATAGGACAGAGGAGAACTGCCCCAGAGGGTTTCCAAGGCTGTAATCTTTAGGGAAGTAGACTGCCATATCTTTCTCCTATGAAGCAGCTGGTGGGTTCGAACTGCCGACCTTTCAGTTAGCAGCTGAGCACTTAACCACTGTGCCACCAGGGCTCCTTCAAAATAAAAACAAGAAATATCCTCCTTATTATTGATTAAGGCTTCCTTGTAAGATGAAGTTCAGTGTTAGAGCCAAATGGAGCTGCTGACTAAGACCAGAATGTGGCAGCCTGTCCTTGGTACCTCTGGACAGAGGCAGGCCTACCCATGCTGCGTGGAGGAGCTGAAACAACACATTCCCGTGAGGTGGTTTTGGCTCATAGCAACCCTATAGGACAGAGTAGAACTTCCCCATAGGGTTTCCAAGGCTGTAATCTTTTCGGAAGCAGACTGCCACATCTTTCTCCCACAAAGCAGCTGGTGGGTTCGACCTGCAGGCCTTTCGGTTAGCAGCTGAATACTTAACCACTGTGCCAGCAGGGCTCCTTAAAAGGAAGAAGAGCTCCCATTTTCTGGGGCAGCTGTACCGGGAGGAAGGGGGAGGAGAAGCTGGATCATGTCTAGTTTATGTTTCCCAAATTTACTATCTGACAAGTGACTTTACCTTCTTCCCTAGAGCTAAGTGAATGCAGGGGTAGAGAGAGCCTTGAGGGTCCCTTCCCTCTGCTTGTAAAGAAATAGCAGGAACTGGGGAAGCAGCGTGTCTCGCCTCCATCCCCACCTCCCAGTGCTATTGGATGGCCCCCTGCGCTCACGGACTCTGGACAGACATGCCCTTTGGTGGGAATGCCAATTACTACAACATCATGGAGGGCCTGGTTGCAAAATATTTTAAAATTATAAATGCACGTATCCTTTGACTCAGCAATTCCCCTTCTAGAAACTTATCCTACAGCTGTGCTTGGAAGTGCACAGTGGTGAAGGCATAAGGGCAATCATTGCAACATTGCCACTAATAGCAAAAGACTGGAATGCTTATTTATCAGGCACCAGTTAAATAAGCCATGATACATCCATATAATGGAATATTATGAGACCATGGAGTTTCTGGGTGGTGCAATCAGTTAACATACTTGGCTGCTAACCTAGAGTTCAGAGGTTAGAGTCCAGCCAGAGGTGCTTCAAAAGAAAGGCCTGATGATCTACTTCTGAAAAAATCAGCCATTAAAAACCCTGTGGAACACAGTTCTACTCTGACACATATAGGATCATTATGAATTGGGGTCAACTTGACAGCAACTTTTTTTTTTTTTTTAACCAGACCATGGAAATAAACAGAGATATTTCCTATTAAGTATACAATTATTTCATTCTAAATAAATAGCTTTTAATTAAGGTAAACATATAATTTCAAATACTAGGATATTTTGAGAATAAAAGGGGAGGGCAACTGGATGGTATATGAGGATTTCAGGTAAAGATGGATTACCCAATAAGTAGGGTATGGATGGGCTTAATGGTGTTTACTTATTAAACTGTAGTGAGCAATTGAACCCCCCCCATGTGAAATTGTTCCCTACTGATTAGTAAGCAAACACCATCAAGCCTGTGCGAACTTTGCTTACTGCAAGCCAGTGCATACCTTGCTTACTGGTTAATCCATCCCTGACTTCAAGTGTAAACCAGGATTGCCCAAGAAAGGACTACTTGGGTGGTACAAACGGTTAAGTGCTCAGCTACTAATCAAAAAGTTGGCAATTTGAACATACTCAGAGACACCTCCTAAGAAGGGCCCAGCAATCTGCTTCTGAAAGATCACAGTCATGGAAGTCCCAGAACACAGTTTTACTCTTACACACATGGGATTGCCATGAGTCAGAATTGACTTGACAAAAACTGGCTGGTCCCAACAAGACTGGGATGTGTAGTTGGCTTGTAATAATTCACTCTTTAAGGGGAGTTGTAATAATTCACTCTTTAAGGCCCAAACTCATCTCTTTCAGGCCTTCAGCTGGCCTCTATTCTGGGCAGTCCACCCCATACCCAGCCCCCACCTGGGGGCCTGCAGTCTCTTGGCTCATACAATACAGTGGGAATATGCTCATGCAGCTGGTTTCATCTAATTTAATATGTATCCAACCTCCAAGAATTATTTCACCCACTTGCAGAAAAAAGCTTTATAAAAATAGAAATGTCAAGGAGAATAAGTTAGGTATCTTGATAACCAAGTACATTTTAAAAATGTACATTTTATAAGATATCTTGCTGTTTGCAAAACACTTTCATTTACAGTGTCTCACGGGACCTTTACAACAACCGTTGAAGTCGTGTCACCTTAACTGAGGCTGACGGGGTCTCTCTGCTTGGATGACTTGACTAAATATATCAGTCTTCAGAGTTCCACACTCACTTTCTTCTTCCTTTCCATTATGGTGACTAAGCATATTGTGGGGATGGTTTATGTGACTTCACAGGAATGGTTGAAAGCGGGCCCTCCGGCCTTAGACTAGACCTTTTGTATGCTGGCCTGGTTCCAAACCTGGCCGTCTGCTCCCATCCACTGCTAATGTTGGCTGCTGCTCTGTTGCTGCTGCTGAATCTATGTCTAAGCTTTTTCAGCTCAGCCTAGGTCTTGTCTCCCTTCCCTGCTCCTTTAGCCTTCCATTGTCATCCAAGTACTAGAGGCACTTAATGGACTCCGTTGTATCATTTAACTGGCTCTTGGCCTGGTTAGTCTCTTCCTATGCACCTAGCCCCCACCTGGGTGGGCACCACTGACAGTCAGCTGTATCTTTGCTTAGCGTTCCCTCTGCATTGAAAACCAGGGAGACTCAGGAAAGCAAACTTGATCTTTTCTTTGCCTGAGCCTCTGCTCCACCTTCCTAACTTTGTTGGAGCTCCCTGTGATGGTCCAGGACCAGACTGTAGGATGACCTCCCAGGTCCCAAATAGGGAGCTGAGCAAGAGACCATCTGCCAATGATGTGTCAGCAGCAGGTCCTTCCTTTCCAGGGCTGTGTACATGAGGACACGCATCTGATCTTCTAGGTTTACCCCCTCTCCTTTCTCCCACTTGTTCTGTTGGACACAAAGGGATTATGTTATAGGTTGGGTTCTCTGCAAAGCAGACTCTGAGATATTGATTACTAATGCAGAAGGTTTATTAGGGAGTCCTCTTAGGATCACCACCTGTGGAGGGCAAAGGAAGGCTGCCCAACTGGGCAGAGGGAGAAGTTGTGTTGAGATGTGGTCTCAATGTCTCCGATTGGCCTCATGGGGACCTCTGATGCTGGATGGCTCTCCAGAGTTGTCCTGAGTTGAGGCAGGAGGGCAAGCCTTTATGTTGCCCTGTACCTACTACTTATTGGTTGTGAACTGCCCTACAAAGAAGGCATGGCCTGGGCAAGGTGACACTCTTCAGAAGAGGCTATCCCCAAAGGCTGACAGCTGAGGTCTGTGTGTGGCAGCACTTATTCACAGGAGCTCTGGGAGTGCATCTTCCAGTCCTGAAGGGGCATCTTGGGGATGATAGATAGTGACTGCTACTGGTAGAATTTTCTTTTACTTCTATGACTTCTTCTCTGGGACAACTATTGTAGGTAGAAAGTTATATTATCTACTTCTGGAAGAAATTCTATGATTTAATATGCCAGGACTAGCCTTAATAAGTTAAATAAGAGAGCTAGAATTTAGAAAATTGTTTCTCAACAATGTCTGGCTTATTACCAATTATCTTGCAAGCAAATGCTATTTTAAATTTACAAAGCTTAATTATAATCCTTCCTTTCTTTTTGCAGTTCTTCTGTAACACTCCTAATACCCCCAAAGCATCCTATTAGATAATTTGGGCTGACTAGACAGAAGGTTCTATGTACAGAAAGGTCAAAGGAAAAACCACAGAAATATTTTTGAAAATACTTGTGATCTTCCTACATACATGCTTTTCTCTTTCCTTTTGGCTCAAAGTTACCTGAAGGCTAGGGTCATTTTATTCTTATGCTTTTTAATTTCTTCCATAGTATTTATCACAAGACTTTGCATATGTAGTACACCAGGAAACCAGTTGTATATCTTTGTCATCTTTATGAAAATCCGTGTGTACTGGCGTATTAGCTATCTATTTCTGTGTAACAAATTACCACCAATCTTAACAGCTTAACAACATTTACTATGTCTCACAGCTACTGAAGGTCAGGGATTGAAAGCAGTTTGCTGGGTGGTTTTGGCTCAGGGTCTTTCATTAGGTTGCAGTCAAACTGTTGTCTGGGTTATAGTCATCTCAAGGTTGATTGGGCCTGGAGAATCTACTTCCAAGTTTACTCATGTGGTTGTTGGCAGGTCTCAGTTCCTCACTGAGTGTTGGACAGAGTCCATCTTCACCAGTGGGCCTCTTCATAGAACTGCTTACAACATGGCAGCTTGCTTCCCTAAGAGCAAAAGATGTGTGTATGAGAGAGAGAAAGAGGCCAAGAGGCAAGCCACAGGCTTTTATAACCTCATCTCAGAAGTGACCTGCTATCACTTCTGCCATATGTTGTTACTGGCACATTGTGGGAGGGGATTACGCAAGGGTGTGAATACCAGTAGGCGGGGGTCACTGGAAGACATCTTGAAGATTGGCTACCACATCTGAAGCTTGATGCGTTGGAAAAAACCTGGGTTTGAGACTCAGATTTGGATTGAAAAAAATTGCCATCAGTCACTCACTACCTGTAGACCTTGGGAGAATTACTCAGGTCCAGTTTTCTTATTACTAAAACAGGATTAGTAATCCCTTTCTCAGAACAGTGTTCTGAATATGAAATGAGGTAAAATATGCAGAAAGTTTAGCCCTGAGGGCCCATGAGGATCATCAATGTTGTTGCTTGTGCTGTCGAATAGATTCTGACTCAGAGCAACCCTATAAGACAGAGTAGAACTGCCCTATAGGGCTTCCTAGGCTGTAATCTTTACGGGGGCAGATCGATAGGTCTTTTCTCCTGTGGGGCAGTTGGTTGAGTTTGAATTACTGACCTTTAAGTTAACAGCAGAAGCTTAACTATTCTGCCACCAGGGCTCCTTGGAGCATCAATAGAGGGGCAGAATAAATGGTAGCTATTGTTATTATTTTGATTGACACAGTGGATGAAACAATGGGCTCAAACATGGCAACGATTGTGAGGCTGATGTAGAAGCAGGCAACATTTTGTTCTGATATGCATAAGGTCACTATGAATTGGAGTCCACTCATGTGCACCTAACAATAAAAACAACATTGTTATTATTAACAGGAAACATTGGTGGTTCAGTGGTAGAATTCTCGCCTTTCATGCAGGAGGCCTGGGTTTGATTTCAGGCCAATGCATCTTATGTACAGCCACCTGTTGGCAGAGGCCCGCATTTGCTATGATGCTGAACAGGTTTCAGTAGAGCTTCTAGACTAAGACAGACTGAGAAGAAAGGCCTGGAGATCTACTTCTAAAACTCAGCCAATGAAAACCCTATGGATCACAACGGTCTGATCTGCAACTGATCATGGGGATGGCACAGGATTGGTATTTTGTTCCATTTTGCATGAAGTGCCTTGAATCGGGGGCTGACTCAATGACAGCTAATAACAATAACAATTGCTATTGTTAATAACAACATCAGAATTCTTTCCCCATTCATATGAGATATTATCAGTCCTGGCCAAGTGGTCACCCTCAAGGCCCAGTGGACATTCCAGTTATGAGTTTGCAGAGCTGGGGAGTGGTTTATCCAACCCAAGAGCTGCCTCTTCTGGGCCCTTGCACCCCCACTTCCACTGGCTGTCCTCACCTGAACTGAGGGAGCAGCCTTCCTGGTTCAGGTAACCCAGGGTGCCTTTGCCTCCTCTGGTTTTTCTTTCTCAGTGTCAAGACAAATTAGCCATCACAATTCAATTTCTTCAGCTGTGTTTATCTTGGGCCCAAACAACCCCAGGGGAGGAGACTGAGGATGTGATTCTAATTTGCTGTAATCATGGTTGATATTATCATTGTTTTGAAGCATTTGTATTTTCCCTGACAAAATGTCAAACCCACAAGGCAAATTATATTCCGAATTCTAGATTAAATATTTAAAAATACTTGAGGTGGTCTGAAAATAATTACCCTTTGAAAGCTATCTGGAACTCATGCAGCTCCTAATAGGTGCCACTTGGCTTACAGATGCCATCAATTAAAATAAGGGGAAAAAGCCAGTCATACACATTCTTAAATTAGCTACATGCTGAAAATTCTTGGTTTGAAAACAGATTTAAACACTACATACCTCCACTGGGAAGCCTTGGTGGCACAGTGGTTAAGAGCTCAGCTGCTAACCAAAAGGTCAATAGTCCGAATCCACCAACCACTCCTTGGAAACCCTAAGGGCAATTCTCCTGTGTCTAAAGGGTTGCTGTGAGTGGGAATCGACTGGATGGCAATGTTTTTTTTTTTGTTGTTGTTTGTTTACCTCCACTGGGGTGCGGCATATGTTTTGTTTTAGTCCTGTTCAGTTTGTTCAAACTAGTCTCATGTTCTTTGTTCTTAAATTGAAACTCTAACCTTTAACGTAAGTCGTAGATTTTGTCAGAGGTTCCTTGTACATGTTGTCCAAGCACGTCTCTTTGGAAGAAAGCAAATATGAAAAACATTTAATCTCGCCAGATAGATAATTTGGTGGGTGTTTTTTTTTTCTACATTATCCAAGAATTCTTGTTTTCCTGAAGGATTCACTACAGCATGAATTCCCAAGGGCCTTTCAAATGTAATTTGATCTGTATACATCTTTTCAGGCACATACCTGCCCTATAAAGACAGCTTTGGGTATATGATTAAGGTTAGCATTGTACCTGAACACCTTTCACACGTGTAACATGCCCTCAGAACAAGGGCGTTTTGAAACCTACAGTGTGATTCTAAGTGGTAGTGGGTTACGGAAATTAGCTCGCTTTGGCACCTTTTGCTGCGTCTCTGAAGTTCGGAAGGTGCTGCAGGAGAGCCAGTCAATAATTTATTTTTCTTTTCAACTCTTTTTGCTGTTTTTCTCCCTGTTAGCTAATTTCCTAAAAAAGCATCTTTCCTTAAGAACTTGAAAGAATTCTCTCTCTTTTACTCAGACTCATAAATATTTCCTTTTCTATTATCACTGATAGTTGAGACATGTTTAAATAAAATTTTTCCCTGAAAGGTATGTTATTTTCTCTTTGTTCATGGAATGAAATGATAATAAAATCTACTATACTTTGAAATTCATCATTCGAGTCCACTTATTAAAATGAATACTGTACTGCTTTTAAGAGAGATCACTTAAAAAAATTTTTTTTTTAAATCGTAATTTCAAATCTCAGAATACAATCAGACTCTCAGAATCTGAATCTCTTATTTGTTTTGCATTTAAATATTTTAGACAGTTTTCATTAAAATAGTACATGTTCAGTACAGAAAGTTTAGAAAATATAGCAAGATGAAAAAGAAATTCAATTGTATTCCAAATGCCATTTTACTCAAAGATAAACTCATTGATATTTTTGTGTATTTCCTTCTTTTCCACATTTTAAAAAATATTTAATTGAACTTTTGAATCAAATGGAAAACCTGCCTGGGGGGATGTCTTTTTCAGAGAAAGGTCTCATGTCTAACTATATGGCTTTCTCCATTAAAACAGATATGGTTCATAAGGGTTATTTTTATTCTCAGGCTTCTTCCAGATACCATTGTAATTTAAAATACTACCCTCCCCCCCCGCTTTTTTTTTTCTTACTCATTAGTGTGGCCCATAGAATCAACTGTGATTTATTTAGGGGATAATTCTCCTCGGAACCTCGTGACAAATTGGGTGTTAGGCTCATTCAGAGTTCCACTGGCCAGTTGGCTGGTGTGATGGTTAAGGCTGTGTGTCAACTTGGCTAAGCCATGATTCTCAGTGGTTTGATAGTCGTATGATGTTGTGACTGTTTTCATGATGAGATTTGACATTTTGTGATCACCTCCACAATGAGATCTGCTGTGAGTAGGCAGTCAGTTGAAAGGAAGTTTCCTTGTACCTGTGGTCTGCATTGAATATAAGTAGATATTCTGGCAAATCTTGTGGGCTTTTGCTGGTTCTGGATCCTGTAGCTGGCTCCTATTTGTCTGATCTCCAGTTCTTGGGTCTTGAGCTCGCGACTCACCTTCAGCCTTGCCTGCCAATCTTGGGATTCATCAATCTTCACGGCCTGTGAGCAAGAGCCCTGCTCTCTGACCTGCTGATCTTGGGTTCTCCGGCCCCTGTGGCTACGTGAAACAGGAGAAGCCTGTATGCTGACCTACGGACTTGGGATGTTCCAGCCCCTGCAACCGTGTGAGCCATTTCCTTGATACAAATCTCTCTCTCTCTCTCTATATTTATACACTTTACTGGTTTTGCTTCTCTAGAGAACCCAGCCTACGACTGCTGGGTCGTTTATAACCAGTTGCTACCAAGTTGACTCCAACTCATGGCAACCCCATGTGTGTCCGAGTAGAACTGCGTTCCACAGGGTTTTCAATGGCTGATTTTTCTGAAGTATATCACCAGGCCTTTCTTCTAAGGTGCCTCTGAGTGGACTTGAACCTCCAAACTTTCGGTTAGTAGTTGAGCCCATTAACCATTTGCACCACCCAGGGGCTCCTTCAGTCATTTATACCCTGATCGATACCATTATTCTTGACTATTTTAATTTGGATTTTACTCTTGGTCACCTGGAGTACCCATTCAAGATATCTTTTAAATAAGGGTAAGGGTGATTGGCTGGTATATTTTTAAAGACTTTGCATAACTAAGATTTTTCTTTTTTCTTTTTGCCCTCTCACTTTCATATATGAAAAGAAACAAATAAAAAAAATCCAAACATGTTGCCATAGAGCCGATTCTGACTCAGCGGCCCTGTAAGCCAGAGTAGAACTGCACCATACAGTTTCCAAGGCTGTAAATCTTTATGGAAGTAGACTGCCACGTCTTTTTCCTACAGAGGGGCAGGTGGGTTTGAACTACCGACCTTTGAGTTAGCAGCTGGGCACTTAACCACTATGCCACCAAGACTCCTTCTGTGAAAAGAAGGGAATAAAATTGTGTAGTCTCAGTTTATAATTTTCTTTACCAAGACTGTAACTCGTCTTTCAGTGTTTCGTGTAGCAGAGGTGAATTTTTCAGGCCAGGAAGATTTTTGTATGTATGTATGTCATCTTTTTTTTCCCCCTGCCTGGATGCCTGAAGGAATTTTCTTTACGTAATGCCTGAATGTGATGAATCTCCTTTTAGGAAGTTTTGCCTAGAATGCAGTGAGGTCTTTAATTCAGCCTCCCTGTTCCTGGGTTCAAACTACTTGTTGTCTCTGAATTTTGGGTGTCTCTTTCTGTCTTGCTTGTTCACTTGGTCTCGCTCTCTTTTTCCTATACAGTGAGAATCACAGTACTTCACCAGATTGTTGTAAGGATTATTAAGATAACCTTTGCCAAGGGTTTATCTGATAAGTATGGGTGTACTCAGCCAATAATAATACTGTTTTTTATTATTGGTCAAATTCTGTTACAAAAAATATTACAATTGAACACATGCACACACCACTAGCCAATGGCCCCAATATTCAATATAACAAATAATTTGAAGTGTTCCTTCAAGGCAGTATATGTGTGTTTTATCAGGTGTGTAAATCATTTTCTGTACACAGAATGTGGGGAAATTAAAATTCCTTGGAAACTGCTCAGCGTCTCCCTTTGGGTTACCCTAAAGATGTACATGTGTGTGAACATTGGGGTAGAGTCGGGATGGGGGCTGGCAGGAGAGGAAGCACCAAAGCTCTGTTGTCTGGGCCCTGGCTGCTGCCACCAACCCTCTGGGCATAGCTTGAGCATGAGTATTTGACCAGACGAAAGTGCATCTGTCCACCCTGTACGTGCAGTTTGCTCTGAACTGAGGCTGGGAAAATGTGTTGCAGAGTTGGGATTATAATCACACATGGGCCTTCGCTGAGGACTATAGGTGTGAATATCTTTCTTTTCCTTCTCTCTTTCTCTCTTCTCTTTCCTCTTCTCCACCCCTCCCTGCTTTCCTCCCTCCCTCCTCCATTTCTCTACCTTACCATAGAATTTGCACTGATTAAGGAAAGGCTATGCCCTACAGAAGGCCTTGGTGGTTCAGTGGTAGAATTCTTGCCTTCCTTGCTGGAGACCCAGCAATTCAATTCCTGCCCCGTGCATCTCATGGACAGCCACCGCCCATCTGTCAGTGGAGGCTTGCGTGTTGCTATGATGTTAAAGAGGTTTCAGCAGCACTTCCAGACTAAGGCAGACTAGGAGGGAAGGCCTGACAATCTACTTTGGAAACTCATCCAGTGAAAACACCATGGATCACAGCTGTCCGTTTTCATTGTGCATGGGGTCACCATGAGCCAGGGGACTGGGGACGATTCAATGGTAGCTAACAGCAACAACAAGAGCAAGACTCCTGGAGAGTGCCTGGCACATAGCAAACCGTCAATAAATATTAGGTAACACTTGCCTAGTATAGAACAGTATTTTCCTATTTTCTTTCCCTCTACCCCTAACAAAGCACTACCTAACCTCAGCTGATTACCAGGAGTTCTAGCCATCGTCTGATTCAACAACGGTGATTGTATAGCCTAATCATGAATACAGACCACACTGTGGAGAAGGAAAGGCATCTTTGTCTTTTATTTAAATCTCTGTGAGGGCCTCCTAGATGGTTTTCACTTCTCTTGAGTCCTTTTTAAAGGAGGACTAGCAGGGCTAGGGGAGGGATCACAACTTTAGGAAACACTGCCCTATAGTTTATGTGTCAACTATTGGTCCCTTTTCCCAACTAGAATCATCAGAAGTTGCCCAAACCAAAGGCCTTATAATTCCCCAGTGTTGCCATGCCTGAGCCCTCAGCACCCTAGGACATTGTAGGAAATTTTCTTTGCCAAAGATCCTATTGAATAGATTGTTTTTTGTTTTCCTCGTCACAACAAATATCTGACTGCATGAGGCTGTGCTTGGAGAAAACAACTCTAAGCTCCCTCTAGAAGCATCTGAAATTAAAGAGTATTTGTGTTGACATTAACCAGGCCTCAGCAATCAAAATTTTAATCTATATGGGATTAAATTGACAACAGCAACTCCAAAGATTAGATAGGAAAATTAGGGGACAGTTTATGTTAATGGGGGAGGAACAACTCAGAAAAGGAGGGTGAGAACGGTCACACAGCTCGAAGAATGTAGTCAAAGTCACTGAATTGTGCATGTGGAAATGGTCAAATAGGTGTATGTTCTACTGTGTATGTTCTCAAAAACAGCAAAAATAAAATAAATTATAAAAAAAAAAAAAACCCTGAAAACTCCAGATAAAGAAACCTTGCTTCTTGTAGATCCCTTTGCACAGCCATTTAGAGAGGCCATGTCAGGTGTGAATTGTAAATCAACAGGAGGAATAAGACTGGGGAGCCTGCCTGCACAGCTTAGGAGTTGGACAGGAGGTGAAAAAAGAAGGCCACAGACCTGAAATGGGCAGGGAAGAGTTATCTATGCCAGGGTTTCTCAACCTCAGCATATTGACATTTTGGGCCAGATAATTCTTTGCCCTGGGGGGCTGTCCTGTGAATTGTAGGATGCTTAGCAGCATTCCTGCCTTTCCCCCCATTAGATACCAGTAGTTCCCCTCCCCCAGTTGTGACAACCAAAAATGTCTCCAGCTATTGCCAAATGTCCTCTGGGGTGGGGGATTAGGGGGAAGTCACCTTCATTGTGGAATCACTGGCCTATGCTAATGTCTTCTGCTAATCCTGCCATGTTTGGGCCTCATCTTAATTGTAGGCATTGATGCTTTAGAGCAAGGATTGGTAAACTATGGCCTGAGGGCCACATCTGGCCCACAGCCTGTCCCTGCAAACTAAGAATAGTTTTTACAGATGAACATTTGCAGTTTATTTAATGATAGGAAACATTAACTTTGATCCCCGATTAAGGAAAATGTTATCCTGAAAAAAAAATACTTATAATTTTATTCTTCTCTTTAGAAGACCTGTATTACAAAAAGTTGTAATCAATTATTTTTATTACACTTTGAACTTCATCAAAAATTTTGTGGAACTCTGTGTTCTGTCTTGTTAAGTGTCTCTGTGTTGCTGTTAGTTGCCTTCGAGTCAGCTCTGATTCATGGTGACCTTATGTATAACAATGAAATGTTGCCCAGTCTTGTGCCATCTTCACAATTCTTGGTATGTTTGAGTTCATTTTTTTGGCTACTGTGTCACTCCATCTCATTGAGGGTTTCTCTTGTTTTCCTTGGCCCTCTGCTTTACCAAACATGATGTGCTTTTCTTATGATTGGTCTTTCCCGATGTTGTGTCCAAAGTAAGAGAATATGAAAGTACCTATATCGCGATTGCTTTGACTCTGATTTTGGAATATCGGCTACCATTTTTTTTAAATGTATGCTTTTTGGGGGGTGATGGAAGAGAAGGGTATTTGCATATGGTTTGGCAAGGCCTTGGAGAGACAATAGGCCCACTCCTTTTACTTGAAAATCCTATTTCATAGTTGTTAAATGGCAGATCCAAGACCCTACCCCAGATTGTCTGATTCCAAAGCCCAGGTTCTAAACTTCCATGATCCCACCACCAACCAAAGTTATCTTAATAACATACCACTAAGAGGGTACCATACAGGTCATCGTGAGGGAGTTTGTGTGGGAGGGACACAGTCTTCCAGGAATATTGGGTCTCTGGTCTTTCTTTGTATGAGTCTATTGTGGAATTGAAATGGGTTGTTTCCTAACTTTCACAGTAGAGAAATTAATAGTTGTCTCATTTTTAAAGAGAAATAGTTTTCCTCATTGTCTTTAAAAACTTTCTCTGTCGGAGCTGCTCTTCTCTTTAAATGAGCCCCAATTCCTTCCTTTGCACTCAAAGCTTAAGCCTTTGTTCCTCCCCTGGAGGCAGTGCCTCAATTGCTCCCCTTCTTCAGGTAATAGCCCTTCATTTACTGGAAGAAGATTTTTTTTCTGCGGGGCTTGAAGATAGCTGAGTGCTTCAGCTTCAATAAAACCTGAGCTCAATAAAGCCTTCTGAATGAACACCTTATCTCCTGTTCAGTCTAACTCAGAGAGAAAATGGCCAAGTAGAAGAGAGAGCCTCTTTGAATGTCATTTGTAATCAAGGCAGTTCACTGAGTTACTCAATCAGCCAACAAGGACTTTTCTTCCCCTGTGCTTTTCTAATGACCCTCATCATCTTTATGGGAGACAAGGTTTGGTGAAGGGGGGTTGGTGATCTGGTGCTTGCTGAAGACATATTTATTTATGTAACTTTCATGTCTTGAAATCTGTTGTTCTTGTTGTTGTGTGTCAATTTTGCCTTGTAGTGACACTATAGGACAAAATAGAACTACCCCATAGGGTTTCCTAGGCTGTAATCTTTATAGGAACAGATTGCCAGGTCTTTTCTTTCCCCAAGCTGTCCTCTGGTGGATTCGAACAACCAACCTTTAGATTAGCAGCTGAGCGCTTAACCGTTGTGCTACCAGGGCTCCTTTCTTGAAATCTAGCCTCTGAAAATATATGATACCTAGAGATGAAACCAGTATCCCACTTATTACAATCTCCGAGAAAAAATTGAAAACATTTTGGTTTTGGTGAAAAAGTAAGGAGAAGAGGAAAATGAAAGAAAATTAAGCACTGTTCTCTTACGTTTATCGAACCATGTTATAAATGATGATTATGAATTTTATTTCTTTGCTTTCTTCCTTTTGGTAGCATCCTCCTCTCTAGGCAGTCTTAACCTGGCCGGCATCTCTACTACAACAGCATCTGATGTAGAACAGAATATAGGATTTATCTGGTCCCTCTTGGGAGACAACAGGGTACAGTAGAAAATAGACCGGTTTGGAGATTGAAAAGTTTAGAATCTAACTTGGTCTCAGTAGATTGTGATGTTGGATTGTTTGTTGAACCTTTCTGAGACTCAATCTCCCACCTAGTAAAACAAGTATAATACTTTCAAGACTCACATCTATAAAAAGATAAATGAATAAACAGAATGTGGTATATACAGAGAATGGAATATTAACCAAACCCAGTGCCGTCGAGTCGATTCCGACTCATAGCGACCCTATAGAACAGAGTAGAACTGCCCCATAGAGTTTCCAAGGAGCGCCTGGCGAATTAGAACTGCCGACTCTTTGGTTAGCAGCCATAGCACTTAACCACTACACCACCAGGGTTTCCAATGGAATATTACTCAGTCATAAAAAGAAATGAAGTCCTGATACGTGCTACAACAAGAATGGACCTTGAAAACATAATGCTGAGTGAAATAAGTCAGTCACGAAAGGACAAATATTGTATGATTACACTTTTATGGAATGTCTAGAATAGGCAAGTATATAGAGACCAAAGTTTATTAGTGGTTCCCAAGAATGGAAGGGAGGCAGAAATTGCTTAGGGGAACAGTGAGATTCTCTGTTGAGGGTAATGGAAATATTTGGAAACTGATAGTGGTAGTGGTTGAACAACTTGATGAATATAATTAATATCCCTGAACTCTGCATGTAAAAAATGTTGAAATGGCAAATGTTTTGTTGCATATATATTTACCACAATTAAAAAAAAAAAGTCAGGTTCTCGGCGAGAACTTCCCTGACCACCTAATTTAAGTAGTGCCCCCCCACTGTGTATTATATCACCCTGTTTATTTCCTTGCACAATTATTTCTTTACTTATTTGTCTACATCCCCAGACTAGAGTGTACACTCCTTGAAAGAAAAGACTTCATCTGTCTTTCCAATGCTGTGTCCCTAGTAACCCAGGCAGTCCTGTGGACATTGTAAGTCTTCCATAAATTTTTGTTAAATTAATGATTGAGTGAATGACTGAACATCTACTTCATAAAATAACTGAAATAACTGTAATTTCAGATGATATTTGTAAGGCAGTCCAATACAATGCTTCGTATACAGTAAAATCTTGAAATATCCATCCACACAGGTCTAGCTAGTGGAATACCCACTGTAGCAGGGAGGAGGGATAATGCTTATGAGAGTCCCTTAGGATGGCGTCCCTCAAGGACAGCCTAAGGCAGTGCTCCCAAACTCAGGGTTTTACATAATTCTCTATATTTCAGAAAAACCTACTGGGAGTCATACATTAACCTACCATGAAACAGCATACACTAGGAATGTCGGAATTGTTTATTTGGGGCTGGGGTTAAACCAACTCAGTGTTGTAAGGTGGCAACCCTGGTTATCTCCTGCTTCTCAGACATGCTGATTGGTGGTTAGCTATGTCTGCTTAATTGGAAGTGGAAAATGAATTAATTGAATGTAAATGGCATTGCTTATTTAATAAACACCACCTTTGAAAACTTGGTGGGTGGGCAAGATAGAAGGGAATGAGAAATCTCCATGGTGGTGAGTAGACTGGCAACCATTGAGCTCAGATGAACGCTTTTGAATCACAAGGTGCCAAGTGCCAGATGAACAGAGGCTATTCTTCGGAAGAATGAGTTGGGGAGAATAATTCAGCTAAGAGAACAAACCTCTCTTTCTTTTGTCTGGATTCTTTAAAAGATTCAAGTGACTCTGTTGATAGTACCTCAGTTCCCCATCTGGTCGAGGGTATACTGGTTGGTGGAGGGTCATTGGTGGGATGGAGGTGAGTGGAGCTATACCTGGTACGGTAGGTTCCCTCCTGTTCTCCAGCAGAAGTATGAGACTACTCTTGACCCCTTATTACAGGAAAGAACTAGCAAAAATAGATGAACAAAGCATTGTTAAAATTGCAGTCGTGGTCCAGGGCATTATGACTTTAGTTTGGGAGCATGCCTTTCTTCCCTATAGGAGTTCAGGTAAATTTCCCTTTAGGACATAAAAAGCTTAGAAAATCATAGATGGAACAGCTGGCTCTCCTCCTCTCATGAACGTGGGGGAGTACGTAAACCATGGCAAATTGCTTATTTGACGCTGGATTTTCTCTTCATTATGAAAAGCACAGTTATAATGCCACCATTATCAAATCCATAAAAAAAAAAAAAATCCATAGAACAGGGTTAATCCTTAGGAACGAAGCCACATAGGTAATAATAATTCTCGTTTTCTCTATCAAAAATGCGAAGCATCATCATATTTAAATACAACGCCATTCAAGGTGTGTTTTGTTTTGTTTTTTTTGGTAACAATGTTGGCACTGCTTAATGACGGCTCAAATATTCAGTAATAATCAAAGACACTTAGGCAATTTTTCTTCTTCTAAGTAATTGTAGCTAAGAAATCAACCAGAGTTAAGTACTACATTTGGGCAGGAAAATAAGGTACTTTAGGATTTATTTGTTATATGCTAATACCCCAGGGAGAAACGTATTTTCAGGCAAGGAACAAAGAAACAATAGATGTTCATGAAAATGTAATTTCACAGCGGCGTTTTACAATTCAAAGTTCCAGATTCTTTTCATATGTTGTTAGGAACAAACTTGGAAGAATTTTTTTTTTTTTTTCTTTTCAGTGCTTGCTTCTTTTAATCTTCAGTTTTGAAAAAGTAAATTCATAACCCCCGGCCTCAGGACATGTAACCATCAGGCTATATATCCTGAAGGGAGATAAAAGGAGACGGGTTATGAATTATGACCTCAGGGGTTTTATTGTCTTACTTGGTGGATAGGACAGGCAGAGAGGAAGCAAATAAAATTGCACGAGCCACAGAAATGCTGCAGCTGAAAACAAAAGTCTTTCCTGAGGGAAGATGTAGAGGACTAGGAATATGTCTGTCATTTTTCTGCTGTATGTATTGGGCCTCTGCCCATCATTTCCTAGCATGCTCTTAGATCTTTCTAGCACATATCTCAGTTTAAGAAATGCAGTCTGCTAGGGGTCTGCATTTAGGGTTTTAGAAGCCCTGGTGGCGCAATGGTTAAGCTCTCAGCTGCTATGAAAGGTCTGCTGTTGGAACCCACCAGCAGCTGTGTGGGAGAAAAGACCTGGCAACCTGCTCCCATAAAGATTACCTGTTGTAGATTCTGATTCATAGCAACTCTTTAGGACAGAGTAGACCTGCCCGCCTAGGGCTCCCAAGGCTGTAATCTTTATGGAAGCCGACTGCTCAATCTTTCTTCCACAGAGCGGCTGGTGGGTTCTAACCGTTGGCCTTTTGGTTACGAGGGGAGCATTTAACCACTGTACCACTGGGGCTCATTCCCGTAAATATCACAGCCTAGGAAGCCCTATGGGGCTGTTCTACTCTGTCACACAGGGTTGTTATAAGTCACAATTGACTCACCAGCACAAAGCAACAGGGGCTGTTTTAACACTTTCACAAATCTGAGGCCATTTGTCCATTCGAAGTCCTCCATACATCTTATCAGACATATTAAAATGCACATCTTACATTAAATAACACTTTTGGTTGAAACTTTTTGAAAGAATTTTTATTAAAGTTTTTAAAGTGAGTTGCTGACCTGCAATCCATTTTACTATTGTTTATAACTTACCGGCAATCATTGCACGATTCCTGACTATAAACAGAAAAATCTAACCAACAAGTTTTTAAGGAAAATAAAAAGTTTTTTATGAAATTAAATCTAACATTAAACTAGCTGACACCACATTAGATTTTCTAGACATTTAATTAAATATTAAATTCAATTTTGCAGTTTTCTTGTGTATATGAAAACTGATTAGTTTTTTCCCCCCAGTGCTGAAACATTTCACAGGCCTCTGAAAAATCCCTAGGTGTTAGGCTTGTGCCAGACTTCAAATACTACAGACCAAATATAAAAAGCAAAGAATGCATCTACCTTGCTCAATAGGCAGGAATCTTTTGAGAGAAGTTTTGTTGTCATCCAAGTAACATGAATTAGAGAGCTTGGGAGTCTTGCCTCTTCACTCACTTTGGTCACTGGACTAAGTAAGTCCAAATGACTTACTTCTCTCTTCCTTCTTGGTAGCAGCTGGGCTTGTGGTTTCAAGTAGATGGGAGGTGAGTAGCTTTTCTGATAGTTGAATATTGTATATCTTCAATGGTTAAATCCATATATTTAGGTCTTATTACATATCATGCATAGCCATACGGCCAGTGACAAAGGAGACAGGATCTAATGTTGGTTGAGTGCTTACAGCATTCCAGGCAGTAAAACACTACCCTGTCCTTAGTTCTATAATCTTACCATTTTTCTTGTGGGATTTCTTTGTATGTGATCATGTGGAGTGAAAATTATGATAGTTCTGTCATCTTTCTAATCCTCGTGCTTCCCATTTCCTTTGCTTATCTTATTATTTACAAAGCAAAATAAAACCCTGTTGCCGTCTAGTTGATTCTGACTCATATTGACCCTATAGGACAGAGTAGAACTGTCCCATAGGATTTCTAAGGAGCAGCTGGCGGATTCGAACTGCCAACCTTATGGCTGGCAGCCAAGCTCTTAAGCACTGCACCACCAGGACAAGAGCCAGAATGCTCCTTAGAGGCAAGGCTGGTGAGACTTCATCTCACATACTTTTGACATGTTATCAGGAGGACCGGTTCCTGGAGAAGGACATTCTTGGTGGAGTAGAGAGTTATTGAAAAAAAGGAGAGACCCTCAATGAGATGGATTGATGCAGTGGCTGCAAAAATGGGCTCAAGCATAATGATTGTAAGGATGGCGCAGGACGAGGCAGTGTTTCGTTCTGTTGTACATAGGGTTGCTATGAGTCAGAACCCACTTGATGACACCTAACAACATCTTATTTTTGTAGTTGATGACTTGCAAAACAATGTGAAATGGAAGCTATTATAATGGGTACCCTTTTCTATTTCCTAATTGTAATACAAATACTTTTATAATTTCATCATTAAGCGTAATGTTTAATATTAGTTTTATCAGGTTTAAAAAGAGTCCTACTATTCTAAATTTGCTGGGATTTTTTTCTAAATATATGTTAATATTGAATTTTGGTGAATGCTTTATATTTTTTTCCATGTATTTATCTATTTTTCTCCATATATATAGAACTACAGTTTGAAATCTAGAAAACTCTAACCGGTATTTGGTTCTCAAAGCTTCTTTCCAGTTCCACGTAGAAATTGGCAGTTGGGATTTGGGGTTCCAAGTGAAGATGCTTATTAAGAAGTAAAATCCTTGTTCATCTTAAATGCACAATTTCCATTATCTTATCAGAATGCTATAAAGGAGAAAAAGACTCAACGCTATTGTAGAATTTTATTGTGGGTTCCATATGGTCTTAAATTTTAACATTTCACCTTAGCAAGCAGGCCTCATTTATTTTTTATATGTCCAGTTGATAGAAACAAAAGCAGACAAATAATCTTATTTTTTTTTTTCCTTCTTTGAGTTATTTGTAGCAAAGGCAGTGATATAGACATCAAAATGAAATTTGATTGTGCTTGGTTTCACCTCCCGACCAACTCCTAGCCTCTTTTAAGTCCCCTGCAGCCTGGAAGCCATTCAGCCTCGGAAGCCAATATCGGATTTGATATGTTGGAGTGTATATCTCTTCCCCTGGTGCCTTCAGCTCAGGAAATACAGGGCCATTCTGTCTCTGAAAAATTGGACTTTTTAGAAGTTTCAAGGAAAAAGGCTTAAATCTCTTGGTGGCTCCAAACCACAGATACTTTCTTCTGTGGAGTTTTTCTGTTTCACACTTGGGCCCAAAAGAAAATAATTTTCACTCCACATGTCTGGGTGGCAGAGGCTGTTATGATGGTGGCTGTAGTGGAGTGACACAAGAGCGAGGGAGAGAAGACCATTGGAGAAACCACTTGGTGTAAGACTAGGCTCTGCTACAACGGCAACTTCACCCTCCAGACATAAATCTTGAAACCTTTCCAACCCTAGTCCATCAGTATGCATTGTCCATTGCTTCTTTACAAAACTGCTTTTCTTGATGTACCACCTCTTCTCACCAAAACCTAAAAATCTTCTCCTTTCTCCAAGAAATGCACCTTAGACAGGATTCTAAAAAGCAGCTAGATATTCCCTAGATCATCCTTCCTCCCTCTTCTTTCCTCAACTTATGTCCAATCCATCAGCAATACTTATATGCCCTCCTTCCAACACATATGTGGTCTAGGTCCCCTCTCTGTCTCCTGCTACTCCTTGGTTCAAGACACTATTAACTCATCCTTGGAGTCCTGCAGGAGCTCTGATGGTGCAGTGTTAAGAACTCAGGCTGCTGACCAAAAGATCGGCAGTTCGAATCCACCCGCTACTCCTTGAAATTCTGTGAGGCAGTACTACTTTTTCCTGTAGAGTCACTATGAGTAGGAATCAACTTGATGGCAATGGGTTTGTTTTTTGGACTCCTGCAAGGGTCTCCTAACTGCCATTCCTTATTTTTTTTAATCTCTCCCTGCCTAATTCATTCTCTCTATAGCAAACAGAATGATTCCTTTAAAAGGTAACTCTGGTCCTGATACTCCCTAAAACTTTCCAATGCCTTGCCTTTGGACAGAGGAAGAAACCAAGTTGCTCCCACGGTCTACAATGCCCATGGGACCCGTCCTGACTAATTCACTGGTCTCGTCTCCTGCTTTTACTTTCCTGACCACTTGTCTCCAGCCACACTGGCCTTCTATTCCTCAAACTCATCCTGCTTTTTAAGTCTCAGGGTCTTTGAATTTCCTATTCTCTCTGCATGGAATTGTCTTCCCTCAGATCTCTGCATGGCTGGCTCCTTCTTGTGGTTCAGGCCTAAGCTCACATGCTTCCTCCTTTTCATTCAAGTCTAATTTTAAATGGTCTTGTGTTGGGTCATATCCACGTACTTCCTGGAATCTCAGAATGTGATCTTATTTGGAAACAGGGCCATTGCAGTTGTAATTAGTTGAGTTAAGCTGAGGCCTGGGCCCTTAATCCAACATGACTGGTGTCTTTATAAGAAGAGGACCAAAGACGTAGGACCCAGACACAGAGAAAAGATGGCCATGTGAAGACAGAGGCAGAGATTGGAATTACGCTGCCACAAACCAGGGAACATTTGGGGAACCAGAAGCTGGAAGAGGCAAGGAAGGATCTTCCCCTGAGGTTTTGGTGGGAGCATGGTCTGGCCACCACCTTGATTTCAGACTTCTAGCCTCCAGAACTGTGAGAGGTTAAATTTACTGTTGTTTTAAGCCACCTAAATTGTGGTGCTTTGTTACGGCAGCACGAAGACACTAAAGCAGTTGTTGTTGCTGTTGGGTCCCTTCGAGTTGATTCTGACTCATAGTGACAACATGTGACAGAATAGAACTGCCCCATAGGGTTTTCTAGGCTGTAATCTTTATGGAAGCAGATGGTCAGGTCTTTCTCATCTGGAGCCACTAGGCAGGTTTGAACTGCTAACGTTTGGGTTAACAGCTGAGTGCTTAACCGTGTGTGCTACCAGGGGTCCTTACTAATACATTATCTAATACAAATCCCTTTCCTCTTTCTTTTCTTCATCACTTGTATCACTCTCTGAAACTTTGCTGTCTCTGTGTTTGTTTACGTATCACCTGTCTGGGTGCTGAGAATGCCGGGGACATGCCCATTGGGCTCACTGTGTCTCCAGTGTCTAGGAAGGGCTTGCCACGTAATATACACTCAATGAAATATTTGTTGCATTAATGACCTCCCTACCCAATTACTTTTCTCCTAAATCTCTATCCTAGTGATTGTTCGAGTCCTAACAAAACAAGTGGACTTATCTTTTTCCTTTATCCTCCCCACCCTCCCAACAGAGAAGAATAAATGGAATCTGTGTATTTAAAGTGACAAAGAAGTGCTTGCTTTGGCAGCACATATAATAAAGTGACAAGGAAAAATGGAGGCATCCTTTCTCAGGAAGACAGCAAAACACTTGTCACTGTTTACATGACACACAAAGTTTGTATCTTTAATATAAAAGTTGTAAAATAATCTGTCTTGGCAAGGAGTGTGAAGACACACTGCACTTGTTGCTATGGCAGCTGGATGGTTTTAATAATCAGAAGTAATAAGTCATTGGTTCATTGTGTCTTCTTTTTTTGGGACCAGCAGCAATTTCTTTGCTTTTCCAGAATTCTTTGTTTGCCACTGTCGGCATCTGTTAGGCTGTTCCTCCCTTCGTTTTCCTGAGACTAAGATAGTCTCTCTTACCCTCCTTTGTACAAGGGAGAAGCCAATCCATACTTACCAAGCTTGTGTGAGGCGTTATGACCTTAAAAAACAGTCAGAAACCCTGGTGGCAGAGTGGTTAAGTGCTACAGCTGCTAACGAAAAGACTGGCGGTTCGAATCCACCAGGCACTCCTCGGAAACTCTATGGGGCATTCTACTCTGTCCTATAGGGTCGCTGTGAGTTTATGACCTTAGGTAGGTGATATAACCATGTGTGCCTCAGATGCCTTATTGACAGTGTGGGGAGAATGATAGCACTCACATCACAGAGCCCTTGTGAAGATTAAATGAGATAATGCAACTGAAGTGCAGAGCACTGTGCTGGCATTAGGAATTGTTGGTTCTTACTATTGAAAAGAAAACATGAATGAAGGGGATTTTAGAATAAGCAGCAAGAGTTCAGATGGGGTAAATCAAGAAGGTTCTGTGAGCTGCACCCGAAAGCACAGGTGAGAATACTTATCTTCCTCTGGCTACCCCAGGACTCCTGCTCCCTGAACTTGCTTTGTTGGACTTTGCAGGCTCTGTCTATCTCTCCAGCAAGATTGCAATGGTAAAAGCAGATGCCTGAGGGCAGGGAGGAAATCCTGGTGGCATAGTGGTTAAGAGCTAGGGCTGCTAACCAAAAGGTTGGCAGTTCAAATCCACCAGGTGCTCCTTGCAAACTCTATGGGGCAGTTCTACTCTGTCCTATAGGGTTGAAGTAAGGTTGACGAGTCTTAACAATGGAACAAAATAAGCTGGTTGGAGGTACAGCTACTCTGTAAACTTAGTGTAAATCTCTGAATTATGGATTTAACAGCCTAACGGTGTGGGAGTGAAAGTGGGAGCTGGCCAATGAGAAAGTGTCAGGACAGTATGGAAGAAATCAATATAATGAGGGTTGGAAATTCTCTAGCGTGGATACAGCTCATCCAGTGTCTCTTTCCTTTATAAGGCCTTTAGAGGACACTGCCCATCGTACCTTCTTATATTTCAGTGGTCACAATTGCCTTCTGCAAAATGCTTCAAGCTACAGTTCCCTTTGGAAAGATAATTTAAAGTTACTCCGTCTCAACAGAAGTTGAATTCTAATTTAGTGCTTTAATTTTCATCCCTTGGTTAGAGCCTCCCCCTTCCTTTAAAACAGAGATTATTCTTTCATATGATGTATCTCACCCCTGGGCTTCAGTGATACAAAGAAGTTACCAAACTTGAAATGAAAATCTTAGACTTCCCTGAAATGGATTTTCTCATCTGCTCTCTTCTTCCCCCAAGAAAACTTCAAGCTCTAGGACTCAAAGTGGAACCAAAGGGACTTGGGTAAATATGCACAAAGATGACTGACAACGTGGGCAGCCCAGCTCCTGAACAGACAATCCTAATGATATGCTTCTGTGGGTTTTCCCCTTTCCCCCTCGTGTTCATTTCTTCCTGAGTAATGTTCTGGGCCCAGCAGAAAAAAGCATGATGTGTCCTGGTAGCCGAAATGAAGTTAAAGTAATGAAATTTTGCCAACTAAAGTTTTTTTTTTTAAAGTTTAGGAGGAAAATGCTCAGTAGCTGCTGGGACACAGCCAGTTCCTGGGAAAGCAGTTGGGCAACCAGACGAGGACCTCAGCAGCTTATGCGGCCATGGGTGGTTCTCGGGTATAAGGGTCAGCACTTTTAGGGGATCCTGGCAAGAGTCCTGCTAGAAAACTGGTCAGAAATGAATTTCCACTGGACTGGGAGCTCCATGAGGGCAGAACTGGTATCCCTTTTAGGCCGGGGCATCCCTGATGCACAAGCCTGAAATCTGCTTGGTAAAAGTCAATCTAGCGAGTCAAAAGGGGAGAAATCTGAGTGATAGTGCAGATGCCTATGGTGCCTTGTCACAGCTGCTCCCCCTCCCCTGGATCAGCTGCAGCTGCTGTGGACAGTTCTAGATTCACCCAGTGCTGCCAACTACCCATCTCAGGTGCACAAGGCTGCAGTGCGAGTCTTCCTGTGTCCTGTCAGGGCACCATCTGAGGTTACGGGAGCTTGCTTGGCTGTGCAGGTGCACATGGGAAATGGGGGAATATTAACACCGCTGAAGGGAACCCTCAGCCAATGAAGGCTGGGAGCTGGTGGATAAAATCTCCTGTCTTTCAGCTGGACAGCTATGGGAGGCATCTTGTGGGAGTGGAAATGAGCCCTATTGCTCACAGCCACGACCTCAGTAACATACCCTTATATTGGCTTTCTCCTTCCCTTATTCCCTCTCCTCCATCACTCCTGCTTCCTGAAGTCATCTGCCTGATAAACCACTGCACCTTCTTCCTTGGCCCTTGCTCTGCTTTGGAGGGACCCAGACTAAGACAGGTGTGTGTGAGTGGGGGTGGGGGGGTGCATAAGCTTTTGTCTTTCCAAGTGGGTCCTCCCATGATTTCAGCCTCACTCACATCCCATGAGCCTCACTGTCTCCATCATAGAATGCCTATAACTATTAGGGATTTAGAGCACAGCCTTTGGTCTAGCTGCCTGGTTTCACTATTTATAAGCTGTATAACCCTGGGCATGGTCCTTACCCTCTCTGTGGTTCATTTTTTTCTTCTGTAAATCGAAGATGATAACAGCACATACCTACTAGGGTATTTACTGTGGTTCAATGAGAGTATATATGTAAAGCTCTTGGCACACACTGACACCTATTCAGTGCTTTATCATTGTTAGCCGCTGTTAGGATGGTTGCTTCTCATGGGAACCTACTTTCAATCTTCTATATACCATGGCTACCTGCATATGCCTATTATCCCTTCGACTAAACTGTGAACTTCTTAAGACCTGAAACTGTGGATTTCCCATCATTGTATGCCTTGTTGCCCCCACCATTGTGACTTTCACAGAATAAGCCCAAGCCAAGCCCCGCACTTAATAATACATCTTATCTCAATGAAAGAATGTCCTCACCATTTGTGGCAGTCATTTGAATAACAACCACATAGTCTCAGAACTTGGAGGCTTGGAATCACTGTACTGTCCTTCAGAAGCAAAAACTAACCTCCCAGGTCATGGACTTTTGAATACATTTTCTAGAAATATCATCATTATCAGATTGCATTTTGTAATTGATTAAGAAGTCATTGACAGTAGGAGTTTTTTTTTTTCTCTAAACCAGTATGGTTCAATAGAATTTTCTAGGATGTTAAAAATGTTTTCTGCACTGTCCAATACAGAAGCCGCAGTGGCTCTTGAGCACTCAAAATGTGGCTAGTTAGGCTGTGAAACTGAATTTTAAATTTTATTGAAATTTAAAGAGCCACCTGTGACTAGTGACCTCTGTTCTGGACAGCGTGGCTTTCTGTAGTTCTATTACTGAGCATAGTGCTTGGGACATGGTTGGTGGTAATAAAAGTTTGATGAATGAAAGAGAGCAAGTGAATGTTTAACCCTTAACATCTTTTCATATCTACTCTCTTTTGCCCCTCCCAACCACCCTTTGAGGAATGGTGACAGGGCAATTATTATTTTATAGATGTTGATGATGATGGTTGTGGTGGTTGTTATCTTCATCCTCAAAACAATGGCAACAACTGACAGGTATTGAGAGTTACTCCAGGCATGTGCAGGGTATTTTGTCTTATTTTGGGTTCTCCCCAAGGACTTGGATGCAAACAAGGACTTGGATGCAGGTAGTTCATATGGGAAGCACGATTGAGTTTATCTGGGTGAAAGTTAGACCTGGAGAAAAGCCAATAAGAAGTATGTTAGTGAGCACATTACTGGCTCTCCATCCTGCTGGGGAACATACCTCAGAACTGCCCAAAGTATCTTGGGTGGCCTGGTGGCGGGGACATTTATCTACAGACTCCTGCATTAGATGTGAGCTGTTCCAGGACATAACTCACCAGCACTGTTGATTACAGCTGCCTCTGGATGAGCAGGCTTTTTTGGTGCCAGAGAAAGTCTTCCAGCAGAGAAGTCAGAAATGCAGGTGTTTGGGATGGGAAGCTGTCAGCATACTGGAAACTTAGCTGTGTTGAGGGGACTCAAGCAGGATCTCAGCAGTGCCTGCTCCAGGTAGGTGATGTTATGTACCCATTTTGTAGATAAGAAACTGAGACATAGAGAAGTTGAATAACCAACACAAAGAGACAGAATTAGAATTTAGTCTGATTGCAGAACCTACGATCTTAGCCACCACATTAATGAAATCCATTCATTAATTGAAAAACATTTATTGGGCATCTTCTACACGCCAGATACTATGCTAGTACTAGGGATACAGTGATGGGCAAGACAGAGACTCTCAAGAATTTGTGGGCCAGCGATGACTTATGCAAGAATTAATTGATGGTGGAGCTGAGATGGTAACCCAGGTCTTCTGTATTCTTTCCTTTCTGCAAGCTGAACTATGGGCCTATTGATGAGTGTTAAACATTCTCAGACTGTTCACCTCCCTCCTTGGGTATTGGCTTCTCATTCTTAGAGACCAGTCCCTTTCTTGGTATGAACCATCTCAGTTCTTTAGCTTTGTTCCAAGAGGAGTCTACCAGGGAGATGAAATAACAGATGGGTGCAGAGTTCATTCCTCAGAATTTTTTCATACTCATCACTCTTGCTCTCTCCCCTATTGAGACCTTCACATTGTTCCCTGCACATGGTGGCGTTGCCAGGCATGGTGGTCAGCAATCTCTGCACTCTGTGTTCTGTAACGTGGCTGAGATGAACATGGGGAAGATGTCTCTGATGCTACAAGATTTCTAGAGGCTCTGTTTGTGGTCCATTTCAAGGGATCCTGTGGATTAGGCAGAAGGAATGGACTGAGTCCAGTAGTATCAATAAATCACTTGGATGGAAAAGGAAGCATCTGCCTCTCAGGTGTGAATTGCTTTTAATCAAGTTTATTCTGAGTTGATGAGAATATGACGTCTACATTAGAATGTGTGTGTTTGTATAGCTACTATGTATGTTTAACAAAGATCAATACATTGTGCCTGTGCTGACAATTCTCTTCTTAATCAAACTCTCTCACTGCCAAATCTTTATTCTTTACCATTCAAATGTATGCTCACATACAGAATCTCATTTGAGTCTCACCAAAACCTCAAGAAGTAATTAGAACGGACATTGTCCCCATTTTACCATGTAGAAACCAAGGTTGAAAGAGATGAGTACTTGCTCTACCTCAGAGGCATTTGGGGAAGAATAAATGAAATTATAAATATGAAAGGATGTTCATAGAAGGTAAAGTATTATACAGATGTTATTGTTTCCAAAGACTTACCTCTACTCAGTGAAAGAGCTGGAACCACACTGCATGCTTTCTGACTTCTAGACAGTACAGTGAACCTGCTGCTGTGGGATGGCCGATTTTACTGAGGCCACTTAGAACATCAAAGGAATCTAATTACCTCACAGGCTAAATTTGAAAATTTTTATGTTAAGCATTTTTGTGAATTATCATTAGTAGGTTGTTCTGGTTGCTACTGCAGCAGAATAAAGTACCCAAGCTTACTGTTGGAAAACAACAACCATTTTATTAGGCTCATGGATTTTGGGGATCAGTAGGAAGCCTTGAATTTGCTCCATGACATCTGGGGTCTCAGTTGGGAAGACTTGAAGACTGGGGAGGACTCTAAGGCTAGAAGTCAGAATGATCTGAAGACTCCTTCATTCGTATGTCTGGCACTTGGGCTGGGAAGAAAACCAGGACTTCTGACTGAAGCTCTTGCATGTGGCTTGGGCTTCCTCACAGCATGGCCACCTCAGAGTAGTTGAACTTCTTACATGGCATATGGGAACCAGGAAAGGGAAGAGAAGTGACAGTTGGGACCCCCACGTGGTCACTCGGGGTCTCAACCCACCTCCACCTTCCCCACGCACTGTGGGTCACCAACAGCCACCATTGAGGCGGGGCAGGAAAGGGGGTTTCTCTCTGTAAAAAAAGCCCCACTCTGCAATTTTTTTTTTTTTCCTGAGAGAATGTGTTTTATTTGACATGGTGCCTCAGGGATCCAAGCTCAAGCATATCACTGAACAGGATAGAAGCTGTGTTGCCTTTTCACTTCTGCAACATCCTGTTGGTTACAAGTGAGTCACAAGGCCACCCAGGAAGGAGAGGGGGGCACAGACCCCACCTCACAATGAGTAGGATGTCAGGGTCACATTGTAGAAAAGCTGTGGGATGGCGGATATTGTTGTAGCTATCTTCATTTTTCTCTTATTTTATGCTCTTATATCTTTATTTTGTTTTTGTTAGCTGCTGTTGAGTTGGCTCCAACTCATGGTGACTTTATGTATAACAAAATGAAACATCCCTGGTCCCGTGCCATCTTCATAATCATTGGTATGTTTGAGTTTGTTGTTGGCTGGGCTTTTTTTTTTCTAAGATATAGGTTTTTGTCCTATATGATTGTCATATGTGTTTATATAAACAAATATAAATATCATCTGTGTAAGCAAGAAAACAGAGGCATACTTTATATTTTTTTGGCTTAACAAGTATGGATTTTTAAAAGAACCTACGAAGATAATATTATCCACTGGGTAAATAAATGAGCTGTTACACCTATTGCAACTAGCATGTATTAACCAGGCAATTCTTGACAGCTTTAACTGGTTCTCAGACTGCAGCTATGATGTGGGTATATGCCCAGCTGCATACATGTTAAACACACATCTACCAACCACTCTCCTCCAGTTAATAAAAGCCAACAACGTGTAAAACGATTTCGTGGTGGTCTACAAGATCATAGGGCGAGAGGGATTTGACTGGCAGTGTGTGCTTCAGAGGGACACGATGAAAGCTGTCAGTGTGTGTGTGACAGACAAAGACAGCAACGGGATCGCCTGCATGTGAAAGCTTTGTTACTGACATGTACAACGGCCAGACAAGAAGACGGTTTCCTAAGGATCTTTGGGAAGGAGTTTTATATGGGAAAATCAAAGTGAGGTGGTTTTCCAAAGTCCAAGATGGCTCCTTCCAAGGGAATGTTAAATTGCCTTTCCAGATTGGCTGTAGCCTTTGTGTTCGGAGTTTGAAGACACCCCTTATATTCAGATTAGTGCATCTGCACACACACACACACACACACACACACACACACACCGTGCTGAGTGCTCTGGAGTTAGTTTGGATCAGGTTAGGTCTGTACCTAATCATGGTTTTGGTTTGCAGAATTATTAAGCACATGGAGATTAGATTAGGACAGGATGCTAGCAAAATTTCTTCTCATTGAAAAACCTTTCTTAGTAGTTACTGAATACCCCTTTTGTGTTTAAGGCTCTGGGAGATACATAAAGACATTTGAGGCTTGAATCCTGCACTCTAGTTGGAGAGACAAGATGTAAATATACAGTTTTGTATTGTCGACTGGATATATGTTTAAAAGACAAACTGAGTGTTGCAGACACCATTTGTTTTCTTTGGAAGGAGGGTGAGGTGGCAAGGAAAGTATTCTCAGAGGAGATGAGGCCCAAACTTAACTTTTTGTCGTGGCTAGAATTCCAAGAGGTGAGAGGGTGGGCCATTCCAGGCCCAGGCTGAGGAAGCAGGGACCAGAGAGCAGCGTACACAGATGTGGAGGCAAGAATGGTGTGTGTGGGCTACCCCACCACCCAGGGAGAAATGAAAACTGAACTTGAAAAAGCAGCTTGAGGGTCACTAACTAGTGAAAAAGGGTCAGCCTTGAGCATTATAAACCCTGGTGGTATAGTGGTTAAGAGCTATGGCTGCTAGCCAAAAGGACAGCTGTTTGAATCCACCAGGCACTCCTTGGAAACCCTATGGGGCAGTTCTACTCTGTTCTATAGGGTCGCAATGAGTTGGACTTGACTCGACAGCAACAGGGTTTTTTTTTTTTTTTTTTAGTTTTGAGCATTGTGCTGTTTTAAGAACTGTCTATGTGGGATTAAATTGACAATAGCAACTCGAAAAATTAGAGAGGAATCTTAGGGGACAGTGAGGTTATGTTAATGAGGGAGGAACAACTCCGAAAAGGAGGGTGAGAATGGTTGCCCAACTCGAGGAATGTAATCAATGTCACTGAATTGTACATGTAGAAACTGTTGAATTGGTGTATGTTTTATTGTGTATATTCTCAACAACAACAAAATAAATAAAACTTAGAGGAAAAAGAAGTAGTTTGGGGTCATCTTCTAGAGGGCCTCAAGTGTCAGACAGCTGGCTTTTCATCTGGAGGCAGAGAGACTCAAGGCAGTTCTTTGCGTTCCACTAAGGCCACGAAGACAAGTTCAGAGCCGTTGCTACTAGCGGCACCAGAGCTGAGAGCAGCCCACTGCTGGCAATTGTAGCCTGTCTCTGACACCTGTTTTTGATTTTATGACTCTTCATCAAATGACAGTGCTGATGAAGACACTTGGGCCGCTGTATGAGTTACTCAGATCAAATTAAAGCTATCAATCTACAGGACAGGCCCAGCTGAGAATGGGCTACGTCTGAGTTTGCCTCAGCATGACTGAGGCTGCTGTTACGAGCCCAGCTCCTGGGGAGCTGCTGGCTTCCAGGGGCCCAGGGCTCCAGCAAGTTCTGTGCTTCTTGTGGCTCACGAGGAACAAGGACACAGTCCACCTTCACTTCTTCTCCCAGCTGCCTGGCTGCAGGGCAGTGAGGGACATGTATGGAGGAGTCTCTGATCCTATTTTAATCTAGTAGAATCAGGATGGGGAGCACTGTGACAATGCTGGAAACAAACCCAGGAGAGAATCAGGCTGGGAGAAGGGGAGAGCCAGTGTGAGCTCAGGTACGTCGTGCCTACCTCTCTCCTGCCTCGCTGCTCACCATGGATACCCACGGATGCTTGTTAGCTGATCAGGAAGGCACAGGGGTATTAGTGCATACTTAGTATTGGCAATTCAAAAACACTAGCGAACTTTTCTTTCTTTGAACGGGAAAGCACAGAAGTGATGGAGAATGAGAGGATGTTATTTTAAAGCGGCAAATGTATATGAGAAATTTACTCTAGCAAAGCAAGGAAAGTTATAGTTTATTCATTTAACAAATATTTACAGAGCACCCACTAAGTGCTGGGCAGTGGACTAGGTGCTGAGGATGCAAGAAGACCCAGACTGGGTGTTTCCTGGCTGTCATGGAGTCTTGGTTGAGGTGGAAAGTGGTACTAAAGAAAAATGCAGAGTGCTATGGAGGAACTAAGCAGGGAGCTCGGGCTGATGGGGTGGGAGGGTTGTTGAGGGGGAACTTCAGGAGGGCTTCCTGGAAGAGGTGATGTGTTCTCAAAGTGTAGTCCTTGAACTATTAGCAACAACCACCTGAGAACTTATTAGAGATGCAAATTCCGTAGCGCAACTTGACCAAAGCAAAGTCATAGAAGCTTCCTAGTCATATCCAAACACCTTGAGGGACTGAGTTACTAGTACTGAGAGATGGGGACCAAGGTTTTGGGGAAACATCTAGGTCAATTGGCATAACATAATTCATAAACAAAATTTTCTATATCCTACTTTGGTGAGTAGTGTCTGGGGTCTTAAAAGCATGCAAGTGGCATCTAAAGACACATCTATTGGTCCCATCACATTTGGAGCAAAGGTGAATGAAGAAAACCAAACATAAAAGGAAAATATTAGTCCAAAGGACTAATGGATCACATGAACCACAGCCCCCACCAGCCTCAACCCAGAAGAACTAGATAGTGCCAGGCTAGCAACACTGACCACTCTGACAGGGCTCACAATAGAGGGTCCCAGGCAGATTGGGAGAAAATTGTAGAACAAAATTCAAATTCACAAATAAAGACCAGACTCACTGGTCTGCTGGTGACTGGAGGAGCCCACAAGACTATGGCTCATGGACATCTGCTAACTTGAATGGAAGCCACTCCTGAAGCCCACTGTCATGGATTGAATTGCATGCCCCCAAACTATGTGTCAACTTGGTTAGGCCATGATTCCCAGTATTGTGTCATTGTCCTCCATTTTGTGATTGTAATTTTATGTTAAAGAGGGTTAGAATGGGATTGTAACACACTTACTAAGGTCACATCCTTGATCCGATATAAAAGGAGTTTCCCTGGAGTGTGGCCTGCACCACTTTTTATCTTATAAGAGATAAAAGGAAAGGGAATCAAGCAGAGAATGGGAACCTCATAATACCAAGAAAGTAGTGCCAGGAGCAGAGCACATCCTTTAGACCTGAGATTCCTGCACTGAGATGCTCCCAGACCAGGGAAGACCGATGACAAGGACCTTCCTCAAGAGCTGACAGAGAGAGAAAGCCTTCCTCTGGGGCTGATGCCCTGATTTTGGACTTCTAGCCTACTGGACTGTGAGAGAATAAACTTCTCTTTGTTAAAGACCTCCACTTGTGGTATCTCTGTTATAGCAGCACTAGATGACCAAGACATTCACCTTTGAGCCAAAGATTAGACAGACCTATAAAACAAACAATAACACACGTGAGGAATGTGCTTTTTAGTTCAATCAAGTGTATAAGACCAAATGGGCAATGCCTGCCCAAAAGCTAGCAGGAGAAGGCAGGAAGGGACAGGAAAACTAGATGAATGGACACTGAGAACCCAGGGTATAAAGGGAAAGGGGGAAAGTGCTGACAAATTATGGGAGTTGCAACTAATATCACAACAATTTATATATAAAATTTTGAATGAAAAAAGAAAGGGAGGAAGAAAGAAGGCAGGCAGGCAGGCAGGCAGGCAGGCAGGCAGGCAGGCAGAAAAATGCAAATTCCTAGACTCCGTCCCAGATCTAAAAAATCAGAAACTCTGGAGGTGAGTCTCAGCGACCTGGGTGTTAATATATCCTACAGGGGACTCTGCTACCCATTCAAGTTTAACAGCCATTAGTTGAGCTCTAAGTAGTTGCAAGCCTGATGAGACCAACCAAAGAGGGGTGCATTGTCAATCTTCCTACCCACTTAGTCCCTCTCTGCACTAACTTATTATTAGAACACAATTTATTAGGCACTGTTTCCCTTTCTTGATTGCTTTGACTGTTCTTCAGAGGCTTCTAGCTATTGTTGATCCATAGTACATCTACAAAGGACACTAGAGTGGGCAAAATGGGAACAGGACAGACAGGAGAAACGTGCTTAATATAATTATTTCCTCTCTGAGTTGCAAGAAAGAGTGCAAGAAAATGGGGATCATTCCTTGCCACTCTATAAAGTAACCTGATAAACACAATACTAAAATTTCCATGTCTAAAGTGCTTTGAGAAAGATCATATCATTTGCTCCTCCTGCTCCCCTGGGTGAGGCAGGAGAGGGACCCTGCTGCAGGATGAGCCTGGCCTTCGGGTGAGCCTGGCCCACTCAATGGCTCCTGGGAGAATCCTGCTCACCCACTGGTACACTGCTTTGCCTCTGCCTTGCTTTCCACTCCTGCCATGAGCATGACAGCTATGCACAGGAAATTAGATGTGGCTCTCATGCTGACATGTACTAATTGGCAATTACGGCACAAATAATTCTGCTATGGACTTCTGTTCCTGAGCCCAGGCTGGCAGAATCACGACACAGGGATTCATGCCACCTCTCCCTGAACCTTTCCTCTCGTCTTTCTCTCAAAAAGAGCAGCACAGGCAATTTGCCAGCTGTGTCTCCTATGTCCTTGCTAGTTCAGGAGTTGGAGCCAAAACCACCTACGTGTGTGCAGCACAGAACCCGTGGCAGCAAGGTGGGGGCGGGTGCAGTTCCCATCAGATTCCAGGGTCTCTGTGCATGCTCACCTTGCCGAGCCCACTGGGCTGAAAATGAATCCTACAAATTAACTAACGTATGTGGGCCTTTTTTAGTCTTGACAGCTACCAAATAGAAATGTCAGAACGAGCATGTGGTGTCTGTAAGTGCTGAATAATTGGGGCGACAGGCTGGATCTTCCTACCATCATTAGACATTTAAAAATGATTTCTTTTTGAACTTAGTTATCTGTCAGGGTGAGTGTCTTAAGTTGGGTTCTCTAGAGAAGCAAAACCATTGAAGCTGTCAAATCCATTTCAACTCATAGTGACACTATGTACAACAGAACGAAACACTGCCTGATCCTGCACCATCCTCACAATTGTTGTTATGTTTGAGCCCACTGTTGCAGCAACTGTGCCAATCCATCTCGTTGAAGGTCTTCCTCTTTTTCACTGACCCTCTACTTTACCAAGCATGATGTCTTTCTCCAGGGAATGGTCCCTCTTAACAACATGTCCAAAGTACATGAGATGAAGTCTCACCATCCTTGCTTCTAAGGAGTATTCTGGATGTACTTCTTCCAAGTCATATTTGTTAGTTCTTCTGGAAGTTCATGGTATATTCAATATTCTTTGCCAACACCACAATTCAAAGGCATCAATTCTTTGGTCTTCCTTATTCATTGTCTAGATAGGTAAAATAGATTTATTTCAAGGAAATGGCTCATGCAGTGGTGGAGGCTGGCAAGTCCCAAATCCATGGATCAGGCATTGGGCTGGGGGTTTCTCTTGATTCATGTCACTGCAGGGGCCAACAAATCCCAAATTGGCAGGTCAGATGACAGGCTGCTGGCCCATGGGGCTGTAGAAGCTGGTGAATCAGGTCAGATGGCAAGCTGCTAGCTCAAGTCCCAAGAACCGGAGATTGGATGACAACAAGTCAGATGCAAGATCCAGAGCGAAAGTGAAACTTACGGGAACATCTATTTATATACTGGAGGCAAGCCACACCCCCAAGGAAACTCATTTTTCAACTGATTGGCTGCTCACATCAGATCACAAAATGGTGGATAATTACATCATTATGTAACTGCCAAATTACATCATTTATATAACTGCCAAGCTATATAATTACATAGCTGCCAAACCACTGAGAATCATGGCCCAGCCAAGTTGACGTACAACCTTAACCATCACAGAAAGTTACCTTTCTTTTTTCTATCGAGTTCTTCAGAACTGAACTTAATGCCCACAAACAAATAAAGCAAAATTAATAGAGTTGGGCTTTTCAAACTGGAATATGCACACACGTCATGTGGGGATTTGTCACAATGCAGATTTTAACTCACTAGTTCTGGACTGGGGCCTGAGACTCAATTTTTTTTCTAACAAGGTTCCAGGTGATGCTGTTGCTACTGGAATGTAGACCACCATTTAAGTAGCAAGACTATAGAGCAGTGACTTCCACAGTTATCTGAATATTGGAATCACCTAGAAGCTTAAAAAATTGATATGCATCCCACTCCCAGAGATAGTGATTTAATTGGTGTTGGGCATGGCTTAGATTTTTGTATTTTTAAAACTCCCAAGTGATTCTCATGTACACACAAGTCTGGGAACCACTGCTGTAAGCTGAGAACATAAACCCATGGCACCTGTTAGACTCATCAGCAGCCCAACCGGCATGGGAGCATGGTTGAGGGAGATTATAGCATCCTCTGATGGGGCAGGAAACCCTGGTGTCATAGTGGTTAAGACCTACAGCTGCTAACCAAAAGTTCGGCAGTTCAAATCCACCAGATGCTCCTTGGAAACCACATGGGCAGGCCTACTGTGTCCTATAGGGTCACTATGAGTTGGAATCGACTCAATGGCGATAGGTTGATAGGGCAATGTTTAGAGTAGGCTGGTCCTGTATCCCCAAAGCTGGCTGGGCATCCAAGTCATCTGGGGGATTGTTAAAAACTTGGAATTCAGAACGTTAGCCCAAATTTACTGAATTTGAATCTCTGGAGTAGGGTCTTGGATTTGTATTTTTAATGAGCCCCCCAGATACTTGGTAACAGTCAGCCTATCACTAGTGTGGACCTACCTGAGCTGAACAGCCATACCTCAGGGTACTTTTACGAGGTGGCATTTATTAACTCCTCCAAACCACCTGCTGTTGCACTACATTTATGTGTATTTTTTGAAAGAGACTTTGCTCTGTTTTCTTATATCCTATAAAAATGCTCAATGCACTGTTGTTCTTCTCCCACTGTATCAACTAGTGGCTGGCCATAGGGTGTAAGACTGAAATGATATTGGAACCCTGGGACCAGGGGCAGATTGTCCAATAGACAAGATAAGCATGGTGTATACCTTGCTTACTAGATCATCTGTAGTAAACAATTTCACATTTTTCAACACATCAAAGATTCTGCTTCTAGGTATGGCTCGCATCTATCTCTCTCCCAACTCTACATCACCTTCCTATTGAATCAAAGTCTCTTTTCAAGTTTATAGTCCCCTACAGGGATGGATTTCCCAGTCTGCAAGGTAAGAACGGGCTGACTTGTACTTACTTACTAATCTGTAGAAAACCATTTCACATCTTTGATGTGGTGAAAAACATGTGAAATGGTTCACTACAGATTATTAAGTAAGCACAAGTCAGCCCATGCTTACTTTGCTTATTGGGTAATCTGCCCCTGCCTGGGACCCACCCAGGCATTGCTTCCCATGGCAGAGATCAGTGGAATCAGCATCATCTTGGTCCAACCTCATCACTTACATAAGAGGTCACTGTGGTCTTGGGACACAGAGCCGTGCTCGGAGCTAACCTCTAATGTAAGGCTCAGCTCTCGTAAACTTGTGTGCCCTGGAGAGGTGCTCTCCCTCTCTTTGAGATACTTTTTTGGGGTTTAGGGCTAAAGTCCTAATAATTTTATGAGTTTAGAGAGAGAGTTTGTTTTCATGTTCCTTTTACTTGTTGTCCCTTTAAGAGATAGTAAATGTCTGGAATGAATAGGGCATTTTATATGCCTGGGTTATTGAGCAGAATTGAGGAATTTTAGAGCTGACAAGGCTCTGTGGGCATCACCATCTTCCCCAGGGCCTTGTTCCAGCAAAATTGCCTCCTTAACATTTCTGGTTGCACTTTGAGCCTTTCTATTCATGTGATTTTGTCTACATTATTCCTTCAATCAGAAATATGCTTCTACTCCTATCTTCCTAGTCAAATATCTCCATCCGTCAATGTTCACCAAATTCTTCTTCCTTTCTTAAATTTGTCAGGGTGAAGGATGGGAAGGACCTGTATTTGAAATGTAAGATGGGAAACACTATGAAAACCACTGAATGTCCATTGCTAAGATATCTGGAGTTTTTTTAACTAAGCATGGTGCACCAGTGAGTTCAGAAGTGATATGGTCAGAGATATGCTTGGGGAATATTGAGAATAAGAGCTACAAAATGGGGACTAGTTATGAGGTTATTGCAATAATTAAAATGACAGAGAGCCATTCAGTGTGGGAAAAAAAAAGAGAAAAGGAAATAAAAATTAAAATAAATAATGCGTCATAAAAACATAAGCAACCATTTAGATATATTTAGTGATTGAATTGCCCAACTTCCTTAAGAGAGAATGCATGTGAGAGTGTTTTTGTAAACTGGAAAGTGCTAAGTAAAAGTAGAGAATTGCTATTAGTGGCTCATTATGGCTCTGTTGTTTATAAGTTTATCCAAATCTTGCAAAAGTGATTAAATTTAATGATTATAAAAAAGGGTAGATGAAAACAAAGACCAGTATAGTTAAGTTATAGCATCCATGATATGATGACATGATATTTCATGAAAAGAAAGTTCTCCAAATATATTTTCTTTAAAGGCAATCCAAAGTTTAAGTCTGAAAATTCTGTTTTGAAATGGCACAAAAATGGAAGTTTCTCGAGTGAGTCATTCAACAGGACAGGCTGTTCCTTTTGGCTGTTCTATTCAAGCTACTCTCCAATCTCAAAAGTTTAAAAATACATGCCTCTGTCCCAAATGGAGTCATCATCTATGGCTTGGTACACCAAATCATGATTTAGATCCAGGAAATAACTTGACTCACCTATTTCTCCTTCGGGTTTTTAATAATACATTTCTCAATGTAAATTTCTTTCAAATTGATGTCCATGTGTTAGCTCCAATGGAGATTAGTATAGCTGACTACCATTAAAATCTAATGGATTTCTCTCAGAAGCTGGAGGTACTATAAATATTTTAAGGGAAAGGAGTTGTGTCTTAATCTTCTTAGAGTCCTTCAAAGATCCCAGCCTGGTAGCTAGCCTAGATAAGTGATCAATACATAATTTTTAAATTGGACATAATTGTTGTAGGTTTAAAGAATTTGTTTACTTGCTAATAAAGGTACCAAGACATTCTAGTTAATGCATTCATACCTAAAATATTTATGAAATACCTATGGTTTCATGGAAATCAGGGATTTAGGGCTTAATTGTGTTATTTGATTGAAACCAACAGAAATCCAAATCAGAATAACCTAAACACAAAAGGGAATTTATTGTTCTTTGTAGTAGAAAGACCAGCATATGTTGGAAGAAGTGTTTTTGTTTGTTTTTATCCCTCAGCTTTGCTTGCTTTTGTTTGGCTTTATTCTCCAACTTCCCACCTTGTTATGGGAAGATGGCAGCAGCAATTTGAGCCCTTCATTGTGTCAGCTTCACCAACTCACCAGAAGAGGCAGACCTTCCAGTTGTTCCAACAACAATTTCAGACTGACTTTCACAGTCCTTAATTGGCCAGGTTTGGCTCATAGGCCCAACCCTGAACCAATCATTGTCACCAACAAGACCTGAGTCTCCCTGGACCTGAGAGATAGGCCAGCAGACCCATATGACTAGAGCTGAGGAAGGTGGTTCCCAAAGGATAGTAGAGGTGATGTTGCTACAAGGTAGATCCTGAATGGGCAAAAAATAATAAATGTCCATTTCAAGAAGATTGACATGTGTCAGACACAATCTCAGCCTTCAAGGAGCTTATAGTCTGGTGGGTTACTTATTTACAGACTTTAATACAAAATAAACATTCTTGTGTTTCATTCATATTCCTGAGTAGAATTCAGACATAGAAATCCACTTTCACAAAATGTTCAATTGCAAAGCATTTAGCACAGAACTTTACATCAGGGACTCCTCAATAAATGCTTGTTTAAGATTAAATACAACTTCCCCAACACTTAAATACATCTACCCTAACCTTACCTTCATTCTTACCCCCAATTAAATGATTGGACTTTCTCCTTAGTTGGAAATCACCAGTGCTTTTCTGAAAACCCTAGGCAAATGCATAAATTACTAAGGCATATTTTTATGGCAGCCATTCCTTACAGCACGATTCTCCTGGTTGTGTGAGTAAGATTCGGGCTATATGCCTGTCAACACACAGACTCAGCTTTTGAAGTCCAGGGTTATTCCTGTTCTTTGGTGCCAAAGCACTGTGGAATGAAAATCAGAGAAATGCACCACACCAGAAGGAAGGGGCTACCATTACGTCTTAGCCTAGGTTCTATAGAGAAGCAAAACCAGTGAGGCATAATTTACTTAAAGGAAATGGCTCACGCAATTGTAGGGCTGTCAAGTCCCAAATCTATGGGTCAGGCAGCAGGCTGAATGCTTCTGCTGGCTCACACGGTTGCAGGGCTGACAAACCCAAAATCTGCAGCTCAGGCTACAGGCAGGCTTAAGTCCCAAGAACCAGAGATCAACAATGAGAAGACTGCAGAGTTGAGAGGGAGACAAAGAGAGAGGGAGGGAGGGAGGGAGAGAGGAAGGGGGGAGGGGAGAAAGAGAGGAAAGGAAGTGAGGAAACAAGGGGCAGAGGTGCTTACTTGTCTATGCCAAGAAATTTGGAATACAGCTACCTGGCCAACCAACAGGAAGAGATCCATATTTGTGCCCATTCAAAAGAAAGGTGATCCAACAGAATCTGGATATTATTAAAAATATCATTAATATCACAACAAGTAAAATTTTGCTGAAGATCATTCAAAGTGTTTGCAGCAGTACATCAACAGGGAACTGCCAGAAATTTAAGCTAGATTCAGAAGAGGGCGTGGCACAAAGGATATCACTGCTGATGTCAGATGGGTCTTGGCTAAAAGCAGAGAATAACAGAAAGATGTTTACCTGTGTTTTATTGACTATGCCAAGCTTTCGGCTTTGTAATCAA
Organism: Loxodonta africana; assembly: GCF_030014295.1. Lineage (NCBI taxonomy): Eukaryota > Metazoa > Chordata > Mammalia > Proboscidea > Elephantidae > Loxodonta > Loxodonta africana. The sequence goes on from NC_087357.1 coordinate 22,887,292, forward strand.
ACACCAAACCTGTTGCCATCAAGTCGGTTCTGACTCATAGTGACCCCGTAGGACAATGTAGAACTGCCTCCATATAGTTTCCCTGGAGTGGCTGGTGGATTCACACTTCCAACCTTTTGATTAGCAACCAGGCTCTTAATTACTGCACCACGAGGGCTACATTGGACTGTGTGGATCATAACAAATTATGGACAACATTTCAAAGAAAGGAAATTCCAGAACACTTAATTGTGCTCATAAGGAACCTGTACATAAACAAAGAGGCAGCAGTTAAAAAGCAAAGATGTCACTTTGAGGACTAATGTGTGCCTGACCTAAGCCATGGTGTTTTCAGTTGACACATGAAAGTTGGACAAGGAATAACCAAGGGAAAACCAAAGAATTGATGCCATTGAATTATGTCATTAGGGAAGAATAATGAATATACCATAGACTGCCAGCCCAATAAAAAAATCTGCCTTGGAAGAAGTACAGCCACAATGCTCCTTAGAAGCAAGGATGGTGAGACTTTTTCTCACATACCTTGGACATGTTACCAGGAAGGACCACTCTCTGGAGAAGAACATCATACTTGGTGAAGTAGAGGGTCAGCAAAAAAAAAGGAAGGCCTTCAATGAGATGGACTGACACAGTGGCTGCAACAATGGGCTCAAGCATAACAATGATTGTGAGGATGACACAGGCATTGGCAGTGTTTCATTCTGCTGTACCTAGGGTTGCTGTGAGTCAGAACTGACTCAACATCACCTAAGAACTAAGAGAGTAAAAACCAAACCAAACTTACAAGAAATATAAAAGGGGGTCCTTTGTTTAGAGAACCAACATCAGAAAACAACGAGAGTCTAGGTCACAGGGCAGCCAGACACCAACCTAGGTAAAGAATTCTCTATAATAAAACAAAGCTGAAAGACTTAAAACAGAGAAACAGAGATGTCAACCTGTAAATGATGATAACATCAAAATAGTAAAAGGGGGAGTAAATAGTGTAGGTATAAAACCAAAAAAAAGCCATTGCTGTCAAGTCGATTCTGACTCATAGGGACGCCATAGCACAGAGTAGAACTGCCCCACAGAGTTTTCAAGGAGCACCTGGTGGATTTGAACTGCCAACCCTTTGGTTAGCCACTGTAGCACTTAACCACTACACCCCCAGTAGAGATATAGAAACTCCAAATGGAGAGGAAATCAAGGCGATATCAAGTAATAAAAACTGGTCCAAACTTAGTAAGATAAGGGTAAATTTCAAGTTAGCCACAATGAAAGTTAATGTAGTCACTCATCAGAATAAAAAAGAAAACATAAATACCCAGTAAACACAAAATGCATAATAACAAAAGAAAAGGAAACTCATGAACAAAATGAACCCAGCATAGGAAAGTAAGAGGAACAAAATGTCAGCACCATGTACACACACACACACAAAACCACAATAATATGACAGCAATGGACTCATACCTATCGATAGTCACACTGAATATAAATGGCTTAAATGCTCCTGTAAAGAGAGAGTGGCAGAATGGATTCAAAAAAGAAAATGACCCATCCATGTGCTATCTATAAGAGACACACCTTAGACACAAAGACATAAATATATTAAAATTCAAAGAATGAAAAAAAAAATATGAAGCAAACAACAACCAAAAACAAGCAGGAGTGGCAATACTAATCTCAGATAAAATAGACTTTAAGGCAAAATTAACCATAAAAGACAGGAAGGATATTGTATAATGATTAAAGGGATAATCTACCAGAAAGACTTAACCTTAATAAATATCTATGCACCCAACCACAGAGCTCAAAAATATGCAAAATAAAGTTTAACAGCACTGAAATAGAAATAAACAGTTCCACAAAAATAGTAGACTTTGACATACCACTCTCGATAAAGGACAGAATATCTAGAAAGAAACTTAACAAAGATACAGAAGATCTAAAGACCACGATCAACCAGCTTGACCTCATAGACGTATGTAGAGCACCCCACCCAATAGCAACAAAGTATACGTTATTTTCCAAGGCACGTGGAACATTCTCCAGAACAGACCACTTTTTAGGTGACCAAACAACCCTCAACAAAATCTGAAACGTTGGAATAACACACAGTGTTCTCTCTGATCACAATGCCATAAAAGTAGAAATCAATAACAGGAAGTGCAAGGAAAAAATCAAAAGCATGGAAACTGAACAACATCTTGCTTAAAAAATAACTGGGTAATGGAAGTAATCAAAGAGGGAATAAAAAAAAAATTCCTAAAATCAAGTAAGAATGAAAACACATCATACTAAAACCTTTGGGACACAGCAAAGGCAGTGCTCAGAGGTCAATTTATAGCAATAAACCCACGTATCAAAAATGAAGAACAGGCCAACATCAAAACATTAGCCCTACTACTTGAATAAATAGAAAGAGAACAGCAAAAGAAGCCCACAGGTATCAGAAGAAAAGAAATAATAGATTGGTGTAGAGATAAATGAAATAGAAGATATAAAAACAATAGAAAGTCAACAGTACCATAATTTGTTTATCCATTCATCTATGGTACATATACAGATGATGGAATACTACACAATGATTAAGAACAATGATGAATCCTCGAAACATCTCCCAACATGGATGAATCTGGAGGGTATTATGTTGAGTGAAATAAGTCATTCACAAAAGAACAAATATTGTATGAGATCACGATTACAAAAACTCAAGAAAAGGTTTACCCCAGAAAAAGAAAATCTCTGATGGTTATGAGGGAGCAGAGGGGTGGGGAGTGGGAAATCACTAACTAGGTAGTAAACAAATGTTAACTTTGTTGAAGGGAAAGACAACACATAACACTGGGAAAGTCAGCACAACTTTACCAAGGCAAAGTCATAGAAGCTTCCTAGACACATCCAAACACCTTGAGGGACTGAGTTACTGGGGCTGAGGGATGGGGACCACAGTCTCCGGGGACATCTAGGTCAATTGGCATAATAAGGTCATAAAGAAAATGTTCTACATCCTACTTTGGTGAGTAGTGTCTGGGGTCCTAAAGGCTTACAAGTGTCCATCTAAGATACATCTATTGGTCCCATAATGTTAGGAGCAAAGGAGAACAAGGAAAACCAAAGACACAAGTAAAATATTAGTCCAAAGAACTAATGGACATATGAATCAGAACCTCCACCAGCCTGAGCACAGAACTAGATGGTGCCCAGCTACCACCAACCGCTCTGACAGGGATCCCAATAGAAGGTCCTGGGCACAGCTGGAGAAAAATGTAGAACAAAATTCAAATTCACAAAAATAGATAAGACTTACTGGTCTGATGGTGACTGAAGGAACCTCTGAGACTGTGGCCTCTGGACACCCTACTAACTTGAACTGAAGCCACTCACAATGTCCACCTTTCAGCCAAATATTAAACGGGCCTGTAAAACAAACAATAACACATGTAAGGAACATGCTCCTTAGTTCACTCAAGTAAAGGAGATAGAATGGCAGCACCTGCCCAAAAGCAAAAAGGAGAAGGCAGGAAGGGACAGAAAAACTGGACAAATTGACACGGGGAATCTGGGGGTGGAAAGGGAAAGGGGAGGAGTGTTGACACATTGTGGGGATCATAACCAATGTCACAAAACAATCTGTGTATAAAATTTTTAATGACAAAAATAAATAAAATGGCCAATATCAGTCCATTTCAGCTCTCTAATGTCTAGGATATCAATCTTTATGCCTCCCATTTCATTTTGACCACTTCTAATTTTCCTAGATTTATACTTCACATATTTCACATTCTGATTGTTAATGGATGTTGCCAGCTGTTTCTTCTGATTATGAGTCAAGTCACATCAGCAAATGAAGGTCCCAAAAGCTTGACTCCATCCGTGTCATTAAGGTCGACTCTACTAGCATAGTGGTTAAGTGCTACAGCTGCTGACCAAAAAGTCGGCAATTCAAATCCACCAAGTGCTCCTTGGAAACTCTATGGGGCCATTCTACTCTGTCCTATAGAGTAGGAATTGACTCGATGGCAATGGGTATGGTTTTTTGGTCTTGGTACTTTGAAGAGGCACTCTTCCCCAGTTATATTTTCAGTGCCTTCCAACTTGAGGGGCTCATCTTCTGGCGCTATATCAAACTATGTTCTGCTGCTATTTATAAGGTTTTTGCCGACCATTTTTATTCAGAAGTATAGTGTCAGGTCCTTCGTCCTAGTCTGTCCTAGTCTAGAAACACCGCTGAAACCTGTCCACCATGAGTGACCCTGCTGGTATTTGAAATACCGGTGGCGTGGCTTCTAGCATCACAACAACATTCAAGCCACTACAGTACAACAAACTGACAGACCAGTGGTGTATTATATATGTCGTTATTTCACTGGGGACAATGAAGTCATTGCCATAGTACAATAAAAGTGCTTTCCCACTGGAATGTTAGTAAGATACCCCAAAGATTTTCTTAATAGCACTATTTTTTAAAAAAGCATTAAGTTGGAATGTATCATTTTCTGAGTTTTAAGCTTAATATGACTGAAGGAAACAATGGAGGTTATAATCCACTTTAAGTCTTGCTCCGTAGCTTGCCATTGGCATTTCTGAGTAGATGATATAAAGAAGAAGGGCACTTCACAGTCCCCATCTAGGACTAACTGGTTAATCAACTAGACTACATCATTGTATGGAAAAGTAGCTCCTAAAGAGAATTGATGACAACATGTTTCATTTACAGGGAGAGATTAAACTGGGCCATAATGGAAACAGCCAGGAAATAGAAGCAAAACTTTTTCTGACTAATAAACTGGGCCAGGCTGACTGTTCCTTTTTGACTGTGTTGATGGGAACATCAGACATCAGGTTATTGTGTTTGCAATAGAGCACTGGGGCCATAAGTTTAGGGAGTAAGGACCAATTTCTTCCACTTGCCTTAGTCCTGCTGGGTCTTGGGCTGGGAGGCAGATGATGGATTGCCTATAGGATATGTAATTACTGGAGCAGGAGAAGAAGGTTGTTCTGGCTTTTCTGAATGAGAAAGAAGTCTGAATGACATAAGAAGGGCTATTGATTTTCATATACAAAATTATGCTAAGAATGCTAAGCAGGGGTTTTCTACCTGAAGTGGCAGTGAGTCCCTTGGAGCAGCTGGGGCATCGTGATCTTGTTTTTGTGCAGAGGGTGAAGCCTAAGTACATGTAAAGTTTGTTTACTTTTGTAAAGGCAAAATGGTCTTACCATTCTACCATATGACCCAAATGCCTCATGATAAAGTCTCTTAAGGACTACACCGAGGCAAGGTGGGGCTTCGCCTCCCTTAATTGGGATCATGTGTTCTAATAAGTCTGTTTATTTGTACTATAAATGCTGGGCAGAGCGAATGTGATAAGGAGACACTCAGGCCATGTCCCAGTGAAGAGGTAGGGCAGATAGAGCCACATATGAAGATGGACTTGTTTCAGTTTGTTTGATAGTGATGGCAGAGTCACATTTTGTATCCCTACCCCAGTCCCAAGAGAAAAAGTCACTTGTCTGTGGTCACATAGCTAGTCAGTGAGAGGCAGACCCAGGGCCTCAGCATTCACCTCCTGCTTTCCAGGCTTTCTTTCGTTTGTGACCCTATAGGACAGAGTAGAACTGGCCCATACTTTCAAGACTGTAAATCTTCTTCTTTTTTTTTTTTCCTCTTTTTTTTTTTTATTGTACTTTAGAGGAAGGTTTACAGAACAAACTAGTTTCTCATTAAACAATTAGAACACATATTGTTTTATGACATCGGTTAACAACTCCACAACATGTCAACACTCTCCCTTCTCGACCTTGGACCTTGGACCTTGGGTTCCTTATTGCCAACTTTCCAGTCCCCTCCTGCCTTCTAGTCCTTGACCCTGGGCTCTTGTGCCCCTTTAGTCTCGTTTGGTTTTATGCGCCTGTCTGATCCTTGGCTGAAGGCTTTCCCAGGCTTTCTGCTACATTGGAATCAGAAGACAAGACCATAGTGTCTTAGTTTGCTAGTGCTGAGGAAACAGAAATACCATGAGTAGATGGTTTTAGATAACAGGAGTTTATTTTCTCACAGTTCAGGAGGCTAGAGGTCTGAATGCAGGACATTAGCTCTAGGGGAAGTCTCTTTCTCTCCTGGCTCTGGAGGAGGATCTTTGTCTCAGCTTCTGTAGTCCTGGTGTTCCTTTGTCCCTTAGAGATCTTCACATGGCATCAGTCTTTATCTTCACCTGTTTGTGCTCGCTCCTGTGTCTAACCTGTTCCCTCTATAACTCAGAAGTGATTAGGCTTTGGACACACCCCACACCTATATAGCCTCATTAACACAACAAAGAAAACCTCATTCCCAAAGGGATGGCATCCACAAGTATAAGGGCCAGGATTCTAACACATCTTGGGGAGACACAATTTAACCTATAAAACATGGCTATGTAGCCCATCTCTAAAAGGTCCCTTAATCAGTCTCAGAATCCTCATCTAAAAAATAAAATCCTAATACCTGTTTTACTTACCTCTCAGGGCTTTGGGGACAGATAGGAGACGTGCAAATACTTTGGAAACTAAGGCATTAGTTAAATGTAAGGGTACTTAAGGGTTGATTTCTACTCTAGCACATTGTCTCCCAGACTCCTGGAAAAGTCTCCCTCTGCCATGTTTCTCATCCCAGTAACATTCCTGTTTGTGGCTGCTCTTTGGGGAGAAGGCAGAACTTGTTCTTTCTGATGACTTGGAAAGGAACTGTTCGGAAATAATCATGGCATTGCTGAAAAAATTGTCCCTCTTCAGAAAGCCAGGTATGTATTTAGTGATGTATCAAAGACTCTTTTTGGAGCACATGAAGGTTTTTGTATATAAAAAGACAGAGCAAGAAACACTTTTTCAGCAATCAGCTTTCAATTATTATGCCACTTAGACATTACAGGAAAACCTAGAAGCATTACAATGGGCCAACATTTCTCTATGGTTTTCCCTGGTAGAGATGCAAGGAAGAAGCAGTATTGTAGCACTCATGTCTGATAGGAAACAGCATCAACCTCCTAGATTATGATCTCCATTTTCTTCTTGAACTGTGAGGTAGCCAAAGACTGAAGCACTCCAGCCTTATCAGTCAATGCCCCTTCAAGGAGTGACTGTTAGTATCAAGCACTGTATTAAGTGCAGCTCAAAGGCAGCATGAAGAAAAGGGAACTTCCCATGAATCCATTCACAGGGTTTCCCTTTTTCTTTTGGCTGCTAGAGAGCTCAGAGCCAAATATGTGATCCACCTACAGAATTGGAAGAAAGGGCTTTCATTATTTGTTTAATGGGGTGCATTTTAGATACCCTCTGTGTCCCTATCCTTGCTTTATTTTTCTATCTTTTCTCCTACTAGTTTATCCCATCTTGTGTTTTATAATGTAACCTGCTAAGCTGCTTCGAATTCTCTTTGGAACAACATGATGTATAGATCACAGGAACTCTAGGTATGGGCTGGCCATTCTTCCTCTCTGAGGCTGAATAGAATTTGGCTGGGATCCCTTCCTGCCCTAAGATTCAATGAGCCCACGAATTTACAATCAAATTGGGAAATTAATACTAATACAGCAGACAGCTTGAGATCACCACTGAAATTACACCTTTAAAGGTTTGAAGAGTGTGTGGTGGGCTGAGGGCAGAATAACACAATGTAGGGACAAGGCCCAGAGCTGGAGGATGTTAGTGCTGAAAAGTGATCTGGCAATCTGAGTCTTAACCATTTATTTTGCAGATGAGGAAACTGAGGCCCAGAGACACGTGTTTTGCCTAACTGCTTTGCGCTTTAGATGGCTGCTTGCAAGCTTTTAAGACCCCAGGCACCAAGCAGTAAACCAGGAGGTAGAACTGAAACACTAAACCTGATATTAGGCCAATTAACTGGGATGTCCCATGGAACCATGACCCAGTCTCCAAACCAAGAAACCAAATTCCATGAGGTGTTGTGTATAAGCAACCTTATCTAGTCCAGGTTTATGTATGTGGCAGGGCAGAGTCCTCCCTTTCCTCCACCCCATCTTCAGTTAAGATGGGCAACAGGTCTTTTAACATCATAATATATCAAAGTTCTGCAATGAGAGGTGATCTGTATTAGCAAGAGAAAAGATTTATTTCCGTATAGATATCATACTAACAAACGTGAGCATCCCTCACAGTATTATTCTTGCCAAGGCAGGTTCTTGAAGTGTCAGAGTGAGACAGGTCAAGAAGCAACAGCCTGAAAGGAGGAAGTTATACTCCTCTGACCCAGGGGAAGTCTCAATAAGAAGTCAGGACCCTGGTGGGAGAAGAGTAGGACAAGGGAGAGGAAGGAAAAATCAGGGAATGTCTTCAGGGCACTCATGTGGGCAGACTTTCCAGCCCTGAGCAAAAAGATACCCAAAAGGAGCTGAAAAGGAATGTGTTTATTGCTCTCAGTGATCTTTGTTTTTCATTGGTTATGAGTAAGGCTGGAACTTTCTGGGGACGAGCTGACCCTGAAAGCCTATTTGACCATTGCAGTGCATAGTGGCAGGGATAAGGAACTCTGCTGTCTGTGTGCTCCTGCCTGGGCTTGGATTTCCACAGCCATTCCATAGTCTGTCAATGCTAGTTTGAACTCTGGGTCTACCCTCCCTGGTGTAGTAAACTCCATTAGCTTGAGGTCATCTAAACATTTAATGAGGATATTTTCTATTATGCTCTTTGAAAATTAAAACCCATTATCATAGAAGACTTTACAGAGAAGATGGAACTTCTGGGGACCTGAGCATAATTGTCATAGCGGGTAGAAAGAAAATATTTTTAGGATTAATGATCATCACCAACCACCGTCCAAAAGTATCTTCCTGTAATTAATATGTTTGGTGACAAATTCCTTGGCTCCAGTGACTTTTCAGTAGAAATGTCAACTTTGTCATTTTCCTCCTGACGTGTAGCATCTCTAATTACTGAGTATTTTGGAGCTGAAAATTACAGATGCTCTTTTGGAAATGGAACTTTAAAGATGATTTTGGAGACATTCTAATGTTGCTTACCCCGCATGTCTGGGCCTTTATTGAATAAGCTTAACATTTCCAAGGTGGAGTGGAAACAGTAGTTAGAGGGGGAAAGCAACTCATGGTAACCCAAGACCTGAGAGCAGGGGCAGTAGAATTTGGTCTTACTGGTGCTGCATGACACAGTGGTTAAGCACTATGGCTGCTAACCAAAAGGTCAGCAGTTCAAATCCACTAGCTGTTCCTTAGAAACCCTATGGGGCAGTTCTACTCTGTCCTGTAGGGTTGCAATGAGTCAGAATTGACTTGACGGCAATGAGTTTGGTGCTGAGTTGGTCCAGAGAAGGGGACCTTTCAAAAATTTAGGGCATTTTACAAAACATTATTCTTCATTTATATTTGTTATATTTTCAAAGCATTAGAGAACTACTTTTTGGTGTAGTGGTCAAAGATGTAACTGACCGATACTAAACTAGACTGACTTTCACTCCAACTTCTGCCAGCTAGCTCAGTTGAAATGTACAGAATAAATGAGCTAATGGAAAAAAAAAAATCATACAGAAAGTAGAGTTTGCCTGATTTCACATTTCTATTTGTATGGGAGATTTTATGTTTTCTTTTTGAATAGGAAAAAGTTATTACCATAAATGATGTGACCCATTGGCGAGCTTCCTGCAGTAGGGAACTCTCCTCCAGTTGGACTCTGACTGGTGCACTTTGCAAGCAGCTAACTTTAGGGGATGACATGCTCGAGAAGTCCATAGAGCTGTTGCAGGAATGTGGGGTGAATCAAGCCAATGCCCCGGCCTCACCATACCTGGACAGGTGTACTTGGAAAGCATCTGAGGAATGCCAATTTCTTATGGGTTACTCTTAATCTTGCCTGAACCACAGAGAAGATTAATGCCATTGGAAATGGAAATGGTTTCATTTGATGTGTTTCTGAAGGTTTGCCTTGTTAGCGTTCTGGGTGAAACTTTCAGATAAAAAGCTCTTAGTGGGAAAACAGAAAAGCCATTATTATGCTACCTTTAAACCTTTCTTCCTTTTCTGTTTCAATTTAGAGATTTAAAATGCCCTCTTGTTTCCACCCCTTGCCTTGTTTCATTTTTATTCTTGCTAAAAGGAATAGCTATTTAGGAGGTAAGAAATAAATCAATGGATGACGTCTTTTCTTAAGCATCTGACAGTTTCCTTAATGTAGATAAGAAATGGATTTATTTTTTTAAAGATCTTGGGTGTTATTTTCTTTTGAGTTTGAGTTAAAAGTATAGGGTACTTCAATAATAGAGAAACTCATTTGATTTTAGACCCAGAGAAAGTCTTAGAAATAATTTAATCAAACCATCTTATTTATAGATGAGCAATGCAATGCACATAAAAGCAAATATCTTTTCCAAGGTCACACAGATGAATGGTCATGGTGCTGGGTCCACTACTGACTGACCCACGCACTCATTGGCTCGTGAACCAGATGAGTGCATGAGTGGTTCAATAGTGAACCAGATAAACCAGATGGATGCATGAGTCATTCAGTAGTGAAGCAGATGGGTTAAGAAGCCAATGATAAATATTCATTCCCCTCCCACCCTCTTTGCCATCCCCAGGTCTCCTTTACTTGTTTTTGACCTCACTTCTGTTTCCATCTCTCTCTAATTTCATGATCTTCCTGCTCCAGTTCTGTCTCTGGCCACTGATATTTAGGGCTTCCTCTCTAGTCTTGGAAATTTGATGCTTGTCTTTCCCTCTGGTTGTCAGTATGTATGTTGGCTCAGATAGGGGTGCCCTGCTCCAGTTTCAGCCCTCCAGACCCTAAGCTTAATTGTAACAATACAGCTACCATCCTGACTGGACTTGTTACCTCCTGGTCCTAGGTTCTTTCCATGACACCATTTGCTTTGGTCAGAGCACACTTCATTGGTAGCTGCTGAGATTTTGTCAGCATACAAAAGACATTTCCCCTCCTTTCTCATGTCCTGGCATCTTTAATGACTTGTCATTTCTTTGGAGGTTTGATGAAATGGGGCTGTGAGCTGGCCTGTCCTGAGAGAAAATCATGTTAAGAGCGCTAATGTGTTCATGTGCTAAAATTCTCCCAGCAAATGTGACATTTAAAAGGCCTTTTGAAAATACCTGCACCCAAAAGAGTAACGTTGGTGATGAAAATTTCAGGCAATGTAGAAAGTGAGTAAAGCAAATTCGTCTGTTCAATTTGAGCCATCTGAGGCCCCCCGAAATCATAACATTTAAATGGCTGTCTTCCCTACTCTTGTGTGCAATGCTTGGTAACAAGATTTGGACCTATAGTGAGAAGACCTGGATTGGAGTCCTGCCTCTGCTCCTTGTTCACTGTATTCTTTTTCACATTTGTACCTGCCTTTGGTCCTCCTGAAAGCGTGGTTGAGGAGATAAAATAGATTCAGCCCCTTCATCATTTGACTCCCAAGACAGGTACACTCTAGTTTCTGTTCCTTCCTCTCTGACTACTTTTGCTCAGTCCTTTCCCCTAGTTCTCCTTTTTCTGACCACTTCTCACAGAAAATGTGCCCCAAATATCAATATCAAGAGTCAATGATTCTCTCCCACCACCTTTGAGAAATTACCTCTAGAAGTGACCATCCATTCATATTTTCAGCCCTAACTGCTCTCCTAAGTTTCACATCTTGGCCTTATATACTTGGGAATACTTTAGAGGCTTGAATCAACATGTCCACAACTATACTTATCTCTTCCATACTGGTTTGCTGATATTCTTACACATTCTAATTCATCGAATGGAATTATTATATACTAAGTCAGCCAGGTCAAGTTCCTTTATTTAATTAATATTTATCAAGACCCTACTATGTACCCAGTAAATCCCCATCATTTGCCCTCTTCAAGCTTTCTCATCCTGTACAATTAATTGGGTGAGTTGTTCTACTTACTTTATACTTCCCACTGCCTCTGCCTTTACTTGTCCTTATTTGGATTTCTGGCTCCTAACTAACCTCTTGGCCTATAGTTTTGCCGTCCCCTCCAAACCACTCTCAACCTGGACATCAAATTATCTTCCCAAACCAGCATGTCAGCGCCATTTTGGTGACCCACTCTTACACTATCATGTGAAAGAAATGTTGTACTAACCCAAGGAGTGATATGCTTGTTAGGCCTTTCTCCTGGTACTAGGGTCCAGCTCTTAGACCCTGGGAAAACCCTACAGAAACCAAACCATTGCCGTGGAGTCAATTCCAACTCACAGTGACCCTGTAGGACAGAGTAGAACTACCCCATAGGGTTTTCAAGGAGCAGCTGGTGGATTCAAACTGTCGGCTTTTTTGTTAGCAGCTAAACGCTTAACCATTGCGCCACCAGGGCTCCAAGGATGACGCTATGAATGTGAGCTATATGGTTTCTTAGGTCATCTGATCAAACCCACATGTAAGAGAGAGAATCTAAGAGGGATCTGAAAGGACATAACTGGGCGCTTGTGGGTCCTGATTCAGGCTCAAGGGCTCCCTGCCTGGATAGCATTACCAGCCCAGGCCAACTCCAGGTATCTAAATGGGGCTTAGACATTTGAGGAAGTCATGCCAAAGTGCAGGGTAAGGGCCTTGCTTGCCGACCAAGGGCAATATTGCCTAGAGAGCTATCTCAGCCTTCCATTTCACTTTGTATGCAGACCTGGGGTTCTCAGCCCTGATTGCACATTACCAACACCTGGCAAGCCTGCTAAAAGTAGCCTGGGAGCCAACCCTAGAGATTTTGAATTTCTAGGTCTGGGATTGAAAGAGGGCATAGGAAGTTTTTAAAAGCTCTCCAGGTAATTCTAACATGCAGCCAGTTTCGAGAATCAGGAATATAGACAAGGTCTCACATGTCATATTATCTTAGAAGGGAAGTCTTTCTAGGGAGGCTGGGACTGCTTTGAAGATATATAGAGGACTCTGCTTTCTGGGAAGGAAGAACCCTTCTGTAATCAAGTAAGTACCTCATAAATATAACCAGTTCTTGTTATTCACAGTAGTTATGTTCTATAAGTTTGCTGGAACACTGAACTAGCCAATGTGGTACCAGCCTTGTTCTACCTCAGCTGGGAAGGTGGACCTCAAGTGACTTAAGGTTTTCTCTACTCTGTGCATGTGCCTGTCTGTCAATGACTGTGAAAGCACTGTGAATACTGATTTGAGGGTAACAAATAAATTTCAGTGAGCAGACAAAAGTGGAAACCACAAATAATGAGGATTATGTTTGCTGAGGAAGAGGATACTAGCCTGGTTCAGTTACGTTTAATATGAAATTGTTCCAAATCTCCTGTGGAACATACATTGTTGTCAGTTGATGACAATACAAGGCTGATAAAGACAGGTTCTCTTGCCTTGTAATTAATATTCTAGTGAAAGAAGGGGACATATGAATGGGCCACTTCAATGGTATGTAGTAGGGGGTGTAACAAAGGTAAGAGAAGTTAGCTAAGTCTGGGGGCTGTGAAAAGCAGAAGGATGAATGGGACTGGGCCAGATGAAGGGCTGTATTCCAGGCACAGGCTTACATACAAGCAAAGGAGGAAACCTAAGAAGCCATGGTGTGCGTATAATACCTCAAACAGTTTGTGGAGCATGCGCTGTGAGGGAGGCAGCAGGAAGAGAAAGGAAGCTGGAGAAGGATGTAGGGTGCAGTTTGGAGAGGGTGGTGATTGCCATGCCAAGAGCTTGGATTGAGCCTTAGCTAATAGGATCCTGAGCCAATAGGAAGACATTGAACAGTTTTACTGACTAGAGTGCCATGGTTGGATTTGCATTTTGAGTGGGAGTTGGAGACAGTGTGGAAGATAGGTAAGAAGAGATTTGAAGGGAATAACTTTGGATACAGAGAAATTGGTTAGAAGACACCTGCAAAAGTTTAAGTGAGAAACAATGAGAATGTGAACCAGAGCTGTGTTAGTAAAATAGTGATGATAGTCCAGAAAGATTTGAGAAGTTTCTGGAGGCAAATCCTTCAAGGCTCGGTGCATGACTGATTGAATGATGATGGAGAGGGGCTGGAGGTGTCTGTCTAGGTGGACCAGTGTTTTAGCTGTGATGCAACAGGGAGCACAGGAAGAAGATCAAGTTCTAGAAGGGCTTCAAACCACAAAATCCAAACCCATTGCTATCGAGTAGATTCTGACTCATGGCAACCCCTATGGAACTTTGCTTCACGGAGTTTTCAATGGCTGTAATCTTATGGAAGTAGATCGCCAGGGCTCTCTTCCACAATGTTGGGTGGATTCAAACTGCCAACCTTCTGGTTAGTAGCCAAGAGCAAACCTCTGGTATTTAAGGGGTCCATAGGACTTTCGGTTGATTTCTATACAGACCTTCAAACCTAGGCTGTGGCGTGTGGAGAAGTGATAGTAATTGGAGGTTCAATTCTTTGACTTCCATGACTCTGTCAGACTGAGTTGCTGGTGAGGAAATTAAAAGCAAGAAATCCATTTCCTGAGAGGATTGTTTCTTCCATTAAATTCCTCAGCACAAAAGAATTTCACTTCAAAATTCCTCCTAATCTCTTATCATGCAATTGTGGGCTACTCCAAGAATAAGATTTTTCTTTTATTTCCATCTATCTGTTTACTTTTTTCCCTCCAAATATTTAAGAGGGAAATATGGCACTGGGGCCAATTTGGAGACCTTCAAGACCTTTGGCATTTTCGTTAGCAAATGGGAAATTCCACATTTTGCTCAGGGAAATTACTTCCAATTCTTGAAAGCATAATAATTTTGCATGTTACACTAGGGATAGAATTCCTGATGAAAACGCTAAGTATCCATTCCTCTGTAATTAGATTGAAATGTTCCTCACTTGTTTTTAACACATAACTGAGCGTGGGAGGGAAGTGAATTAGTTTGGGCTGCAGCAATGTATCAAGAGAAGAATCATCCTTAATTGAATAAAAGATAAATATGAAATACAAGAGCTTTACTAAAAGCACACACGAAATGTTTTTACTTTTGAATAAAGTTCTTTCTAAAAAAGGAACATTCGTTGTTGTAGAAGAAGAGACGGGGAATGGAAAAAAACCTGTTAAGGTAAAAAAGTAACAGGTCAAATTAAAACTCAAGATAAAATAAGACTGTTGCTATTGATAACCATGCTATGTGGAAGGCATTGTATTAGGTATTGAGGAGCAATTGAGGTGATAGTGTGGCATAGAGCAGAGAGCCTGTCCCCATCAGTAGTGAGCTAGGTACTTTGTCTTGATCACAGCCATTTATATTTCTTTCTTTGTGAATTACTCATTCATATATTTGTATGTTTTAGTTTTTTGGCTGTCTACAATTTTTATTGATTTGTAAGAGCTCTTTGTATATTAGGAATTGTCTTAGTTATCCAGTACTTATGTAACAGACATACAACAAGCAGACAGATGGCTTTAACAGTTTGTTCTTTCACAGTCGAATAGGCTAGAAGTCTAAATTCAGGGCATCAGCTCTAGGGGAAGGTTTTTTTCTGTCTGGAGGAAGGTCCTTGTCATCAATCTTCCCCTGGACTAGGAGCTTCTCAGGGTAGGAACCACAGGTCAAAAGGATGTGCTCTGCTCCCAGTTCTGTTTTCTTGGTGGTATGAGTTCCTCCTGTCTCTTCGCTCACTTCTCTCTTTTATATCTCAAAACATATTGGCTCAAGACACAATCCAATCTTGTAGATTGAGTCCTGCCTCATTAACATAACATCCACCTATCCCACCTCATTAATGTCACAGAAGTAGGATTTACAACACATGGGAAAACCACATCAGATGACACAATGGTAGATAATCATACAATGCTGGGAATCATGGCTTAGCCATACTGATGCACATATTTTTGGGATACACAATTCAATCCATGACAGGAATATTAATTTCTTAATACGCTAAAAATTATATACTTATACGTTTATATATATACTAAGTATTCTCTTCTGATATTTTAAGTTTCTATGATGTCAAACTTAATGGGTAGTAAAATATGGCATGTTAGTTTTTTCTTTTATGGCTTTTGGGTACTTTGTCACGTTGAGGGAGTTCCTTCCCAACCAAGTCTTATAAAACTGTTTTCCTGTAATGTCTCGTAGGGCTTTTGTAGGTCTCCTTTTATCAGCTAGATTTTTAAAAATAAACTTTTTTCTGTAGAAAAATGCACAAATCTTAAGTTCAATGAATTACCTCCAGTTAGCTTTTTAAAGAAGTTTTAAGAGGTATATCTTTTTTATATCTAATGTATACATGTGATATATATATGTTTATATATATATATGGAGCTCTGGTGACACAGTGGTTAAGAGTTCCACTACTAACCAAAATCTACTTTCTGTCTCTAGATATGCCTATTCATAAGTTTGTTTTTTTATCCATCTGAAATATATTTTTGCATGTAGTATAGAAACCCTGGTGGCGTAGTGGTTAAGTGCTATGGCTGCTAACCAAAGGGTCAGCAGTTTGAACCCGCCAGGCGTTCCTCAGAAACTCTATGGGGCAGTTCTACGCTGTCCTATAGGGTCTCTATGAGTCGGAATCGAATCGACAGCAGTGGGTTTTGGGCAGAGTTCTAACTTTTTCTTTCTCAGATAGAAAATAATTGTCAAATTGGATGAATTAAGAAATAGCCCAGAGAGTATTATAGGAATTCAGAAGTAGGAGAGACCACTAATGATTGTGCAGACCAAGAAGGCTTCATGGAGGAGGTTGAGTTTAAGGTGGGCCTTGAAAGATGAGTGAAACTTGACAAATACCGGAGGGAAGGAGGGAAGAAGAGTGGCAAGTGACAAGACACAGATGCAGAAAAACCCACAGTCAGCTCAGAGAAGGTCAAGGAGGCCAGTCTCTCTGAAGCAGTTCATGTGTGTTAGAAATAATTACCTGTAAGGCTGGAAGAGGTAGTCTGGCCCAGACTGTGTAAGATATTACATAGTAGTCTGAGAATTATGTATCTTATCCTAGAAGGATTTGAAAATGGAAGCTGGAGGTGAGACAGCAGAAGCATTAGAGAATATGAAGATTTGAATTTTCTCTGTACAAGTGAAGAACCAACAGCAGCCTCTCCTGGTTCCCTTCTACCTCCTGTGTGGCTATCACTGGCTGGGAAGCCTTATTCACTGTCCTGTAAACCCTTTGTCCTCATCTATATTTTGGAAGGAGGACATGCTCCTTGTAGCTCTGTGATCCGGGATTTTGGGGCTGGGGTGCGGGGTGGGGAGGTAAGTTGCCTATTGAATGGCAGCCTATGGAAACAGTAGTAATAGCTAACATTTATCAAGCAAGGATTCTGTGCCTGGTTCTGCTGTGAGTGCTTCACATGGCTTAACTTATTTGCATCCTCTTGTCAATCCTAGGAGCAGTTATAAATATTATCGGTCCCTTCTACTAATGAGAGAACCCAGATCTAGGAGTTCAGTGACTTTCCCACAGCCATACAGCTAGTAAGGGTGGAACCAGGATTGGAGGCCAATGAGTCTGGCTCCAGGTCCCATATTCTTCCCCACTAGGCTAAACTGCCTCTCTGCCCTCTACATATGTTTTAATACACATCCCCAGAAAGCTTTCCCTTTCCTAAGTAGTTATGTAACCTGATTTTATGTCCTGACAAAGCACTTATTGGTAGGGGCAAAATTTTATGATTCTGGGCAGTTTTGGTTTTGTTCATTCTATCTGCTATCTTACAAAGCAGGCAAATCTCATTGACACAAGTCTCGGTCCATACAGAGCATGCTTTGCCATGTCCTATTGTCTCTGTAGGAGCCCTGGTGGTGCAGTGGTTAAACACTCAGCTGCTAATTGAAAGGTCAGCGGTTTGAACCCACCAGCTGCTTCACAGGTGAAAGATGTGGCAGTCTGCTTCTGTAAAGATTTACAGCCTTGGAAGTCCTATGGGGCAGTTCTACTGTACTATGGGGTTGCTATGAGTTGGAATCTACACCACTGCAATGATTTTTTTTTTTTTTCCTGTGATGCAGCAACTGGGGATATTCCAGGCTGAAGCTGCTACTTCAGCTCCGCTTCTGGAGCAAGAATGACAACATTGGGCTGATGGAGATACTCTTTCTCTCTTATTGCCATCAAGTCAATTCCGACTCATAGTGACCCTATAGGACAGGGCAGAACTGCCCCATAGGGTTTCCAAGGAGCAGCTGATGGATTCAAACTGCCAGTCCTTTGGTTAGCAGCCATAGCTCTTAACCACTGCGCCACTAGGGCTCTGATGGACACATGGTGGGAGTTATCTTAAACACCAAGATTTTTGTTTGCTTCTTTGTTTCACAGCATTGTTTGACTTTCCTGATTGATACACCTTCTGAGCTTTTGCAACCCTAAAGTGTCTTGAACTTCTCTGCTTGGTGATTCCTCTGGATTCTTCTAATGTTGTGTGCCATTCAGCGAACGTCCTCTTTCATTGCTTTTAATCTGCCTATTTGTTTTACATGTCTCCTCTTATCCATAGCCTCGTAAAATCCCTTTCCATAGTATGCCAGGGATGGTCTGTGTGACCAGTAGCATACGGCAAAAGTGATAGTATTTTGCTTCTGTGACTTTCACCTTGGGCGACCTTTCACTCAGCCTCTTTCTATCTTTATCTGTCTCACACTGGGGGAAGCAAGTGACTATGTTGTAAGCAGCTGGCCAACAGCCATCAAGGAACTGAGGCCTGCCAACAAGCCTGTGAGTGAGCCTAGAAGTGGATTCCCCAGCACCAGTCAAGCCTTGAAATGACTGGAGACCCTGCCAGCAGCCTAGCTTGACTGTAAACTTGTGAAAGACCCTAGGGCACAGCCGCCCAGCTAAGCCACCCAAGGATTCTGGACCCTGAGAAGATGTGAGAGAATAAACACTGCTTTAAGCCGCTAAATTTTGGGATAATTTGTTATGCAGCAATGCAATAGCTAACTAATACCTCTCCTGCAAACAGCTTAGGTAAAAGGAAATGTACTTTAAGAAATCAGAGGAATCTCACAGTGCCAAATTTCAGCAGCTCTCCTGACACTGCCGTTTTGAGATAGCATGGCTTCTTGATCTCCTGTGTGCTGGTTCATGTCTGTCATTCTGCATATTGATTTCTCTTTGTTCTTGCTGCCCATGAACATGGGCCTGTGTGTGGTGTGGGATTGCCATGGAGCTGTCATTGTCCGGACACCACATGTTCTTACTCTAGTGCCCAACACAGTCTAACTCAACCCCTGGTTCTTTGTAACATTCTCAGGAGAGAGGATCTAATCAGTCCAGCCTGGGTCAGATCATCTGTCATAGGCAATCAATAGTTGTGACCAGGGGCTGGGTCACTTGGCACTGGTTGCCTTTGCCCAGATTGAGAAATGGGCAGATTTATGCTAAAACAGGAAATTGTCACTGCAGGCAAATTCCCTACCATCTGCACTACACGCTAATAAATTCTTCGCTGGCAAAGTGAAACATGTTGGGTCATTTATTTCAATGTTTTATAAAAGCAGAATCCTTTTGAGAAGCCAATAATTGTCTTTAATTTATCTGATTGGTAAGTTTGTTTTCCCATTTTTAGCATTCATGAAGTAAGAACACCTGCAATTTTATGCACCAGTTACTATACCAGATAATGCTCTCCCTAAAGGAACTGGTTTCCTGGGGGGAAGAGGCCCATTTCGATGCAGATGCTTACGTTTGCAAAACACGAAGAAGTTGCTTAGTAAAAATTTCAACTGTTGGAAGGCAAAATAACGCATTAACAGAGCAAGGGTATTAGAGTCAGGTGAATCTGGGTTTGCATCCGGATTTTACAGCTGAATGACTTTGAGCAAATAACTGAATCCCTGTGAGCCTCACTCCACTCTTAGTAAGATGGAGATAATCTCTCTTACAAGATTTTTGTAAAAAGTAGATGCGTTGGCAAAGGTAGCATGCCTAACACAGTGCCAGGCATGTATTAAGTGCTCAATAAAGGCTAGGTCATTACTATGTTTGGGAAACATTTTTTCAGCCAAAAAATTGTAGATCTATTTAATAATTCATTTCATGTTATGGGAAAATGGTACCAGTATCCAATGCCTGCTCTTTATGTCTAGAAGACAGGGCTCATCTTGAGGAAAATAAGTGAGTCACATGTTCTCTCTCCACCTCAATGATTTTTACAATTATGAAATAGCAGGTCAGGTCAGAACACCTCCTGGTGTCAGGTTGCTCACCGGGTCAGACATGGTGAAATGGAACGGGCAATGAGAACTGCAGCTTGTGTAAATGCCCGATGGGACTTGGAGGCATTTCCTCCTCCTGCCTGTGTAAATGCAAATTATACTCATCTTTCTAGGTATCTTTCAAATGCCACCTCCAGCACAAACTCTCTCAGATTCTTCACTCTTACATGTATACTATTTCTCCTCTGGTCTCCTCCATTTCCTTCAATCCCTCTTATGATGTTGTCATTCAGTGCGTGTGCGTGTTTATTGAGCCCCTACTGTGTGTTAGGCAAAGAACCTTGGTGGGGCAGTGGATACATGCTCAGCTGCTAACTGAAAGGCTGGCTGTTCAAACTCACCAGCCTCTCTCCATGGGAGAAAGCTGTGGCAGTTTTCTCCTGGAAAGATTACAGCCTTGGAAACCCTATGGGGCACTTCTGCTTTGTCCTATAGGGTTCCTGTGAGTCAGAATCACCTCATGGGCAATTGGTTTTTGGTGTGCCAGGCATGTTAGCTATTAAGGAAATGGTAATAAGCTAGACCAGCTAGCTTTCTGCTCTCACAGAGCACTGGATACTCTCTTTGGTCCCGGTTGGTGTTCTGGCTGTCTCTTTTTCCTTACAGGGCAGCTCAAGGACTGTTTTTTTTTTTTTTTTTTATTCCTCTGTAGGTTCCTGTAGATCCTTGCTCCTGGTGCCAATGCTTTGGGACATGTCTTTGTTTTTCTTTGCAGGCACTTGTATTAGAGCAACTATAAAGTTTGAGGAGGCAGTCTGTTACATTGCAGTAAAATAAATAAATAAATAAAAATAAAGGGTTTGAAGTCAGTTTGAGTCCTAGCCTGATCTAATAATAGCTATGAAAAATTTGAGCTTTTTAGTGAATCTTTAGAATTCAATGTCTTAGTTACCTAGTGCTGCTGTAACACAAATACCAAAAGTAGATGACTTTAAGGAACAGAAGTTTATTTTCTCACAGTTCCGGAGAATGAAAGTCCAAATCAGGGTCTCAGTTGTGTCAATTTCTTTGTTGTTGGTAGCCCCTAGCATTCCTTGGTTCCTTGGCATTCCTTTGTTTAAAGATGTTTCTCACATGGTGTCTGTCTTTCCCCATGTGTATCTCTGTGTCTGTCATCGTTGTTGTTGGCTACTATCAGGTCGACCCCCAACTCATGGTGACCCCACACGTTACAGAGTAGAACTGCTCCATCGAGTCAGGTCGACCCCCAACTCATGGTGACCCCACACGTTACAGAGTAGAACTGCTCCATCGGGTTTTCTTGGCTTTAATCTTTATGGAAACAGTTTGACAGCCTATATTCTGTGGAACCACTGAGTGGATATAAACAGCCAGCCTTTGGGTTAGCAGCCAATCACCAGCCACTTGCACTACCCAGGCTCTTCTCTCTGTGTCTATTCTCATCTTTCTATAATTCAGAAGTGCTTAGGTTTAGGATCCACCCTACACTGGTATGACCTCATTAACATAACAAAAGAAAAACCATATTTCCAAACAGGATCACATCCATAGGTACAAAGGCCAGGAATTCAACAAATATTTTGGGGGGACACAACTTAGTCCATACCACTCAGTTTCCTCATCTATAAAAGGAAATGATAATCCTTACTTTGGCAGATAGTCATGAGAACTGTAGATCATAGTACAGGTCTGGTACCTAGTAAACACTCAGTGAGTGAAGCTAGTAGTTGTCATGTTTTTAGTCAAATATTTATTGAAGGCCTCCTTAGTCCCATCCCAGGCAGTGTTTTAAGCACTAAAGACCCTGCAGTGAACAAAAAAGTCCAAGTCCCTGGTCTGTGGAATTTATATCCTTGTTCTGGGAGATAGACAATAAAATATATGTCAAGATAGAAAGATAAAGCGCAGTAAAGGAATAGTAGTAGGGGAAAAGACGGGGCTGCCATTTTACAGAGAGTTATCTGGGAAGGCCTCTTTGATGAGCTACATTCTGAGTAGACACTGGGATGAAGTGAGGAAGTGATTCAGATAATTATAGAGTGTATTAGTCTCCCAGGCTGCCATAACAAAGCACTTGGAACTGGCTTAAAACAACAGAAATTTATTCTTTTACAATTCCAGAGGCTGGAAGTTTGAAATCAAGGTGTCAGCAGGGCCATGATTTCTCTGAAGGCTCTAGGGGAAGATCTTTCCTTGCTTCATCCTAGTTTCTGGTGGTTTCTGGCAATCCTTGGAGTTCGTTGGCTTGTAGATGCATCTCTCCAGTCTCTGCCTCAGTCTTCACGTGACCATCTCTGTGTCTGTGTCTCTTCTCTCTTTTTATGAGGACCATTCATATTGGATTGGGACCCACCCTGCTCCAGCATGACTACTCCATAGTAACTACTTCAGTATTATGTTAACTGATTACATAATTACCCTGTGTGCAAGTAAGGTCATGTTCACAGGTACCGGGGGTTAGAACTTCAACATATCGTTTTGGGGACACAATTCAATCCATACCAAACCTGTTGCCATCTAGTTGATTCTGACTCATAGCGACCCTTTAGGACAGAGTAGAACCGCCCCATAGAGTTTCCAAGGAGCACCGGGTAGATTTGAACTGCTGACCTTTTTGTTAGCAGCCATAGCTCTTAACCACTATGCCACCAGGGTTTCTATTCAAGCCATAACACTGTACTTAAAGTCTTAAGTGGGGTTGGTAAACTATAACTAAGGGTCAAAGCAGCCCAATCTCTGTTTTTGTAAATAAAGTTTGATTGAAATTCAGCCACACTTATTTATTTACGAATTGTCTATGGATGTTTTCCCACTAGAATGGCAGAATTGAGTAGCTGTGACAGAGATCATATGGCCAGCAAAGGCTAAAATATTCACTATCTGACCCTTCGCAGAAAAAGTCAGCTGACCCCTGTCTTAAGGATTGATCTATTGTGCAATTGCTTGTCTAAGCTGTGTGGTAGTAGGGAGCACATTATTACATAAAGATCAAGAGACTGCTTCTTATTTTTATCAAAATCATCAGAGATTACCATAACCTAACCATCCTAAGGATGAAATTCTTATGTTTTAAGAATTTTCTGAACTGTAAAAAAAATGGCTCCTGCCTTGGATAATGCTTACCTAATTTCACTTTTACTGGTGAGCTTTGCTCTTTTCTCAGGACTTCGGGTCCATCTCATATCTTCCCTGAGTTCTCCATCAGTAGAAGCATGGAAGCACTGTGAGCCTTTTGTGTTTCCAGCACCCAACAGGCAATGCCAATTTTGGAGGTAATTATCATGGAGTTCAGCAAAATAAGAGACTATTGTGTTGAAGGCCTCTCATTTCTTATCTGCTTTATTATCACCTAACCCACTCATTTTTTAAAATTGTTGTGAATATGTATGTAACAAAACTTTTGCCATTTCAACGTTCTCTTCATGTCCAATTTAATTGTATTCATCGTGTTGTGCAACCATCACCATTATCCCTTTCCAACTTTTCCATCACCCTTAGCAGAAGCTCAGAGTCTCCAAGGCAGTGAGTCCCTTTTCCCTCCTCCTGTCTGCCCCTGGTAACCACTAATAACCTTATGTCTGTATACATTTGTCAGTTCTAGATATTTCATACCTACTCACCTTCTATGGAATTCTTTTTGTACCTGACTGCATCATCTAGGTTTATTTTTTTTTCCTTATATTTATGATTATAAGTACAAGGCACAAGTTTTGTAGAAAAATTTGAAAAATACCTAAAGGTATATTAAAAAAAAGATGAGACCAAAAGAACTAATGGTGCCCTGCTATCACTACCAACCACTCTGATCAAAGATGCAATAGAAGGTCTCAGTTAGAATGGGAGAAAAATGTAGAACAAAACTCAAATTCGTAAAAAAGACCAGACTTACTGGACAGATAGAGACTAGGAAGCCCCGAGACTATCACCCTAAGGCATCCTTTAACCTGGAACTGAAGCCACTCCTGGAGGTCACCTTTCAGCCAAATAATAGACTGGCATATAAAATAAGCAATAACATCCTTAAGGAGTGTGCTTCTTAGAACAATCAACTATATGAGACCAAAAGGGCAACAGGCAACATTTGCCCAAAAGCAGAGATGAGAAGGCAAGGAAGGGGAAGGAAACTGGAGGGATGGAAATGGAGCAGATAGGGTGGAAATGGGGAGAGTGCTAACACTTTGCAAATATGGCAATCAATGTCTCAGAACAATTTGTGTATGAATTGTTGAATGGGAAATGAATTTGCTGTGTAAACTTTAACCTAAAACACAATAAAATGTTTAAAAGAAAAAGAACCACCACACTATCGTTTTGCCATTTCTTATTACCATGTTTTTTCTTAGATTTTCTAAAAAGGTGGTGTCATGGGGAATGTTATTGTATATAGGCTCTTACATTTCATGAGTTTTCCCAGGTTTCTAAATATTTTTATAAAAGTAATTATTAGTGACTACATAAAATTCCATTTTATGAGTATGCTAAAATTTATTCATTTCCCTAGGTATGATACTCATCATACTTATTCACTGGAGATACCTTTTTTCAACAACATAAACGGTGACTATACATGGACCTCACTGAATGGAATATGCAAGAATCAAATTGACTACATCTGTGGAAAGAGACAATGGAGAAGCTCAATACCATCAGTCGGAACAAGGCCAGTAGCCAACTGTGGAACAGATCATCAATTGCTCATATGCAAGTTCAAGTTGAAGCTGAAGCAAATTGAGTCCATGAGAGCCAAAGCACAACCTTGAACATATCCCGCCTGAATTTAGAGACTATCTCAAGAACAGATTTGACGCATTGAACACTAGTGACTGAAGACCAGACAACTTGTGGGATGACATCAAGAATATCATGCATGAAGAAAGCAAGAGGTCATTAAAAAGACTGGAAAAAAAGAAAAGACCAAAATGGTTGTCAGAAGAGACTCTGAAACTTGCTTTTCAACGCAGAGCAGCTAAAAGCAAGTGGAAGAAATGATCACATAAAAGAGTTAAACAGAAGATTTCAAAGGGCAGCTCGAGGAGACAAAGTAAAGTATTATAATGAAATGTATAAAGACCTGGAGTTAGAAAACCAAAAAGGAAGAACACACTTGGTATTTCTCAAGCTGAAAAAGCTAAGAAAAAATTTAAGCCTTGAGTTGCTATATTGAAGAATTCTGTGGGCAAAAACTGAACAATGCAGGAAGCATGGAAATAATACATAGAGTCACCATATCAAAAATAATTGGTTGATGTGCAACCATTTCAAGAGGTAGCATATGATCAAGAACCTATGGTACTGAAGGAGGAATTCCAACCCGCACTAAAGTCACTGGCAAAAAACAAGGCTGTAGGAATGGATGGAATACCAACTGAGAAGATTCAACAAATGAATGCAGTGCTGGAAGTGCTCACTGTGCTAAGAAATTTGGAAGACAGCTACCTGACCAACTAACTGGAAGAGATCCATATTTGTGCCCATATCAAAGAAAGGTGATCCAATGGAATGTGGAAATTATCAAGCAATATCATTAATATTACATGCAAGTAAAATTTTTGCCAAAGATAATTCAAAAACAATTTCAACAGTACATTGACAGGGAACTGTCAGAAATTCAAGCCAGGTTCAAAAGGGGACATAGAACAAGGGATATCATTGCTGGTGTCAGATGGATCTTGGCTGAAAGCAGAGAATACAAGAGGAATGTTTACCTGTGTTTTATTGACTGTGGTGAAAGGCATTTGACTGTGTGGATCATAACAAGTTATGC
Organism: Loxodonta africana; assembly: GCF_030014295.1. Taxonomy (NCBI): domain Eukaryota; kingdom Metazoa; phylum Chordata; class Mammalia; order Proboscidea; family Elephantidae; genus Loxodonta; species Loxodonta africana. The sequence continues at coordinate 22,913,136 of NC_087357.1, forward strand.
ATAACATTGCAGAGAGTGGGAATTCCAGACGACTTAAATGTGCTCATGCGGAACCTGTACGTAGACCAAGAGGCAGTCATTTGAGTAGAACAAAGGGATACTGCATGGTTTAAAGTCATGAAAGGTATGCATTAAGAAGTACAAGAATGCTCCTTAGAAGTGAGGACGGCAAGACTTTGTGTTACATACTTTGGACATGTTACCAGAAGGGACCAGTTTCTGGAGAAGGACATCGTGCTTGGTAAAGTAGAGGGCCACTGAAAAAGAGAAGACCCTTAGTGAGATGAACTGACACAGTGGCTGCAACAATGCATTCAAACATAGCGAGACTGTGAGGATGCTGCAGGACCAGGCAGTGCTCTGTTCTGTTGTACAGAGAGTCACTATGAGTCAGAACCGAATTAATTGCACAACAAGTTATGATACTCAGGTGACTTTCTTTTTTTATTTGCTATGATAAATAGCCCAATAATAAACATTTATGCACAAATCAATGCCATTGTTTGTGTTATTACTTCTTTACAATAGGTTCCTAAAAGTGGAATTACTTGGCTAAATGAAGGGAACATTTCTAGCATTCATTTATTGTTAAACAGCTCTCCTAAAAGTTTGTTTCAATTTACATTTCCTTAATCCTTGCTTTTCTTTACCGCTGTTTATAGGTTTAAAAAAAATGTTATCTTGATCTTTTAATTCACATTTATTTGAACTAATAATACTGAGCATCCGTTTATGTGCTTTTACCCATTTCTGTTCTCTATTATTTTCTTTCTGGTATTTTCCCTGAACTTGTTTCTCAGCACTTAAGGCCAAGAGAATAGGGTTCCAGTCTGGCTTAAGCATTTACTCTGTGTCACCCTGGGGAGTCACTTGATTTTTCCAAGCCTCAATTTTCTCCTCAGTAAAATGGGAATAGCTGCATATACTTCACAGTCTTGTTGTGAAGATCAAGACTGTTAAGGAGTATGTCTGGCGTATGTGGGTCCTTGAAAACTTTTTGGCACGGAATTGTAAGGACTGACAAGTGGGAAGCTTAATGCTATATCTAGGGTTTCTCATACCTTCAGTTGACTTTAAGTTTGTAGTTCTTTTTCTTTTTTTAACTCAGCTGTAAAAGTAACAAAAGAAAACAAATAATAACTACCAAAACAAACAAGCCATCATGATGGCATGCCATGGTGAAAAGTTCAACACATAGATGCAAGCACGTATTACACACACAGCTAGTGAGCTAGGTACTAGAATACAGAGATGAATATTCACAATTAAATGTAGGATGTGGCACAAACTAGAACCATGGCCTGGGCTCTGGGCAACCTTGGGTCTAAATGCAGCTCTGCCCTTTAACTGCCATGCAGCAAGTCCTTTCATAACACTGTGACATCCTTACTTGTGTCACTGTCTCCCCAAGCCTCCATGCCACATACTAAGAGAGGTTTAGCATCATCCTCAATAACTCAGGAGATTGCAGAGGCGAGGATAGATCAGCCCGCCCTGCTGCTGCGTGCTTGGCTCTTACCCAGCTCAGCCATCACTGTTGGTCTCTGCCATTGCACCTTGCCTTCCTCTTACTTCACTCCCCAAAGCATCTCTATGGCTATTGGGGAACAGACTTTAATTTAGGAGAAATGGAATAAAAAGATCTTGGCACTTCTAAGAACAGGAAACAATTTAAAACTCAGTAGGAGATTGTTATTAAAATTTCTTGACCCACGTCTTCTCCCAGGGGTTCTACCTAGTTGTGTTGGTATTTAATCCCTGATTTTCCTAGATGTCAACAGACTGCTTTTTCTTTCTCTCAAGAGCAGGGTTTCTCAAACTCAGCACAACTGACATTTGGGGCCAGAAAATTCTTCATCGTGGGGAACAGTCCTGTGCAACGTAGGGTATCTAATAGCACCCCTGGCTTCAACCCACTAGATGCTAGGAGAACCCCTCCAGTTGTGACAACCAAATATGTCTCCAGATACTACCAAATATCCCCTGGGTGGCAAAATCTTCCCTGGTTGAGAGCCAATGCCCTAGAATTCTCTTCCCATAAGTCCCTCTTCTTTTCGTCTTGAATCCCCAGACAAGACTCAAAATTCTTGTTACTTCATTAAAAGCCAAAAAGCCACACCCAATGCCAATGAGTCGATTCCAACTCATAGCAACCTTATATGTAGAGAAATTTAATTCTGAACCTTGATTTCCTAATTGGTTTCTTGCCTGCCATTGCATGTCTAAAGAAACGTCACTAAGATGTTTCTTTTGGCTAAACACAAAAGCCATCGGTTGAGACTTTATCCTTGTAAATACAAAGAATGTGAAGGCTTTGAAATTTTTGCCTTTTTCTTTAAACGAATCTAGACTAAATTAACAATCAGAGGTCCTTATCCCCTGCTGTTGTCATGATGGTGTCTTCTTCCCCTATCTTTCTCCTTCTGGTTATTAAATGTTATTGTTGTTGTTAGGTGCTGTCCAGTCAGTTCCCAGTCACAGTGACCTTATGTACAACAGAACTGAAAACACTGCTCAGTCCTGCACCATCCTCACAATCTTGATATGTTTGAGGCCATTGTTGCAGCCTCTGTGTTGATCCGTCTCACTGAAGGTCTTCCTCTTTTTCATGGACCCTCTACTTTACCAAGCATGATGTCCTTCTCCAGGGACTGGTTCCTCCTGATAATATGTCCAAAACATGTGAGATGAAATCTCACCAGCCTTGCTTCTATAGAGCATTCTGGCTGTACTTCTTCCAAGACAGATTTGTTCATTCTTCTAGCAGTCCATGGTATATTCAATATTTTTTGTGAACACCATAATTCAAAGGCATCAATTCTTTGGTCTTCCTCATTCATTGCCCAACATTCACATGAGGCTATTGAAAATACCATGGGTAGTTTCAGGTGCACCTTAGTCCTCAAAGTGACATCTTTGCTTTTTAACACTTTGAAGGGGTCTTTTGCAGCAGATTTGTCCAATGTATTGAGCCATTTGATTTCTTGACACCTGCTTCCCTGGGCATTGATTGTGGATCCAAGTAAAATGAAATCCTTGATAATTTCAATCTTTTCTCCATATAACACGATGTTGCTTATTGGTCCAGTTGTGAGGATTTTTGTTTTCTTTATGTTGAGACTGTATTCTGAAGGCTGTATTCTTTGGTTTTTATCAGCAAATGCTTCAAGTCCTCTTCGCTTTCAGCAAACAAGGTTGTGTCATCTGCATATTGCAGGTTGTTAATGAGCTCTTCCAATCCTAATGTCCCGTTCTTCTTCATATAGTCTAGCTTCTCGGATTTTTCTCAGATTATTTGCTCAGCATACATATTGAATAAGTATGGTGAAAGGATACAATCCTGACACACACTTTCCAATTTTAAACCATGCAGTATCCCCTTGTTCTGTCCAAATGACTGCCTCTTGATCTATGTACAGATTCTACATGAACACAGTCAAGTGTTCTGGGATTCCCATTCTTCGCAATGTTATTAAATAAAAGGGTTGAATTGGAGGTGTCCAAGGGTCTTTCCAGCAACTCCTCTATGCTGTAAACAAAGTGCAAAGTTTGGTTTGGAGATTAACTATTTTCAGGAGCATTTACTCAGCACATATAAGTCTTGCACACATAAAATTCTAAAATCTTAAAAAGCAAAGACGGTACTTTGAGGACTAAGGTACGCCTTACCCAAGCCATAGTATTTGCAGTTACCTCATATGCCTGTGAAAGCTGGGCAATAAATAAGGAAGACCAAAGAAGAATTGATGCCTTTGAATTATGGTATTGGCAAAGAATATTGAATATACCATCGACTGCCAGAAGAACGAACAGGTCTCTCTTGGAAGAAGTATAGCCAGATTACTCCTTAGAAGTGAGGATGGCGAGACTTCATCTCAAGAATTTTGGACATGTTATCAGGAGGAACCACTCCTGGAGAAGGACATCATGCTTGAGAAAGTAGATGGTCAGCAAAAAAGAGGGAGACCCTCAACAAAATGGATTGATAGAGTGGCTGCAGCAATGGGCCTGAGCATGGCCATGATTGTGAGGATGACCCAGGAATGGGCAGTGTTTCATTCTGTTGTACAAAGGGTCGATATGAGTCGGAACTGACTTGATGGCACCTAACAACAACAACAAAATCTGGCTATTTCTTCCACAAGTCTTCCACACACAAAATTCTACCCTATTATAATCTAGCTATTTCCTCCTCCGAACGTTCCAGCTAAATCTGATGTATTGCACTATAGATCTGTGTGGACCTGCCTCCCATGGGCCCTGCAGGGAGAATAGTATCAGTACTCCCCTGCATCAGAGCTCAGAATCCATTTCTCTGTGCATACTTCTTTATTTTGCTAATGTATTTCTGCTGGCAGGAATGATGAAAAATTCAGCATCATTAGCTTAAAAAAGTGCATTTTCAGAGGCAGCTACAGGAAAGAGAGGACAGGCAGGATGGGTGGTCAAAGACATGGGATGCTTCCTGACACTGTGTGGGCTCCTCCCTTTGTCCTGCCTGAGCTTAGAGAGCTGGAGCAGGGCTGCACCCGCACTTCCCTTGAAAAGATCCTGCAGCAACTGAGTACATGTCAGCATCTGGGTGGCATTTCCCAATCACTTCTGTTTATTCCTTTCCTCAATTTCACGCCATTATTCCTACTTACAAAGCTTTCTCTTCTATTGTTATCACTCCATTTTTTAGAAAAGTGAATCTGTGCATTATGAACTCAATCCTACCATCTTCTCCCAGCTATACTTAGAAGCAATAAGCTCTCTGACTGCAGGAGCAATGCTATTTAGGAGATGCGACACTTCATGGGCTGTATATGCCAAAGTGCTCCTCCTCACTCCACCCCGAAGTTCTCGTGTGGCCCGAGGCAGTCACTGAGCTTTTGTTTTCCTTTCCTTTCTATAAAAATGCAGACTTAACCTTCTTTTTCTTTGCTACACAGAGAGTTGGAGGCAAGTGATGTTTGTAAAGTCGGAGCATCAAGGAAGGTTGAAATAGCTATGCTTTTTTAAAACTATTGTTGCAAGTTCTTAAAATTAATAATGCTAGCTGTGGGTGCCAGCTGCTGTGCCAAGTTCTTATTATGTGCTGGTGACATAGTGGCTAAGTGCCATGGCTGCTAACCAGAAGGTCAGCAGTTGGAATACACCAGGTGCTCCTTGGAAACTCTATGGGGCAATTCTACTTTGTGGGGCAATGGGTTTTTTTTTTTTTCACCACCCCACCAAATATTATTCTTATCCCTGTTTTATGCGTGAGGAAACTGAGGCTTAAGACAATAAGTTTCATATCCATACAATGGGATACTATTCAGCAATAAAAAGGAGCAAACTACTGACACATGCTGTGTTACAGATGAACCTCAAAAACACGCAAAGTGCAAGCGGCCATCTGAGACGCATCAATTGGTCTCAACCCACCTAGAGCAAAGGAGAATGAAGAACACGAAAGACACAAGGTAATTATGAGCCCAAGAGACAGAATGGGCCACATAAACCAGACACTGCATCAGCCTGAGACTAGAAGAACTAGATGGTGCCAGGCACAAACGATGACTGCCCTGACAGGGAACACAAGACAGAACCTCTGAGGGAGCAGGAGAACAGTGGAATGTGGACCTCAAATTCTCATAAAAAGACCAGGCTTAATGGTCTGACTGAGACTAGAAGGACCCCAGAAGTCATGGTCCCCAGACCTTCTGTTAGCCCAAGACAGGAACTATTCCCAAAGCCAACTCTTCAGACAGGGATTGGACTGGACGATGGGATAGAAGATGGTGCTGGTGAAGAGTGAGCTCCTTGGAATAAGTAGATACATAAGGTTATGTGGGCAGCTCCTTTCTGGAAGGGAGATGAGAGGGCAGAGGGTGTCAGAAGCTGGCTGAATGGACATGAAAACAGAGAGTAGAGAGAAGGAGTGTGCTGTCTCATTAGGGGGAGAGAAACTAGGAATATATAGCAAGGTGTATATAAATTTTCGTATGAGAGACTGACTTGGTTTGTAAACTTCCACTTAAAGCACAGTAAAAATTAAAAAAAAAAAAAAAAGCTAAATGAAAGAAACCAGACATAAGGGACTGCATATTATATCACTTCGTTTGTTTGAAATGTCCAAAAGGGAAAATCATGGAGATAGAAAGTAAATTTGTGGTTTCCTGGGGCTAGGTGGGAACAGAGGATAACCGTAAAAGGGAAGGGGAGGATGAAAATCTTTAAACCTGATTTAGTAAAGTTACTAAAAGACTTTTATTTGTATACTTGAAATAGGAGAATTTTATGGTATGTAAAATAATAACTTAATAAGGTTGTTAAAAACCAAATGGAGGAAGAGAAGAAAGAAGAGAAGGAGTAGGAGGAGGGGTAAGAATAGGAGGAAGAAGTAAGGAAGTAAGGAAAGAATGAAGGGAGGGAGGAAGGGAGGAAAGAAGGAAGAAAAAAGAAAGAAGATAAGTTTCGATGTTAGAAAGGAGCAGAACCAAAATCCAAACCCAGCACTGTTTGTTTCTGGGGGCTCTGATCTTAACACTGTTGTTTCTCCTGTTCTGTCCCTTCTATGCCTCTTCTAACCTCCTTTTTCTGTCTTTCTCATCTCTCTTAAGCCTTAATGTGCGCTGCCTTTTGCCCACCTTACATCTTGTGCCGGGCTGACCCCATGCACCATGAGGTCTGAGCATCCTGGTTCTGTTTGAGGTTATTATACTGGACTTCTTAACTCAGTCCCACTGAATCAAGTTTTGCTGTGGTTCTGGACAAGTTCTCATTCCCGGGACCTATGGGTATATTTTGGCTGCCCAGGTTTGTCACTGGCTGTCACTTGGCAATCTCTCAGATGTGAGATGCCCTTGTTTTCTGCCTCCATCTGTCCTTGACTATTCAGCACAACCACCTGGCTCCCAGAATACGGATGTGGCCTCAGCATTTTTGGCCAGTGTCTCTGTGTGGCCTCCCTAGGCCTCTGGAGAGAGGGCTTGGGCATTGAGTATCTATTCCTATAGTTAGCTCTTGCTTGTTTTTTGCATGTTCCTTTTCCTTCAGTGGAGCCTATATGAATTTCTTTCCCCTGTATTGTAGGCTAATCTAGACAAATGCAGAATTCAGTCTGAGAAGGTCCTTAAAGATCACAACGTCCATTTCCTCTTTCATGGTCAAGTTACTGAGATCAAAGATATTAAATCTGGTACTTTCTTTGCATAGAGATAAGTTGAAATAATGAACACTGTTCAGGGGCTATAAAATTCCAAATTCTGCCTATTACTAGTCAGGAATCATCTGGTTGTGAGTGACTAGAAAACTCAACCTAAATTAGCTTAAGCATAAAAGAAAATTTATTGCCTCATATAACTGAAAGGATCAGTGACATGTCTGCTTTAGGTATGGCTGCATCCAGGGGCTCAAATGATGCTATTGGAGATGGTCTCTCTCCCTCTATGCTCTGTTTTCTTTGGTGTCACCTCCATTCATAAAAAGGCATTTCCTTCATGGTAAAAAGCCAGAAACTTATTACTTCAGTCAGGACACTTAAAGGGATTTCGGAGTATTTGGAGGTCAAGTTATCAACCTTTTGATAAATATTCCCCTTTTCATTTTTGATTCTTGGTCAGGTATGATGGATTGAATTGTGTCACTCCAAATATATGTTGGAATCCTAATGCCTATTACTGTGGATATAATCCTATTTGGAAAAAGGGCTTTCCTTGTTATGTTAATGAAATCATGTCAGTGTAGGATGTGTCCTAAACCTAATCATTTCCGAGTTTGTTGTTTTTGCTAGTTGCTATTGAATTGATTCCAACTCATGGCGACCCCATGTGTGGAGTAGAACTGTGCTCTGTAGGGTTTTCAAGGCTGTGACCTTTGGAAGCAGATCACCAAGACTGTCCTCTGAGGTACCTCTGGGTGGGTTTGAACTGCCAACATTTAGTCTAGTAGTCGAGTGCTTAAGGGCACTTAATCAGGACCAGCATAGACACAGACAAGTAAGTACAAACTAGGGAGTAGGGGGTAGATGGGGAATAGGGGGTAGGGAGATAGATTCTACCTGAAGATCGCCAGGGAACCGAGGAACACTGGGGCCACAGAAACAAAAAGAGACAAGGGTCTTTCCCCAGAGCTAACAGAGAAAGAAAATTCATCTACAGCCGGTGCCCTGAATTTGGACTTGTAGCCTCTTAAACTGTGAGAAACGAATTTCTGTTCCGTAAAGCCACACATTTGTGATGTTTGTATCACAGCAGCACTAGGAAACTAAGACAGCAGGTTATCTCAGGCAAGACAGCGGCCTTAGGTGTTACTAGGCCCTATACCCTCAGAGTAGACCAAAATACAGAGAGGATATAAACTGCTCAGAGAAATAGCCCAAGTCAGTAGCAGACCTAGGACTTCTGTTCAGCCCACATTCTTTCTGGTGATATTTGCTCCTGGTGGCCAATTCAGGGAGCAACTGTTCTCCATATCAGAGTGTGGGAGGAGGTGCCACCAGCTCTGACACAGTCTGATTTTAGTTCTTAAACCTGAGCTAAGGCCAAATAAATGTGTGGGAATTAAAAATAAATGTGTACGGGAGCTTTAAAACTGACACTTGGAACTGAGCCCCCTGGGGTGTTGGAAGACACTGGCTCTGCAGAGTGAGTTAAGAAACTTTTTGGAGACATCCATCATGCAAGTCGTCAACGCTGGAGCTCAACCTTTAAAGGCTCCTGAAGTAATAACCTTCAACTGAAGAGCATTCACAGAAGGTGGCTGATGTCCTGAGAAGATTCAAAGTTCTCTGAACTGACTGACATTGTCAGCCTTTTCCATGTGACAGATAACAAGTCACATTTAATACTGAGACAGAGGCAAGCTGAATCATGTGGCATTCACCATTAGCATTGGCAATTGAATGATAGTCATAGCATTTATTTTGACAGCACTTATTATTATTTTTATCCCTGAACCATCCACTTGAAAAGGTAATAGGTGTCTACCTGTCTAATCTTAATTTCTCAAACACTTTCCAGGAAATTTGAAAGGATTTTGTTTCTTTGATGGTGGGGGAATCCTGATGGATTTTCAAAAAGGTTGGATATTGATCTTTGATTTTATAGACTAACTTTAATTTTGTATGTGGTGGAGGCAACGTTTCTTTTCTATATCGCCAGTATCACATTTGGACTTAATGCTGGCCTGTTCTGCAGAACCACAAGGTTAAATTGAAGAGAGATGAGATGAAGGAGTCTGGTTTTGTTAGTAGAGGCAATATGTTTCATGATGACTGTAATTTCTTGATTGGTCTAGAGCCATGCTGTAGCGTGTACCGGGAATGCATTCTCAACCCTAGTTACCTCTTAGAGTGCACATACCTAGGCTTTGGAAAAAGTCACTCTAATTCTTCTTCAAAGGAGCCATGGTGGTACAAACAGTTAAGTACTCAGTTGTCAACTGAAAGGTGGGAGGTTTGAACCGCACCCAGGAGTTCCATAGGAGAAAGACCTGACAATCTGCTCTTGTAAAGAATACACCAAGAAAATCCTATGGAGCAGTTCTGGTCTGTCACATGGGGTCACTATGAATTAGAATGGACTCCACGGTACCTAGCAACAATTCCCCTTCACTACTGACTTGGGTTTTTTTACTGACCCCTTTTGGGTTTTATTGGCTGCAAAACAGAATAGCTCCAGCAAGAACAGTTTCTCTAAGCAATGTGAACAACAATGCAAATTAGTTGATAACTGATAGGTTTTTTTCTTTTTTTTTTTATGTGCAGGTCCATTTTAGTTACTCCCACTGCTAGCTATTTAAACAATATAGTGAGGAGAGTTATTACTACAGCTAATATGAAGGGACATTCTGGTACCAACCCCCAATGCCCTGTACTCTTGGCTCTCAGCCAGGCTCACTGTCTCTCCTATGGAATGGTCTTGGCCTGTTGACTGCAGTTCCAGAGGCCAATGCATCTGGCAGGTGTATGATACAGTCTGCCAGCTGATTTTAGATTTTGACTTATGAGCTTTTAAATCTGCTATAATGGTCTAATACAGGCCATAGTGGAAAAGTCTCCCTGATGCCTTGTGGGGACTGAACATCTAGAAGGCTCGTAAGTTCACTGGCCCTCAGCTCCTCCTTCAAGACTACTGGGCTCTGAATGTTGTCAAGTAGAGCCAGAAGTTGGAAACAACTGTGCTGAAAGCATGTCCTTAAAAAAAAAAAAAAAAAAAAGGAAGAAGGAGAAAAAGTCTTCGCTTCCTTTTGGCTACACTTGGAGAGTGAGAACATCCAGTCTTGTTCACTTAGCATGTAGTCTTGGCTGGGTGCCTGGCAGTCAGCAGTGCCGGGGAGGGGCAGGGCTGGAAGTCCAGCCCAGACTTCTCCTAGCGCAAGAGATTCTTTTTGAGGTCTCAGAATCAAAGGGAAATTGCTGGTGTGTAGCTTGTTGACACACGAAGCTTCGCACTGTTTAACATCCTGTGCTAAAAGGGTGTTCTTTGAAGCAATAACCTTTTAAAATTAATAGTGCTGTCCCCAAGCAGCAATCATTTTCTTATAAATGTCACTCTCTACCTTTATTTAAATGATACTGCACTTTTAACAATAAAAGGCACAAAGCTGTCAGAGCAAAAAAAAAAAAGAAAACATAAGGGAATAAGGCATTTTTTGAAAGAGGTGCTTAAGAAAGGTTGTTTCTAGATTAAGCTGAAGGCTTCTCTAGGAATCTGGTGAAGGTGTTGTTTGGAAGAAAGATGAATTTCCTGGTGGGAGCTTTCTGTAAAGCATTCTTATGTGTACAGGCTGCCTGGGACTCCTGGGAGAGAAGCAGGGGGACCTGGGTGTTGAGGGTGGTGTGAACCTCGTGCCAAATGGAGAAGTGCCTGTTTTTTTTACCAGGTGTTATGGATTGAATTGTGTCCCCTAAAATGATATGTTAAAGCCTTAACCCATAGTACCCATGAAAGTAATTGGTTTGGAAATAGAATCTTTGAAGATCTTATCAGTTAACATGAGGTCATACCAGAGTAGGAAGGGTCCCCTGGTGGCACGGTGGTTAAAAGCTTGGCTGCTAACCAAAAAGTCAGCACTTCAAATCTACCAGCCACTCCTTGGATACCCTGTGGGGCAGTTCTCCTCTGTCCTATAGGTTCGGAATCGACTTGACTGCATTGGATTTGTTTTTTTGGGTTTAATCCCCTCTGAGAGGTGTCCTTATAAAAGAGGAGAAGAGACAGAGAGAGACAGAAAGGACAGTCATGTAACCAGGGAGTCAGGTTCAAGCCAAGGATTTCCAAGAGCCACCAGAAACTAGGAGAAACGCATGAAAGTTTCTCTCTCAGAGCTCTCAGGACAAATCAACGCGGCCAATAACCTGATATGAACTTTTGAGCCTACAGAACAGAGACAATAATTTTCTGTTCTTTAAAGTAATCCACTTTGTGGCATTTTGTTACAGCAAACCAAAACCAAACCCATTGCCGTTGAGGTGGAGTCAATTCCGACTCATAGTGACCCTATAGAATGGAAGTAGAACTGCCCCATAAGGTTTCCAAGGAGTGGCTGGTGGATTCAAACTGCTGACTTCTAGGTTAGCAGCTGAATGCTTAACCACTGCACCACCAGGGCTCCTTTGTTACAGCAGCCCTAGGAAGCTAAGACAGTAGGGGAACTGGAGAGCACCCTGAGGGCCTGCAGAGGGTATCCTACTTGTCTCTCAATTCCTCTTGGGTGTCTGTCTTAGGGGCACGCATTGTCAAGGATTAGGGGAGACCTCCTTCTCTTTGCCGGGTCCTAGATTAATTGTTTCACTTAAAAAGGTAATAAGTGAAAGGCTCAGAATTAAGAGACAGACATTAGCCAGGAGGGTTTTTAAACTAAATTCTTTTTACTTTCTATTTAAAATACCGTTAGATATTGATCTGCTATTACTTGTACTGTTTCTTCAGTCCTTGGCCAGTGAGTTAATAACAACCAGTCGTTAGTTATTTCCAGCATCAGAGTAGAACTGGTGACCCATTGTATCTTGGGAAGATGACAAAAATAGATCCATGTAAGATTAAGCGCCAGTACATGAATCAGTCACATTTCCTTTCCCTTGAGGTGACTGACTACTACCTTTTATAGGAGATGATCAACCATGATGACATTTGGGGCACAGAGTGGTGGACTTTCTTGATATTCTAATAGAAATATTTCTGAGGGCAATTACAGACATATTTTCTTTATCTAGAAAAAGATTTAAAGAGTGAAGAACACCTCATACTTTAGTTCCTTGCCCTTGTTGTCACAGACATAAATCATCTCTTGGGAATGGAATCTCCCTACCTCGGAGAGTCCACGATCTCCCAGGAGTAGTTTATAATGTCCCTATTTTTCCAGTTGAAGGAAGGATACTTACATGGCAATGAACTAAGTTATGTCAATCTGCCTCCAGGCTCAACATCCACAAGGTAGAAAAAACACCTGAAAAATATATGTTTTTTAAATCTTTAAAAATATATAAAGTATAAATGTTTGATACTTGTACTTGATGAATCTAGTTTGTTTTTTTTTTTGTATCTAATCCTATGACTTCTTCATCTGCCCCCAAACTGTTCAACTTTTCCTCCTCAGCAGTTGTTAGCATCATCTCTCTTATTCCCAACTCCTGGCCACCTTCCTACTTTGACTGGCTTCTTCCTCTGATGGTGCCTGAATTTGTTGTAGTTCAGTGGGTGTTTATTCCCTTTTTCTTATAGTCTTCTTAAGTAGGGAGGGATTGGTGTTGAATTCCAAGAGAAATGAATTGATTTGGAAACATACAGGACAATAAAGTCAACCTGGGAAAAGGGAAGTATTGAGTTTTGGAAGATCTGACTCTGCTAGCCCATTACTCTGGTTTGTAATCTCTAACTTCCTGTGGCAAGAACATCTCTTTTGCACATTTACATCTTGGGTCTAGCCTAGTGCCTAGATGCTCAATGTTTGCTGTGTGGACAAACGAGAGTTTTCCATGGAGTGAAGGTACTGACTTGTTATTAGTAGTGAACAGTTTCTAAATCTCTAGCTGTCCTACAAAGACCAAGCAAATTTGAGTGAGTGAGGCATACCTTCCTGGTTGGGAGGTAAATCTGTCACCTCAAATAATGGTGCATATCAAACCACTCCAAACATAGTGGCTTAACACAAGAATCGTTTATTTAGTTAATAATTCTGAAAGTTGAACATTTAAGTTGGCCTCAGTTGGGCAGGTCATATGACCTGGGCTGGGCTTCCACATGTGTCAATGGGCAGATGCAGGCCAGCTAGGCAGCTCTGCGTGTGGGGGTTGTCTGAGCGTCACCTGGAGGGAGGGGGTGGTTGGGCTACATGTCCATCATCCTCCACCAGGCTAGCTTGTTCACATGACACAGAGAGAGAGACTGAGACTCTTGAGGCCTAGGCTCAGAAGAAGCAGGAGAATAAAACTGTTACTGTGTCTTTGCTGGAAGTAAAGGCCTAAATATGCCTATTTTTGCAATAATCTACTACAGCAGGTATCAGAAAAATTGGGGATCCTAATTCTTCTTGATTTCTTTATTTTGACTTGAATCGTTTGCATTAAATCCACACCACAATGTGGAAATAGTCTTAAAGGGCTTGACCCAGCAATGGCTCAGTTACAGCAAAATGCAGTCTCCATGGAATTAAATGACAGGACAATGTTTGGTAACGTGTGGGCATATGGTGAGTTCTGATACAGCAAACACAATTTGGTATATTTCCTAGAGAGGCTGCTTGTCAAGGTTAGCTTGATTCAGCACAGCAGAGGGGTGTGGTAAGGACTGTTCTGTGATGCAAACTACAGGTGTTTCGGTATTAAAAAGTGTGGTGTGTGTAGAGGGGAGGAGGAAAGAGAAATGAGACGACAGAAGGATGTTCTTAAAATATAAGATAAGAATGGTAGATGGAGTCCAGACCCAAGCAGCTTTGCATACAGTGCTAATGAATTTGGATTATAGTGAAGACCATGACGAGCCTGATGAATTTTAAGGGATTTACAGATATTCGTATTACTCTGCCAGAAGAGTATGGACGATGCTTGAACAGGCAGAAGATCAATTAGCAGGGTGTTGGGATAGTCCTGCTGAGGATGAAGGAAGACCTGTAAGAAACTTTGGCCACAGGGTTTGAGAAAAGCAGATGAATTCAGGCGATATTTAAGAGGTAAAATCTTGGAAGGATTTTGCAATTGAGTAAACATGTTTGGGGACTGGAAGATGATAAGGAAAGAGAAGTCAAGGATGTAAATCCCAGTTTTTTGGTTAAGCAAATGGGAGTCATGAACAATGAGAAAATGAAACTATTGAACAAAGAAATACGTGTGTGTGAGTATGTGTGTGTAAGCCTCGTGTAATAATTTGCTTTTCTTTGACATTTCTGTATTAGCTCATCAGCCTCTTGAAGCTGATTGGCTCACATAACTGAAAAGTCCAGAGGTATCTACCATCGGGCACAGCTGAATCAGATGGTCAGTAATCTCTAATCTGCTACTCTTTCTTGGCTCTGCTTTCCTCTGTGGCGGTTTTGTTCTCTGAGAAGCTTCCCTCCAGCCCCTGTCACCCCACCCCACCCCCAGTAGCAATTATGGCTTCCATTTTATCAATTAAATAATCTCAAAGAAAACAGAGTGACTCTTTATCCGTGGTTCCAATAAAAGTGGTAGAACAAAGTCTCCTTGGATTTATCTTACTCATATGCTCAGCACTGAGTGAATCCCTGTGTCCAGAGAGCTGGATAATTCTGGTTGACCAGACTAGAGTCATGTGACCTTCCCAGAAATCAGGGCCACATCTGAACTTCACAGACTGAGTGTGATTCTGCCTTCCTCCTCCTCCAAAGAAAACTGAAGCACTGCAACCAAAATGGGAATGGATGCTGAGCAGACAAAAGCAATTCGTGTCCCCCATAATTTGCTTTTAGTTCTAGGGCAGCAGGTGCGTGTTTGCTGAATGAAATCGCTTCGCTACGGCTGCTCTTGAGATCCTGTCTCACATCTGTTCTTCTGTCATAGCAAGCTGTTTCCTTGTCACTGGGCATCATGACTTCTTCAAGGAGGGAAGATTGATCGTGTACATTGTTACCATGCCTCCCTACAGTGGAGTTGGCTTCAATTGATTTTCACACAGCAAAGGAAAGGATCTATATCCCTGGTCTGCGTTCATGGTGTGAATCCAACATGACTAATAAAATGCCTCCTGAGTAACAATGTCATATTGACAATTACGTTTATGTGATGTGCGTGGAAATGACAAACTGCAGGCTCACTGAAGCCTGGGCCGTTAGAGCGGGCAGGCACCTGAGAAATCATCTAACCCAGTGTTGCTCACACTTTTAAATTCAAGGACTACTTTTTAACATTAAGTTTTTTGGACCCTTACATGATAGCCTTTTGTTCACATAATGCCTGGTGCTTGCATGGGTGCGAGAACCTCTGACAATGGTTTTCTGACACTTTGGGATCCACTAATTTAATCTAGTTGCCTTCGTTTGACAGCTGAGGGAATTGAGATCAAAGAGAAGTGATTTGCACAAAGTTACATGATAGCTAGAAGTAGAACTTGAGCTACCCATTCCCCCTCCATCCTCCAATTTGGAGGTCTTTCCACTGTGTCAGGCTGAAGCCTATTGACATATTTCCATTGGTAAAGAAGGACTTGGGGTCATTAAAATAGTACTGACATATGGGGTCAGTATTCCTCCAGAGTAATTTTCTTGGCAAGTTGAGTTTTTTTTTTTTACTTTGTTCCTTTCATTCAACTTTTCTGTAGACATTTATCCTGGCAGCAGATATCCTCTGTGTTTAATAAAAAAGGGAAATGATCTACCATTTATTCAGCACTTACTCTGAAGTTCTTTAATACTCATGACAATCCCGTAAAATATATATCATGATTCCTATTTTACAGATAATGAAATAGAGGCTCAGAGAGATGAATAAACTTGTCTAAGATTGCACAGCTAATAGGAGAGGTACTTACTGATCATCACGCTGGTGACTTGCCTTTTCCTTAGTGAGCATTTCTACAGGTATGTGAGCACACTTTCAGGATGCTGAATATACCAGTGGCTATTTATTTAATAAACGTATGAGGCAAAGGGCTACCACCAATACCACCACAAACAAAATGATGATAAAGTAATCTACAGTTTTAAATTCTTTACGAAAAGAATTTATTTCTTTATGAATAATAATTTTCACACAACCAAGGAAAGAATCTAACCTTTCAGAGCTTTACCTAACCTTTCAGAACTTCAAAATGAAAAGGTGTTGGCTTCTAGGAGTTGCTCAGGCTTTCTAAACACCCTCTTTTTCTTTCCCTTTCATCTAAAGCAGGGGTCAGCAAACTATAGCCTGTGAGCCAAATTTGGCTTGCCAGCTCTTTTAGTAAATAAGATTAATTGAACTACAGATACTCGCATTCATTTATTTACTGTCTATGGCTGTTTTCACTCTATAATGGCAAATGTAATTGTTACAGAGACCACATGGTCTACAAACCTAAAATATTTACTGTTTGGCCCTTTACAGAAAATGTTTGCTGACCCTTGTCTAAAGGAATGGTTTGCAGACTGTATTCCCTGGAGAACTATTAGTTCACTGAGATGGAACTCAAAAGCCCCTTTGACTGGGGTGTGGTTGCAGTGGACAAGGTTCTTGGGGGCCTTGTTACACTTCAAACATAACACTGCTGCTTTCGTCTATATTACGTATTGTGTTTTTATAGCTCTGTCTGTGTTAGGTCAGGATTATAGATGGACTGGGGACATTGGGTCAGATTCCTGGAGAATCTTGAAAATGTTTGTCTATTTGCTAACCCTAGCAGGAAAAACAAGGTGCCTATGAAAAGTAAATTTGAACATTTGGTCCTTTATTTTAGTAACTATGGAAAATAGAAATTCTCTTGCTTACCGAAAAATTTTATTTACTTGAAGAGTTAGAGAGAAGCTTGTACTGGATAATTTGCTTAAAAATATTTCCTAAAATGACCATAAAGTTCGAGTGAAAGGTAAAATAAGTCTATAAAAATAACCTATCGTAATCGATATTTTGGTTGTGGAAAGTTCGAGTAACGATGCAAGAAATGCCTTAGGCATATTACCTCCTGCAAGGCAGTCCCCACATTCCAGGAAAATATACACCATATTTTGTGACATTAATTCCAGGTTATTGAAACAAACTTTCTTGCATAGCTTATGTAACATGTTCTTAGTATTCCAGGTGAAAAAAAGGGAAAAGTTGTACTTTGGCTACTTAAAGGATATTTTTAATTGGTAAAAATGTGAATTCTTATTTCTGATAATGGTGGAATAGTATATGAGATTATCATTTCACAGACAATAATTACAAACTCTGGACAAAATATAAAACAAGAAACATATGAAGGCACTGGAGAAGGACAAAAAAAAAAAAAAAGGCAGAAACTGTAGAGCATTCAATCCTTGAAAGAAGAAAACTACACTGAATGAGATACACGTCTATTTGGCTTTTCCCTTTGGGCCACCCACTCTAGGGTCATGAGGTAAATGGAACTCTCAACTAAAAAGACACAGTGTTATTGGTTTGAGGTGTTACAGAGCAGAATTTAGAGCTTCCAAAGAAGTTGGAAAATCAGGTAAGATATTTCAGAAAGGAGAGAGAAGCCCCCAAATATGCATATAAACTCTCCTCGAATCTTTGGCTGACCTTGAATTGTGTATACTCAGGGGAACTTCAAGGGGACCAGTGTATACTCAGGGGAACTTCAAGGGGACCAACAGAAAGCAATAGCTGGAAGTCTGAAAGATTTAAGCAGAGTTTTCAGCTTCTACCTACTGAAGATGAGACAGAATTAAGAGTTTGAGGTATTCCAAATTAGAGGTCCTTGGTAAAAAACTTTGATCTTTCTGTTGAAATGCCACCATGTCTCTGGACTAAGACATTTTCCCAAGAACTAAGAGCAACATCCAATTAGATTCATCCTAATGAAGGGTAAAATCAAGCCTCAACAATATCAGAATGAACAACCATAGGCACAACTGCCTGCTAGAGTGAAAATAAGCACCCTTCAAAGAGTATAACAGAATCCAGAGTCTTTACAATGCATTATCCACAATGTTCAGTATGGAATCTAAAAAAATATTGGACATGTAATGAAACAAGGAAATGTGATCCATAGTCAAGAGAAAAAGCAGTCAATACAAACAAAATAAGATGATCTGGATTTTGAAATTAGAAGACAAGCACTTTGAAAGATTTATTACAGATCTGTTGAATAATTTAAAGATAATCAAATGATTTAAAAGATAAAGACTCAATAGAAAATAAGAAATATAAGAAAAGAATGAAAAGAAAATTCTAAAATTCAATAGTACCTTATCCAAAATAAAACTTTCGCTGGTCTTCACCCCTGGTATCTTCCAAATCTTTCCTCGTTGGGCTAAACACAGACCCATTTGATTAAAAACAATTAGAAGCACATTTATCCTTTATAGAGATATTATGAATATTATTTATTTAATATTTATATAACATTAAATATTATATAATAGAGCTGTTTCCTCAGATTAGAGTTGACCTTAATGACATAGATGGAGTCAAGCTTTCAGGATCTTCATTTGCTGATGTGGAGCAACTCAAAATGAGAAGAAACAGCTACAAACATCCATTGATAATAGGGATGTGGAATATACAAAGTATGAATCTAGAAAATTGGAAGTCATCAAAAATGAAATGGAATGCATAAACATTGATATCCTAGGCATTAGTGAGCTGAAATGGACAGGTATTGGCCATTTTGAAACAGACAATCATATGGTCTACTGTGCTGGGAATGACAAATTGAAGAGGAATGGCATCGCATTCATTGTCCAAAAGAACATTTCAAGATATATACTGAAGTACAGTGCTGTCAGTGATAGGGTAATATCCCTACTCCTACAAGGAAAACAAGACAGTATGACTATTATTCAAATTTACCAACCAACCACTAATACCAAAGATGAAGAAATTGAAGATTTTTACCAGCTTCTGCAGTTTGAAAATGATCAAACATGCAATCAAGACACACTGATAATTACTGGCAATAGGCCTGTGAAAGTTGGAGACAGAGAAGGATTGGAAGTTGAAAAATATGGTTGTGGTGGTAGAAAGACATCAGAGATTGCATGACAGAATTTTGCAAGACCAATGACTTTACGGCAAATACCTTTTATCAACAACATAAGCGGTGACTACATACATGCACCTTGCTGAATGGCATAGACAAGAATCAAATAAACTACATCTGTGGAAAGAGACGATGGAAAAGCTCAAGATCATCAGTCAGAGCAAGGCCAGGGGCCAAGTGTGGAACAGACCATCAATTCCTCACATGCAAGTTCAAGTTGAAACTGAAGAAAATTAGAACAAGTCCACGAGAGCCAAAGTATGAACTTGAGTGTATCCCACCTGAATATGAGACCGTCTCAAGAATAGATTTGACGCATTGAACACTAATGACCAAAGACCAGAAGAATTGTAGAATGAAATCAAGGACATCATACATGAAGAAAGCAAGAGGTCATCAAAAACACAGGAAAGAAAGAAAAGACCAAAGGATGTCAGAAGAGACTTGAAATTTGCTCTTGAACACAGAGTAGCTAAAGTGAAAGGAAGAAATGATGAAGTAAAAGGGCTGAACAGAAGATTTCAAAGGGCAGCTTGAGAAGACAAAGTAAAATATTATAATGAAATGTGCAAAGACCTAGAGGTAGAAAACCAAAAGGGAAGAACATGCTTGGCATTTCTCAAATTGAAAGACCTGAAGAAAAAATTCAAGCCTCAAGTTGCAATATTGAAGGATTCTACAGGGAAGATATTAAATGACACGAGAAGCATCAAAAGAAGATGGAAGGAATACACAGAATCATTGTACCAAAAAGAATTGGTTGACGTTCAACCATTTCAGGAGGCAGCATATGATTAGGAACTGATGATACCAAAAGAAGAGGTCCAGACTGCACTGAAGGCATTGCCGAAAAACAAGGATCCAGGAACTGATGGAATACCAATTGAGATGTTTCAACAAATGGACGCAGCGCTGGAGGTGCTCACTCATCTATGTCAAGAAATCTGGAAAATAGATACCTGACCAACGGGTTGGAAAAGATCCATATTTGTACCCATTTCAAAGAAAGGTGATCCAACAGAAAGTGGAAATTATCAAACAGTATGATTAATATCACAACAAGTAAAATTTTGCTGAAGATCATGCACAAGCAGTTGCAGCAGTACATCAACAGGGAACAAGAGATACCATTGCTGATGTCAGATGGATCCTGGCTGAAAGCAGAGAATACTGTAAAGATGTTTACCTGTGTTTTATTGACTATGCAAAGGCATTTGACTGTGTGAATCATAAGAAATTATGGATAGCATTGAGAAGAATGGGAGTTCCAGAACACTTAATTGTGCTCATGAGGAGCCTGTACGTAGACCAAGAGGCAGTATTTGCACAAAACAAGGGGATACTGCATGGTTTAAAGTCAAGAAAGATGTACATCAGGGTTGTATCCTTTCACCATACTTATTCAATATGTATGCTGAGCAAATAATCAGAGAAACTAGATTATATGAAGAAGAACGGGGCATCGGGATTGGAGGAAGACTCATTAACAACCTGCAATATGCACATGACACAACCTTGATTGCTGAAAGTAAGGAGGACTTGAAGAACTTACTGAAGATCAAAGACAACAGCCTTCAGGATGGATTACGCCTCAACATAAAGAAAACAAAAACTCTCACAACTGGATCAATAAGCAACATCATGATACACAGAGAAAATATTGAAGTTGTAAAAGATTTCATTTTACTTGGATCCATAATCAATGACCATGGAAGCAGTAGTCAAGAAATCAAAGGATGCAATACGATGTACAAATCTGCTGCAAAAGACCTCTTTAAAGGGTTAAAAAGCAAAGCTGTCTCTTTAAGGATTAAGGTGCACCTGACCTAAGCCATGGTGTCTGTAATCGCCTCATATGCATGTGAAAGTTGGACAACAGATAAGGAAGACTGAAAAATTGACACCTTTGAATTGTGGTCTTGGGAAAGAATATTGAATTTACCATGGACTGCCAGAAGAACAAACAAATCTATCTTGGAAGAAGTACAGCCAGAATGCTCCTTAGAAGGGAGGATGGCGAGACTTCGTTTCACTTACTTTGGACATGTTATCAGGAGGGATCAGCCCCTGGAGAGGGAAATAACGCTTGATAAAGTAGAGAGTCTGTGAAAAAGAGGTAGACCCTCAGCAAGATGGATTGACACAGTGGCTGCAACAATGAGTTTAAGCATAACAAAGATTGTGAGGATGGTGCAGAACTGAGCAGTGTTTTGTTCTGTTGTGCATGGGGTTGCTATAAGTCAGAGCTGACTCAATAGCACCTAAGAACAGCAACATAAATATTATTTACCCTTCTTTTTTTTTTTTTAGGAATTAATGCCTGCCTTTTATATATAGGGAAAGTGTAAATAAATACAAGAAAATAATAAACACCAAATTCAGGATAGTGATTTCTCCTGGAGAGAGTGAGGGCAATACCGTGAGGGAGGGGGATAGGGCAGTTTCAACTGGTAACATTTTCTCTTTAAGCTAGGTGTTGGTACGTAGGTCTTCACTATATTATTCTTCATTTCCCTCTATAAATCTTAACAATTGCATAATGTACATATTTAAAGGAAGAAAACCTCTTTAAAATGAAATGGAGTTGTCATTAATTCTCATCTTATTAGTTTACTTTCGTTATAATAATAGTAATAATAAAGATGAACTATAAGCAATTGAGAATTTTGACAGGGGTGCAGGTATTGTACTGGAAAGGGTAAAGTTGGAACTTGGGATGGGAATCCCAAATGGCAGATGTCACAAGAGCACTGGAGATTTGGCCTGGAGTGGAGAAAGAAGAGTGTATGAAAAAGCAGAATGAGGTTCTGGTGTTAACTGTGCATGCTTGGTAAGTTTTGTCTTTGGCACATTGGTCCAAGAAACTGCTTCTGGAATGCAAAGAGTCAACCTACTACCTTGTGAAGACAGTGAGTACTGCACATGGTCAGAAGGTAGCAACAGAAGGCAGGTATGGATCCTCTGAACCGGTGGCCTGGAAAGCTGGCAATGTCCATTCCCAGAAGGTTCCCGTGTAAGCTCAAGTTCCAAGTCAGAGGCTGGTGCTGGGACACAGTTGGCAGAAATGATGCAGTCAGTTTACCATTCTGACACAGTAAAGAGTTTAAAGTGAGAGGCTAAGTTGGCTGCTGGCTCTATGTCTGGCGAATCACATAATTTTGCAGTAATTTGTGAGTTCTTTATTAATGTCTGTCTCCTCACCCAGAGAGAAACTCTGTGAGTAAAGACAATATGTGTTTTTTGTTCATTGCTTTGTTTTACTAGCAGATTGCAGGCTCTGCTTGTGTTTCAACATTCTAGGTTGAGCTTAAATTTTTGCTTTCTATTAGTATCATCTTTCTCAGGTTGGGGATGTGGCATTCACGGTCTAGTAGGGAAACAGAGAACACTCTAGGATTTTCAGAGGAAAGTTAATGCAGGAAATTAGTAGTTAGCTAGGTGATGGAAGTACTAAGAAGCCAAGCATGGGATATTGAAGCACCTCAGAGATTAGCAACTGCAGAAAGCTACTACCACCCATAGCAAGGGAGGGACAAATGAAGAAGACAGAAATACCAGAGTCCAGCAGCCAGGGCTGTCTGGTAGGAACTAGAACCAATGCAGGAACAAGAACCATGAAGGAGGAGCTATTTGTCAGATGCTGTGACATGGAGGAGAGTCAGCCACTGTCAGAGGCTGCTTGAAGCAGAGGAAAAAAATGCCCTGGCTTATCTTCTCTTCCCATTTAATCTCCCTTAAATGCCATCACCTACCCAGAGCCAGTGGGCAAGAGATCCTGGGAAGTATTGAAAGTACACCTAGAGCACAGAGGTAGATGACTAGCACAAGAGACAACGCATTTAAGGAGGTTGCAGCATCTTGAGATATAGTATGTTCCATCCTTGCCCATGGAGATTATCCCCAACACTTGATGATAAAACTTGAGAGTTCCCAGGTTTCCATAGCCTCCAAATTGATTAGGTTACTCCTGCCATTGGAAATCTCATCCATCACCATTTGATTTTTCCGCTTTTCTTTCTTGAGGTTCTAGGAGATTCTGTTTCCTCCCTGTGCACGAAATACATCAAACGTTGTTTAATTTCAGAAGGCAACCCCTATCTGTGGGCCAGATCATGAAGAGGTAGTGAAATTTGCTCCTGAAACTGTCTAACTCCTCAAGTCAAAACAAAAACACTTTTTGGAGCTGTCTCAAATCTTATGTAGAAATGGTTAAACAATAAATAATTCCATTCAGACCAGATGGCAATTTGATGCTTCAGAGACAGACTGCTACCTTTTCATTTTCCCTTCGCTGCACCACAATTCATGTGGATCAGGACAACAGGAGCAGAAGGAAGAACGTTCTGCCTTTTCTCCCCATCTGTTCCAGTGAGGTTAGTGTGATAACAATATGGCACTCACTGCAGGATGATGACAGGAGGCTCTCATCTCAGACCAGCAGAATCCTGTTTGATTATAGGAATTTGTACTACAAGACCCTGGAGGGAAATATGGCCTGAAATGATGATCACTGGGTCTAAAGGAAACATTATGCCTACTCACAAAACGCCAGAATTCAAGGCCTGGCAATTGGACTTCCCAATCGTGTGACCTTGGACAAGTCACATTGTCTCCTTGGACATGAGCATCCCTTCTGTAAAGTGGGTGAAATTTCTGCCTAACTGACATATTGTGTCACTGCAGTATTCATATGAGGTACTCTGTGAAGATGTGTCTCTAGTTCTAAAGCACTGTGCACACAGAAGTTATGATTATTATTGTGTTATGATCCCAGGCTATGAGAAAGAATTTTTAGGGGTAGTAAACTCTGTTTTATCTCCTTTATTTCTCAGGTCTCTTCTGCTGAGTACTCAGAGGAGTAAACATCACCTCCCCTCCAAAGTCCCTAGGCAACTTATGGTTAAAAACTTTGGCTTAGTCTCATAGTGGATACATTGGAAGCGCTAAGACAACCTAGAAAGGTAGTTCTCCCCATTTTAAAAATCAACATCCAAAGTATTTCTCCCCAAATAATTTCTTTGGATATAGCGATATTTATGTAGTAGGGTAATTTTTTGTCAGCTTTATTTAGGTAAAACTTACATACAATTAAATTCACCAGTTTTAAGTGTGCCGTTTGTACCAATGGCTCCATGGGAAAAAGACCTGGTGATCTGCCTCTGTAACAATTATAGCCAAGAAAACCCTATGGAGCAGTCCTGCTCTGATATACATTGGGTTGCTATGAGTCAGAATCGACTTGACAGCAAGTAACAACAACGACATGCCAACAAATTTTCAAGACCACAACCTAGACTCCAGCACATGTTGTTTCTCCAGGAAACTGGCAGATAAAGACTGGTTTAGAGAGGCCCGTTGGGGAGTTATGGGGCAATGATATTCCTGAAAGTGAAGTCTTAGATTGGGGAAAGAAAATATTCAAAATTGGAAGAAAGATATTCTTTCTATTGATTTTCACCTCATGGCTCTATCCTTGGGAGTGGTTTTGAGCCTTTACTGCAATGCCCTATAGTTTCTACCCTTGGCCCCGTCCTACTCCTTCCTCCCACTGTATGTAAATGTTTTCTTCATTTTCACCCCAGCACAGGCTCTGGAGTACTTTCGCATTATGGCATTGGCTTGCTTGTTCATCTGCAAATAAAGAGCCAAATGAAGTTACGTTGGGGATGGAGTGTATATGTATGAGACAAAGCAGGGGGAGGGGAAACTGAGTCCTTTTGTATAACCTCCTTCTGTGTCTTTTATCTTTTGTGCCTCAAACTCAGGCACATTGTCTGTCCTCTTAAAAGTATGTTCATCTGTTCATTTTCTTTCTTTAGTAAACTTGAGATAATGAAGCAAAACAACTACTATGGAGCTAGGCACAGAGTAGGCCTACCCTCAACAGTGTGGTTTGGTGGAAGGAACATTAGCTTTGTAGGGTGAGGACCTTGGTTCAAATCCCAGTTCTGCCACTCATCAGCTTTGTGACTTGGGTGATTTAATTGCCCTCTTTGAGCCTTGGCTTCCTCAACTGTAAAATGAAGATAATAATAGTACCTACCTCATAGAGGTTGACTGATCTACAATCAACAACCATGGAAGCATCAGTCAAGAGATCAAACAACGTATTGCATTGGGCAAATCTGCTGCACAAAGCCTCTTCAAAGTGTTAAAAAACAAAAATGTCGCTTTGACCACTAAGGTGCACTTGACCCAAGCCATGGTATTTTCAGTTGTCTCACATCCATGCGAAAACTGGACAATGAATAAGGAAGACTGAAGAAGAACTGATGCCCCGAATTATGGTGTTGACAAAGAATATTGAATATACCATGGACTTCCAGAAGAATTAACAAATATGTCTTGGAAGAAGTACAGGCATTATACTCCTTGGAAGCAAGTATGGCAAGACTTCACCTCACATACTTTGGACGTGTTATCAGGAGGGACCAGACCCTGGAGAAGAACATCGTGCTTGGTAAAGTAGAGAGTCAGCAAAAAAGAGGAAGACCCTCTGTGAGATAGATTGACACAGTGGCTGCAAGAATGGGCTCAAACATAGTAATGACTGTGAGAACGGTGTAGGACTAGGCAATGTTTTGTTCTGTTGTACGTAGGGTTGTTACAAATTGGAACTAACTCAGTGGCACCTAACAACAACAACCTCATAGAGTTTTTATGGGGAGAATTTAATGTAGTAATAAATCACCACAACGGTACCTAACATTTGATAAGTATAGACAGTCCCTGGATTACAAATGAGATCCGTTCCGAACTGTGCCTTTAAGTATTAAGTTGAATTTGTAGGTAAGGCAAAACAAGTGCATATAGTTCTTATTTAGCCCTATTTTAGTGCACGAAAAGGCTCAAAGCCTTTGAAACGATTTAAAAGATGCACATGCACCAAGAGAAGGTGACTGTGATGAAGAATTTTTTGTGAGTAGGGGTTGGTTCAATTGGTTCAATGTGAGGGCAGATTTCCATGACATTAAAGGGCAAGTACGAGTCGTCCCTAAGTCCGATGTTCATAATCAGGGAATTGCCGCTGCTCAATAAATGTTAGTCTCCTTTCTCGCCTCTCTCCAGGCTGCTGAATTTGGGGCCGAATGGCAATCTCTTTTGACACCACTGGGAAGAGATATGGACAGAATGAGATACTAAATATATTACTGTCTATAGCTGGGTAAGAAATTACGTCAAAATTTATTGGGTTAAAACAGCAAACGTTTATCTTTTCAGTTTCTGTGGGACATGAATCTGGGTGCTTCTGCTTTAGGATTTTTCAGAGGCTTTAATCAAGATGTTGACCAGGGCTGTATAGTCTCATGTAAAGGCTTGGCTGGGGAAGGGCCACTTCTAAATTTACTCAGGTGCTTGTTGGCAGGATTCAATTTCTCGTGGACTGTTGGACTGGGGACCTGAGGAGGTTACTTGGTAGAAGCCACAGTGGGCCTATTCAGTGGGATCTGAAAGCTCCTTCAGTTCTTTGCCACATGGGCCTCTCTAAAGGGCAGCTTACAACATGGCAACTGGTTTCTATCAGAGTGAGTAAGTGAAAGAGAGTGAGCAAGATGCAAGCTACAGTCTTTTTTGTAGCCTAATTTGGGAGGTGATGTCCCATCTCTTTTGCTGTGTTCTGTTTATTAAAAGCAAGCACTAGGTCCAGCTGACACTCAAGGGAAGATAATTATGCAAGGGCACAAATATTGGGAGACGGGGTCACTGGGGGGCATTTTAAAGGCTACCTACTACAGGCCGCCCTCTATCCCCCAACAATTCACTTCCTCTCACATGCAAAATGTACTTATCTCTTCCCAAGCTCTCCAAATATCTTTTCCCATTACAGCATCATCTCAAGTCCCGAATACCATCATCTAAATCAGGTTCAAGTGTGGATGAGACTCCTGAGTTTACGTATTAAGTTCAACTCCTTGAATACAGATTCCCTCCATATAAGATCTGTGGAACTAGAGAGACAAGTTATCTATCTGTCCCCCTCCACCAATATACAATGGTGGTACAAAAAAAAAAAAAAAACAAGCCTGTTGCTGTCAAGTCGGTTCTGACTTGTAACAATCCTATAAGAGAGAGTAGAACTGCCCCATAGGGTTTCCAAGGAGCGGCTGGTAGATTTGAACTGCGGACCTTTTGGTTAGCAGCCAAACACTTAGCCACTGCACCACCAGGGCTCCAATGGTGGGGCAGGTATAGGATAACTACAGTAGACATTCTTTCAAAAAGAGGAAAATAGGGGCCATAGAGGGGTCACTGGTCTATAGCAATTTTAAAATTTCCTCCTTGTAAAGTGTCCCAAACTTCATAATTATGCTTTTCTGGCTACTCTTCAAAATTCCCATTTAGATATCATCCTTATCTTAGGTTGGAAGATAGTGTGATATAGCAGAGTCAGGCCAACCTGGATGTAAATTATGACATTACTCACAAATCACTCAATCTCTCTGAGCTCCATTTTCTTACCTGTGAAGTGAGAAGCATACTATTATTCTCACAGGGTTGTTAGGAGGATTAAAAGGAAATGAGATGTCATGTACAGAGCTCCTGACAGCGGGCTGGACACAAAGTAAACACCCAATAAATGTGAGTTAGTTCCCTTTTTCCTTCAGTTAATTAGTGAATGAGTAAAACCATCTAATAAACTAATTTATAAGGAGGTCAGAATGTTAGTAATTGATTTTTATGTGCTTAATATAGCTCCCATTAATGGCTTATGGATTCCTGCACGGTCAGACTCCACTAGAGGTGCCTATTAAAGCAGAAAAAAAGGCAGTGGGTGCCAGGAAGCCCCAGGATTAGATGCTGGGCCTTTGTCTGGGTCAGCTTGGCCAGAGTTGCTGTTATCAGGATGTCACGATTGTTGTGTAGGCTTCATAGTTGAGTGGCAATGGCCTCTGAGAATGAAAATGGATTGTTTCTCCTGGTCCTGAGGAGTTATGTTGAAATGTGATGTAGAGTAGGGATTACAAGCACAACTTCTTGAGCCAGATGGTCTGGGGTGGAATCTTGGATCTATCACCTACTAGTTCCATGACCTTGGGCAGGTCACTTAAGTTTTTAATTTTTTGCCTCCACTTCCAATAGTAAGAATGTCTTCCTAATAGGGCTGTGGTGAGGATTAAATGAGTTAATTTAAATAAAGCAATTTGAACCATGTCTAGAAGAGTAAAAAAAAAAAAGCACTGTATAAAGGTTGACTATTATTATTATTTCAAGATGGAAGAGTTGTTCAAACATGTTTGGCTACAGCCAGCCATCATGCCCCTGAGCACTCATGCTGAAAACAATGGCAGAAGGCATCTGGGCAATAAGCAGTGGCCTATTTGGAGCCCTGGTGGTGCAGTGGTTAAGAGCTTGGCTGCTGACCAAAAGGTCGGCAGTTCAAATTCAACAGCCACTCCTTGGAAACCCCATGGGGCAGTTATGCTCTGTCCTATAGGGTCGCTCTGAGTCAAATCAACTCGGCAGCAGTGGGTTTGGGTTTTGTGGTATTACAATATACTTAATTATAACAATTCCATTTTACTGAATATAAATTGTACCAAGCCCTACACTTGAAGCACTATAGTATAAGGACATAATTGGGGGAGGGGGGCGGGGGGAGAAGGAACCACTTAAATATTTAAAAGAGAGGTAATGTAAACTAGGGAATTGGTTACCCAGGTGTTAGAAGAGCTGAAAAGCGAACCTGGGTTGTGGGGCAACCCAGAGGTTAGCAATAGCGGGAGACTACCACCAACCCTGGACTGGAGGGACAGCAGGAGAATTTAGGGTAACTGGTTGCTATGAGTCAGAAGCAACTCAGTGGCAGTAGGTTTGGTTTGGGGGAGGCGATGGGTGGGGGTTGCTCAGTAGAAGCTAGAACCACAGTGGGTCATGGCAGAGAAGCCACTACCAGGGATGCCACCTAGGCAGAGAGAAAGGGAGAGAATGCCATGGCTTCTCCCTTCCTCCCACTCTCCAGTCTCCTATGGTGATATCTCATTGGCCTACCTAGCCAGAAATGCAACCTGCAGGGATCAGCCCCCATACCATACAAAGTAGAACAGCAGAAGGATGAAAAATGGATTTGAGGATAAGAAGGCTCAGGAAGGCACAATACATCATTGCCACAAACATATGAGGGAGGCATTCTTAGTTCCCATTTTACAGATACAGGTATTGAGGATGATAGAGGTTAAGATAATGGTCTGAATTTTCATAGCTGGTCCAGTGGCAGAGGTAGGAATAGAACCCAAACCTGCCTGAGTCCAACGTCCATGTCCATCCTCTGAGCAGTGAGCTCTACCTGCATGTGCTATACCTCCAGACTTGCTTGTGTTAGGGGTGGGGGCTGGGGTCTCCATAGAGACACAGATGTGAGTAGAAAACTTAACCGGGAGCCTCCTCACTGCATTTGAGTTGTACCTGGAGCCTCCTGGCCATATTTGAGTGATTTGAAGGAACCATGCTTGACACATAGCAAGCACTCAGTAAATATTAGCTACTGTTATCTGGAATATACTTAGATGCTCCTTACTAGTAAATATTATTTTATAGCTTATAAATTACTGATAATTATTATTATTATTTTAAATCATTTTATAGCTAATAAAGATTGGTTGAATACCTATAGCTCTAAAAAGGGCCATTATTTCCTTCGGATCCAAGGTAGAAGGTTGTCTGTCCTACAGAGATGTCAACAGTGAAATCTCTCAGCCTCCCTTGGTACTGGGATCCTCGTCTACTCTAAAATTCTCATTCTGTTGTCCCTTTCTTCATATCATATCTGTGTTGGTAACAGAAAGAATGTCATTGACAGCAGCCATGCCTGGCCTTCAGTTAAATGCATCAAATATAGTGAGATATCATTTTTCTAAGGCAGAATCTCTGGAAAGAAAGTTAGAAGGTGGTATGGCAATAGGTGTGCAATTCAAGATTTTAAAAAATTGATTTATTAATTGCTGTATCACTTAACCTTTTGTTGTTGTTGTTAAGTGCTGTTGAGTTAGTGCCGACTCATAGTGAACCTATGTACAACAGAAGTAAACACTGCCTGGTCCTGAGCCATTCTCACAATCGTTGCTATGTTTGAGCCCATCGTTATAGCCACTGTGTAACTGTAATAACTACTTAGCACTCATTGTACACTAGATGCTATCCTAAGAACTTGATCTATATTATCTCATTTAATCCTCATTACCACTCAGTTAGGTAGGTTCCATTATTGTCCCTGTTTTACACGGAGAAAATTGAGGTCAAAGAGGGCTGGCACTTATTTGATAAGCACACCTAATAAGTGGTGGCCCTAAATCCAGGTCTCTGTCTCCAAAGTCTATGTTCTTAATAGCCACCACCATCAACGTGTGCATGCACACACATATGCACCCCTGTCTCTCTTCCTGGTTACGCATATTGTCTGTAGGGCATTAGTTGGTACAGGCCTAGAGACACAAGATCATTCTGGAATGCACCAGGGAAATTCTATTTTTTTGAAACTGTTGTATGCAAAATTCAGAGCCAAGGGCAGAATGTTTGAGTGTAGCCTCAATAACTTCGACGGGTAATTTTGTGGTCTTCTCTCCACTTTGAGGAGCCTGCCCCCACCATCCTCATCTTTGAAGCACCCTGACTTCATCTTGCACCATGTGAGGCCTTGTATTTTCCCTTTTTAGCCGAGTCTGGTCCTGTGAAGTCCAGCTCAAGCCACTCTGTGCACAAACTCCCTCTGAGTGATGGTCCCACTGGAATCCTGGCTGGAGAAACGCTCTCATAATTTTCTGTCTTCACCACCAGACCCTCCATTTTCAGCCATTGCTTTCCAGCCCCTTTCTTCACAGATCCATTTGCTTGCACTCATTTTCTAGCTTATTATCGCAACAGCTATTACAAGTACAATTGGCTTCTTAATTTATAGCCGCTGTAATCATCACAATGATTATGGTTAATTTACAGCAGTTCTTATTGTTGTCATTATTATTCATTTATTCAGTTTCACTTTTAATATAATTATGGTTTTAGCCAGGGCATCCCAGGCCTGTTTGGGGTGAGGGTACACCATAACGGTTCCATGTGATCCAAATGGCATGGGCCTCCTTACTGCAAAAACAGTGTTATAATATTAAAGAAAATTGAAAAGGGGAAAAAAAAAAAAAACTACTCCTAATTTCACCACTCTTGCAAAATGGTTTTAATTTCTCCCATGTTTCTTTCTAAATTAGCTGTGTGTTTTTACATAGTGGTAATTACAGGGCGAATATGATTTTGTATTTTTTTTTCTTTTAGTTAGTATTATACCAACAGTTTTCCATGTTGTTTTTCTGTCCCAATAATTTTTATGTTGAATTAGGATTTGAGTCTCTGTAACTGCGTGATCTTCAGCTTGTTACAGAGCCTTGCTGAGCTGTGCTGAAAGCAAAGTTTTAATGCTTTCCAGTCTCTTGAGGTTCTATGAGGAATCAGTGAGGGCAAATATGAAAATGATTACCAGAGTTCATAGGAAAAGGTGTTTCAATACTTGTGAGCTCCTATTTCATCTCCCCCAAATACCGACTTCAGTAACCTATCTTTGACCAGTATCTCATTTTGGGAGCTGAAATCTTGGTAATTGAGATTCCTTTTAAAATGCAGGTATTTCTTAGAGACACTTTCTTGGTAGCTGCTGTTGAGTCAGCAACTCATGGCAACCCCATGCACTAGAGAACAAAATGTTGCCTGGTCCTGCACTGTCTTCATGATCATTGGTATGCTTGAGTCCATTGTTGTAGCCACTGTGTATTTTGAGTGCCTTTCAACCTAGGAGGCTCATCTTATTGGACAATATTTTGTTGTGACCGAAAGGATTTTCACTGGCTAATTTTCAGTAGTTGGTTGCCAGGCCTTTCTTTCTAGTCTGTCTTAGTCTGGAAGCACTGCTAGAACCTGTTCACCATGGATGACCCTACTAGTATTTGAAATACTGGTGGCATAGCTTCCAACATCGTAGCAGCACATAAACTACCATAGCATGACAAACTGACAGACAGGTGGTTGTTGGAGAAACTAAGCATATAAATATTAGCACTTGAGTTTTGGAAGCCAGACCTTGCTGGAAAGACA
This sequence comes from Loxodonta africana, assembly GCF_030014295.1. Lineage (NCBI taxonomy): Eukaryota > Metazoa > Chordata > Mammalia > Proboscidea > Elephantidae > Loxodonta > Loxodonta africana. Next base: position 22,945,334 of record NC_087357.1, read on the forward strand.
TAGCCCTGGGAAGTGATACTTTGCTATTTGGCTAGGCCAGTCCAGATAATACCTTGAAAATAGCTGTCTTTTTTCAGTCTTTGTCTCCTCAGGTCAAAAGGCGTGATGCCTATATATTTTTAAAATGTCAATCCTCCAATGTTATTGATTGCAAAAAAAAAAATTAAGCTTTAAAATAGATTTAAAAATTTTAAGCAATCATCCACAACTTCACCACACTCATACAACTGCCTTATTTTTAGATAGCAGTAATCATGATCCATATGAAATTTGTTGTTCTGCCTTTTCATGCTGTTACTGAGCATCACGACTTTTATTTTTAATGCCTAAAACATACTCCATCAAGTTAATGTCCTGTAATTTACTAACTCATCCCCCTGTGGTTGGATATTCAGGTTGTTTTCAATGTTTTACTGTTATACATAATACTGCAATGAACAACTCCATCTAATGATCATTTATCTTCTTTTAAAATACTTCCCCAGGACAAATTCCCAGGAGTGAGATTATGGAGTCATAGGGAATAAGCTTCTTAATAGTGTCTGAAGCATACTGATGTAGCTTTCCAAAAGATTTTCACCAATTTAATCCTCATGTTTTTCATTTAGCAAATGCTTTGCTTGTATTCAGGGCGGCCAGTTAATATCACTTCTTTAAAATCATAGGAAAAGAGATAAAGGGGAATTAAGTAAAATGAAAAAATATCATCTTGCCATTTTTTGAATGGGTGAATAGTTCAGTGTTTTCAGTCCCCTTCTCTCCTCTCCCCTCCCTTATCCTTCCTTTCTGTTCCGTTTCATTCATCCCAGCCATACCCCCAGTTTGTGTTAGGTACCAGAAGTGAAGAAGTGAAAAAAGAGGGAGTAAAATAAGGACAAAGAATAAAAATAACTGAGATTAATGCGAAGCTTTATAGTTTAAGGACAAATGACCCAAACATGGAGTTTAACAACAACCCCATATAGTCTAAAGGGCAAAATTTCCCATTTTACACATGAAATAGTTGAGACTCAAGAAGGTGTAATGACTTGGCCAGTGTTCTGCCCGGTATGCTACGTAAACTGAAATGTTGACTTTCATCTTTTGGTCTTCTGATCCCTAAGACAGTGCTCTTTAGAAGCCCTAAAGGTGTTTATCCATGAAGTAGAGAACAGATCAAGAAAGTATACAGTTAATGCTTAAGTGATAATGATAATAACGATAACAAAACCAGTTGACATTTATTCAGTGTTTACTGTTTACCAGATCTGTGCATATCATGTTTAATCTCCATGGTAATCCTATGAGGTGATCAAAACCAGTTACTGTTGAGTTGATTCTAAATCGTGATGACCCCAGGTATGTTAGAGTAAAACTGTGCTCCATATGGCTTTCAGTGGTTGATTTTTCAGAAGTAGAGCGCTAGCTCTTTCTTCTGAGGTGCCTCTGGGTGAACTCAAACCTCCAACCTTTTGGTTGGTAGTCGAACGCATTAACAATTTGCACCACCCAGGGACTCCAATCCTATAAGTATCCCTTGACATCGAAATAATTCTGATTCAAAGAGACCCTACGGAATAGGGTAGAACTGCCCAACAGGGGGAAACCCTAGTCATGTAGTGGTTAAGAGCCATGGCTGCTAACCAAAAGGTTGGCAGTTCGAGTCTACCAGGCACTCCTTGGAAACTCTATGGGGCAGTTCTACTCTGTCCTATAGGGTCGTCGTGAGTCAGGATCAACTCGACAGCAGTAGGTTTGGTTTTGGTTTTGCCGCATGGGTTTTCCAAGGCTGTAACCTTTACTGAAACAGACTGCTGTATCTTTCTCCTGCAGAGCAACTGGTGAGTTCGAACTGCAGACCTTTCAGTGCTTAATACTACCAGGGCTCCTAATCCATAAATAAGTACTATTATTATCTTTATAGATGAGGAAGCAGGGTCACAGAGGGGTTAAGTAACTTCCCCAGGGTCACAGAGCTAAGAAGTTACAGAGCCAAGATTTGAAACCAGGAAGCTTTAACAGTAGAGACCCTGTTCTCAATGTGTAAGGGGAGTCAGAGCCATGAACCTGGTCCTAAGACACATTGCTTAACCTTGCCGGGTTCCTTCCTAGCCCTGAGAAGGGACCTTCTTCTGCCTGGTCCTGGGTGGAGGAGCAGTGGTTGGCCTCTGTCTGCAACATCAAAAGCAGCATGGGATATGCAGAGAAGTAGACGTGCACTTCACTGGCACTTCTGAAGTTCGATTGTCTCCTAAGTGGCCTGTTTTCCCCTTTTATGTTGTCCAAAGGAAAACCCCACCACTCATCTGTCAGTTTGTCATATTGTGATGGCTTGCATGTTGCTGCAATACTGGAAGCTGTGTCACCAATATTTCAAATACCAGCAGGGTCATCCATGGTGGGCAGGTTCCAGTGGGGCTTCCAGATAAGACAGACTAGGAAGAAGGACCTGGTGATCTACTTCTAAAAAAATTTGCCATTGAAAACATTATGAATAGCAGTGGAACATTGTCTGATACAGTGCCAGAAGATAAGCCCCTCAGGTTGGAAGGCAGTCAAAATACAAATGGGGAAGAGCTGCCTCCTCAAAGTAGAGTCAACCTTAATGACATGAATGGAGTCAAGCTTTTGGGACCTTCATGTGGAACGTATGAAGTATGAATCTAGGAAAATTGGTAATCATCAAAAATGAAATGGAATGCGTTAAGATTGATATCCTAGGTATTAATGAGCTGAAACGGACTGGTATTGGCCATTTGGAATAGGAAAATCATATGGTCTACTATGCTGGGAATGACAAATAGAAGAGGAATGTTGTCACATTCATTGTCCAAAAGTACAAGATCTACCCCCAAGTACAACACCGTCAGTGATAGGAAATATCCATACATCTATAAGGAAGCCCAGTTGATACGACTATTATTCAAATTTACGCATCAACCTCTAGGGCCAAAGGTGAAGAAATAGAAGATTTTTATCAGCTGCTGCAGTCTGAAATTGATCGAACATGCAATCAAGATGCATTGATAATTACTGGTGATTGGAATGCGAAAGTTGGAAACAAAGAAGAAGGATCAGTAGTTGGAAAATGTGGCCTCGATGATGGAAACAATGCTGGAAATCACATGATAGAATTTTGCGAGACCAACAACTTACTCATTGCAAATACCTTTTTTCAACAACATAAATAATGACTATACACATGGGCCTTGCTGGATGGAATACACAGGAATCAAATAAACCACATATGTGAAAAGAGACAATGGAGGAGCTATCATCAGTCAGAACAAGGCCAGGGGTGGACTGTGGAACAAACCATCAATTGCTCATATCCAAGTTCAAGACAAAGCTGGAGAAAATTAAAATAAGTCCATTGACTATATCCTGCCTGAATTTAGTGACCATCTCAAGAATAGATTTGAAAGATTCTGTGGACAAAATACTGAACAAGGCAGGAAGCATCAAAAGAAGATGGAAGAAACACACAAAGTCACTGCACCAAGAAAAATTGGCTGACGTGCAACCATTTCAGGAGGAAGCATGTGATCAAGAACCACTGCTACAGAAGGAAGAAGTCCAAGCTGCACCAAAAGCATTGGAGAAAAACAAGATTCAAGGAATTGACAATGTTTTGCTACTATTTATAAGGTTTTCACTGGCTAACACTTTTCAGAAGTAGACTGCTGGGCTGGTGAAGAATATTGAATGCCGAAAGAATGGACTGCCAAAAGAATGAACAAATCTATCTTGGAAGAAGTGACGCCAGAATGCTCCTTAGAAGCAAGGATGGCGAGACTGTGTCTTACATACTTTGGACATGTCAGGAGGGATCAGTCCCTGGAGAAGGACATCAGGCTTGGTAAAGTACAGGGTCAGCAAAAAAGAAGAAGACCCTCAACAGGATGGATTGGCACAGTGGCTGCAACAATGTGCTCAAGGATAACAACAATTGTGAGCATGGCACAGGGTCAGGCAGTGTTTCATTCTGTGCTACATGTGGTCGCTATGAATCAGAGCTGAATCAAAGGCACCTAATAACAACAACAAGGAATTGGTGGAATACCAATTAAGATCTTTCAAAAAATGGATATAATTCTGGAAGCATTCACTCCTCTGTGCCAAGAAATTTGTAAGACAGCTACCTGGCCAACTGATTGGAAGAGATCCGTATATGTGCCTATTCCAAAGGTGATCCAATGGAATGTGGAAATTATTGAACAATATCATTAATATCATATGCAAGTAAAATTATGCTGAAGATAATTCAAAAATGGTTGCAGAGGAGGCAGAGCCAAGATGGCAGAATAGACAGACACTTCCGGCAAGCTGTCTTTACAACAAAGACCCAAAAAAACAAGTGAAACGAGTATACTTATGACAAGCTATGAGCCCAGAGCATCAAAGGCAAGGTTAGAAAACGAACTGAGGGGCAGGGGGAGGAAGAGATGTTTCAGAAGTGGAAAGGAGTTACCAGACCTGAATCGCAGGAAACCTTCAGGCACCATTCCCAGAGTGGCGGTGCTGGGCAGTTACTAGCATTCAGCTGCAGTTTCCTCAGGGAGAAGCAGCCAGCTACACAGCCTACCTCTGGAACCAGAGAAGAACTGCACTCTCAGCAAAAGCTAAATACTTGCGTATATTTTACTGTGCACCTCCCCCCCCCCCCGCACCCCAAGGAGGCTTCAGTGGCTGAATTCCCCGGGTCTGAGATAGGCCCTGTTCAGCACCTAGAGCCACCCTCCCAGCCTTAGAGAAGGAAAAAATTTGCAATTGGGGGAAAAGATAATTTGCCAGCTCCACTAACCAGGGGAGCTCAGGATAGAAGCGGCTCTTGTCCAGGCATAAACGGTCCGTGGTCTTTGAGTACCTTTCCCCTCTGGATGGACCTGTGCAGGCCTATTTCATGAGAATAGGCCCTTGTTGGCAGACTCCAACCATTTCAGCTGTGCAGCGGAGAGGTGGGTGTTTGATGTTTGACATTGCTTTGTCAATTAAACAGGGTCCTAACCTACCCACATCAGGGGCCTAAGGACTGGTAGCTCCACTCAGGTCAACCAGCCACCTGTGACAGGGGTCCAGAGATAACTGGCACCTCCCAGTGCTTACAACCAAAAGCATTGGGTGCCCATGGTCCATCTGCAGAACCCACACACCTGTACACTCTAGGGATCAATGACATGCTTTCCTCAGAGACACGTGGGGGATGATTCTCAGCCCCCTGCCTTGTTCAGAGTGTGACCCCCTGCTGCAACCAGATACCAGTACCTACACCAATCACCCCTGCCCCTCTAAGACTGTAGGACAGACCCTGTACCGCATACTTGATGATCAGCTACCCGGAAACTTGAGCTGAATCCATACAAGAAAAGACTGATATACCTGATAACTGCTCTAGCCATCTGGGAACAGGACACCAGAGCTCCAAAGGAGAAAATAATCAAGCTAGCTCTCTCAAGCAACCCATCGGGGCATATCAAAACAAAAAGCAAAAAGCTACAACACAGTAAGCAAACATAAAATAAACTAATATAATAACTAATAGATGGCTTGGAGACAACAGTCAATATCAAGTCACATAGAGAAACAGATCATGATTGCCTCAACAAGCTCTCAAAGCAATGAATCAAGGGATCTTCTAGATGAAAGTGCATTCCTGGAATTACCAGAGGCAGAATACAAAAGATTAATATACAGAACCCTTCAAGACATCAGGAAGGAAATGAGGCAATATGTAGAACATGCTAAGGAACACAGACATAAAACAATTGAAGAAATTAAAAAGATTATTCAGGAACATAATGAAAAATTTAATAAGCTGGAAAAATCCATAGACAGACAGCAATCAGAAATGCAGAAGATTAACAATAAAATTACAGAAGTAGACTACTCAATAGGAAGTCAGAGGAGCAGAATTGAGCAAGTTGAAGTCAGAATTTCTGAACTTGAAGATAAATCACTTGGCACTAATATATTTGAAGAAAAATTAGATAAGAGAATTAAAAAAAATAAAGAAACCTTAAGAATCATGTGGGACTCTATCAAGAGAAACAACCTACGAGTGATTGGAGTACTGGAACAGGGAGGGATAACAGAAAATACAGAGAGAATTGTTGAAGATTTGTCAGCAGAAATCTTCCCTGATATCGTGAAAGATAAGAAGATATCTATCCAAGATGCTCATCGAACTCCACATAAGTTACATGTTAAAAGAAAGTCACCAAAACATATTATAACCAAACTTTCCAAAACCAAAGATAAAGAGGGAATTTTAAGAGCAGCTAGGGATAAACGAAAAGTCACCTACAAAGGAGAGCCAATAAGAATAAGTTTAGTCTATTTTGCAGAAATCATGCAGACAAGAAGGCAATGGGATGACTTATTTAAAAAAATTAATGAAAAAAATTGCCAGCCAAGAATCATATATCCAGCAAAACTGTCTCTTAAATATGAAGGTGAAATTAGGACATTTCCAGATAAACAGAAGTTTAGGGAATTTGTAAAAACCAAACCAAAACTACAAGAAATACTAAAGAGAGTTCTTTGGTTAGAAAATCAATGATATCAGGTATCAACCCAAGACTAGAACACTGGGCAGAACAATCAGATGTCAACCCAGACAGGGAAATCAAAAAAACAAAGCAAGATTAAAAAAAAAAAAAAACCTCAAAACAGAATAACAGGGATGTTATTATGTAAAAGAAGACAACATTAAAACAATAAAGAGGGACTAAGAAATATAGTCATAGATCTTCCATATGCAGAGGAAGATAAAGCAATACAAAGAAATTAAAGTTAGGTTTAAATCTAGAAAAATAGGGGTAAATAATAAGGTAACCACAAAGGAGACAAACTATCCTACACATCAAAATAAAATACAAAAAACAAAATCAACAGCAATGAATATGAGGAAAGGACAATATATAAAGATAATCTACTCAGCACATGTAATTAAGTGGGAAAAAGAAACTGTCAATAACACACAAAAAAAGACATCAAAATGATAGCAGTAAATTCATACCTATCCATAATTATGCTGAATGTAAATGGACTAAATGCACCAATAAAGAGACAGAGAGTGGCAGAATGGATTAAAAAACATGATCTGTCTGTCCGTATGCTGCCTACAAGAGACACACCTTAGACTTAGAGACACAAACTAAAACTCAAAGGATGGAAAAAAATATATCCAGCAAACAACAATCAAAAAAGAACAGGAGTGGCAATATTAATTTCTGACAAAATAGACTTTAAAGTTAAATCCATCATAAAGGATAGGGAAAGACACTATATAATGATTAAAGGGAAAATATACCAAGAAGATATAACCATAATAAATATTTATGCACCCAATGACAGGGCTGCAAGATACATAAAACAAACCTATCAATATTGAAAAGTGAGATAGACAGCTCCACAATAATAGTAGGAGACTTCAACACATCACTTTCGGTGAAGGACAGGACACCCAGAAAGAAGCTCAATAAAGACACAGAAGAGCTAAATGCCACAGTCAACCAACTTGACCTCATAGACATATACAGAACACTCCATCCAACAGCAACCAAGTATCTTTTCTAGTGCACATAGAACATTCTCTAGAATAGACCATATAATTAGGTCATAAAGCAAGCCATAGTAGAATCCAAAACACTGAAATATTACAAAGCATCTTCTCTGACCATAAGGCTATAAAAGTGGAAATCAATAACAGAAAAAGCAGGGAAAAGAAATCAAACACTTGGAAACTGAACAGTACCCTGCTCAAAAAAGACTGGATTATAGAAGACATTGAGGATGTAATAAACAAATTTATAGAATCCAATGAGAATGGAAACACTTCCCATCAGAACCTTTGGGATACAGCAAATGCGGTGCTCGAGGTCAATTTATATCAATAAATGGACACATCCAAAAAGAAGAAAGGGCCCAAATCAAAGAATTATCCCTACAACTTGAACAAATAGAAGGAGAGCAAAAAAAGAAGCCCTTAGCACCAGAAGAAAACAAATAATAAAAATTAGAGCAGAACTAAATGAAATAAATAGGACACAGAAAAACAATTGAAAGAATTAACAAGATCAAAAGCTGGTTCTTTGAAAAAAATCAACAAAATTGACAAACAATTGGCCAAACCGACAAAAGAAAAACAGGGGAGGAAACAAATAACACAAATAAGAAATGAGATAGGTGATATTACAACAGACCCAAGTAAAATTAAAAGAATCATATCAGATTACTACAAGAAATTATACTCTAACAAATTTGAAAACCTAGAAGAAATGGATGAATTCCTAGAAACACACTACCTACCTAAACTAACACAAACAGAGATAGAAGAAATAAATAGACCCATAACAAAAGAAGGGATTGAAAAGGTAATCAAAAAACTCCCAACAACAACAAAAAAGCCCTGGCCCAGACTGCTTCACTGCAGAGTTCTACCAAACTTTCAGAGAAGAGTTAACACCACTACTACTAAAGGTATTTCAGAGCATAGAAAAGGACAAAATACTCCCAGACTCATTCTATGAAGCCAGCATATCCCTGATACCAAAACCAGTAAAGACACCACTAAAAAAGAAAATTACAGATCTATATCCCTCTTGAACTTAGATGCAAAAATCCTCAACAAAATTCTAGCCAATAGAATTTAACAACATATCAAAAAAATAATTCACCATGTCCAAGTGGGATTCATACCAGGTATGCAGGGATGGTTCAACATTAGAAAAACAATTAATGTAAATAAAACAAAATACAAGAATAACATGATTTTATCAATTGATGCAGAAAAGGCTTTTGACAAAGTTCAACACCCATTCATGATAAAAACTCAGCAAAATAGGAATAGAAGGAAAAATCCTCAACGTAATAAACGGCATTTATACAAAGCCAGTAGCCAACATCATCCTAAATGGAGAGATCCTGAAAGTATTCCCCTTGAGATCGGGAACCAGACAAGGATGACCCTTATTACCACTCTTACTCAACATTGTGCTGGAGGTCCTAGCCAGAGCAATTAGGAAAGAGAAAGAAATAAAGGGCATCCAGATTGGCAAGGAAGAAGTAAAAGTATCTCTACTTGCAGATGACATGATCTTATACACTGAAAACCCTAAGGAATCCTCAAGAAAACTATTGAAACTAATAGAAGATTTCAGCAGAGTATCAGGATACAAGATAAACATATAAAAATCAGTTGGATTCCTCTACACCAACAAAAAGAACATTGAAGAGGAAATCACCAAATCAAAGCCATTTACAGTAGCCCCCAAGAAGATAAAATACTTAGGAATAAATCTTACCAGAGATGTAAAAGACAGTTAAATGGGGAAAAGGCAGTCTTTGTAGCAAACGGTGCTGGCATAACTGGATATCCACCGGCAAAAAATGAACCAAGACCCATACCTCACTCCATGCACAAAAATGAGCTCAAAATGGATCAAAGACCTAAATATAAAATCTAATATGATAAAGATCATGGAAGAGTAAATAAGGACAACGGTAGGACCCCTAATACATGGCATAAACAGTATACAAAACATTACTAACAATGCAGAAGAAAAACTAGATAAGTGGGAGCTCATAAAAATCAAACACCTATGCTCACCCAAAGACTTCACCAAAAGAGTAAAAAGATTACCTACACACTGGGAAAAAGTTTTTAGCTGTGACATTTCCAATCAGCGCCTGATCTCTAAGATCTACATGATACTGCAAAAACTCAACTGCAAAAAGACAAATAACCCAATTAAAAAATGGGCAAAAGTTATGAACAGACACTTCACTAAAGAAGACATTCAGGTAGCTAACAGATATATGAGGAAATGCTCATGATCATTAGCCACTAGAGAAATGCAAATCAAAACTATAATGAGATTTCATCTCACCGCAACAAGGCTGGCCTTAAACCAAAAAACACAAAATAATAAATGTTGGAGAGGATGTGGAGAGATTGGAACCCTTATACACTGCTGGTGGGAATGTAAAATGGTACAACCACTTTGGAAATCAACTTGGCACTTCCTTAGAAAGCTAGAAATAGAATTTCCATATGATCCAGCAATCCTACTCCTTGGAATATATCCTAGAGAGATAAGAGCCTTTACACGAACAGATACATGCACACCCATATTCATTGCAGCACTGTTTACAATAGCAAAAACATGGAAGCAACCAAGATGCCCATCAACGGATGAATGGATAAATAAATTATGGTACAGTCACACAATTGAATACTACTCATCGATAAAGAACAGTGAGGAATCTGTGAAACATTTCATAACATGGAGGAACGTGGAAGGCATTATGCTGAGTGAAATTAGTCAGTTGCAAAAGGACAAATATTGTATAAGCCCACTATTATAAGAACTCGAGAAATAGTTTAAACAGAGAAGAAAATATTCTTTGATGGTTACTGCGGGGGGTGGGGTGGGAGAGGGGTATTCACTAATTAGATAAGATAGTAGATAAGAACTACTTTAGGTGACGGAAAAGACAACATACAATACAGGGGAGGTCAGCACAACTGGACTAAACCAAAAGCAAAGAAATTTCCGGTATAAACTGAATGCTTTCGAGGCCAGCGGAGCAGGTGCGGGGTTTTGGGGACCATGGTTTCAGGGGACATCTAAGCCAACTGGCACAGTAAAATCTGTTAAGAAAACATTCTGCCTCCCGTTTTGGATAGTGGCGTCTGGGGTCTTAAATGTTAGCAAGCAGCCATCTAAGATGCATCAATTGGTCTCAACCTACCTGGATCAAAGGAGAGTGAAGAACACCAAGGACACAAGGTAAATACTAGCCCGAGAGACAGAAAGGGCCATATAAACCAGAGACTACATCAGCCTGAGACCAGAAGAGCTAGATGGTGCCCAGCTACAACCGATGACTGCCCTGACAGGGAACACAATAGAGAACCTCTGGGAGAGCAGGGGAGCAGTGGGATGCAGACCCCAAATTCTCATAAAAAGAACAGACTTAATGGTCTGACCGAGACTGGAAGGACCCTGGTGGTCATGGCTCCCAGACCTTCTGTTGGCCCAGGATAGGAACCATTCCCAAAGCCAACTCTTCAGGCAGGGATTGGACTGGACAATAGGTTGGAGCGGGATGCTGGTGAGGAGTGAGCTTCTTGGATCAGGTGGACACTTAAGACTTTGTTGGCATCTCCTGCCTGGAGGGGAGATGAGAGGATAGAGGGGGTTAGAAGCTGGCGAAATGGACACGAAAAGAGAGAGTGGAGGGAGGGAGTCGGCTGTCTCATTGAGCGGAGAGCAATTGGGAGTATGTAGCAAGGTGTATATAAGTTTTTGTGTGACAGACTGACTTAATTTGTAAACTTTCACTTAGATAAGTTTTTGTGTGACAGACTGACTTAATTTGTAAACTTTCACTTAGATAAGTTTTTGTGTGACAGACTGACTTAATTTGTAAACTTTCACTTAGATAAGTTTTTGTGTGACAGACTGACTTAATTTGTAAACTTTCACTTAGAGCACAATAAAAATTAAAAAACAAAAAACGGCTGCAGCAGTACATTGACAGGGAACTGCAAGAAATTCAAGCTGGATTCAGAAGAGGATATCGAACAAGGGATAATATTGCTGATGTCAGGTGGGTCTTGGCTGAAAGCAGAGAATACCAGAAAGATGTTTACCCATGTTTTATTGACTATATGAAGGCATTCAATTGTGTGGATCGTAACAAATTATGGATAACATTGAGAAGAATGAGAATTCCAGAGCACTTAATTGTGCTCATGAGGAGCCTGTACATAGATCAAAAGGCGGTCCTTCGAACAGAACAAGGCAATACTCAATAGTTTAAAATCAGGAAAGGTGTGTGTCAGGGTTGTCTCCTTTCACCATACTTATTCAATCTGTATGCTGAACAAATAATTTGAGAAACTGGGCTATATGAAGAAGAATGTGGCATCAGGATTGGAGGAAGACTCATTAACAACCTGCAATATGCAGATGACACAACCTTGCTTGCTGAAAGTAAAATGGACTTGAAGCACTTACTGATGAAGATCAAAAACCACAGCCTTCAGAATGAATTAAAAATCCACTGCCGTCAAGTCAATTCCAACTCACAGTGACCCTATAGGACAGAGTAGAACTGCCCCATAGAGTTTCCAAGGAGTGCCTGGCGAATTTGAACCGCTGACCTCTTGGTTAGCAGCCATAGCACTTAACCACTAAGCCACCAGGGTTTCCTCAGAATGAATTACACCTCAACAAAAAGAAAACAAAAATCCTCATGACTGGACCAATAAGCAACAGCATGATAAATGAAGAGAATATTGAAGTTGCCAAGGATTTCATTTTGCATGGATCCACAATCAATGCCCATGGAAGCAGCAGTCAAGTTCAAATGACATATTGCACTGGCCAAACCTGCTGCAAAAGATCTCTTTAAAGCGTTAAAAAGCAATGATGTCACTTTGAGGACTAAGGTGCACCTGACCCAAGCCATGGTATTTTAAATTGCTTCATATGCATGCGAAAGATGGACAATGAATAAAGAAGAACAAAGAAGAATTGATGGCTTTGAATTATGGTGTTGGTGAAGAATATTGAATATACCACGGACTACTAGAAGAATGAACAAATCTGTCTTGGAAGACGTATATCCAGAATGCTAGCAGAGATGTTTGAGAGACTTTATCTCAAGTACTTTGGACAGGTTATCAGGAGCGACCCGTCCCTGGAAAAGGACATCATTCTTGGTAAAGCAGAGAGTCAATCAAAAAGAGGAATACCCTCAGTGAGGTGGGACCACACAGTGGCTGGAACAATGCTTTCAAACACAGCAACGGTTTTGAGGATGGCAGAGCACTGGCAGTGTTTCATTCTGTTATATGTAGCGTAACTATGATTCGAAACTGACACGATGGCACCTCACGACAACAAAGGAAAACCAAAGCAAAAACTGCTCTTTGAAGCCATCGTCTATATGAAAAAATACACAGAACCCTTCCTAGTGAGAGAACCCAGCCTCAGGGCAGGATTTCAGTAAAGCTTTCCCAATTCCCGATGCCTTGGAACAGCTGCCTGGTGCTAGGAAGACAGACCAGAGCCACAACCAGGGCCACCTTGTTAAATTTCTTTAGCCCTTTCACCAAATTCTGTTCCTGGCCATTTTCATTCTTTTAAGCTTATGAATGAGATGCTTTGGAGGATCCTTTAAAAAAGAAAAACTCAATTAACATGTTCAATATTAATGAGCTTTATTCTTGCCTTATGTTCGGAATGGCATGGCCATGCCCTGATTTCGTGGAGACAGGTGAAGAGCGGGAAGGAAACTGATCTGAGAGATTGGTCTTTGCAGTGTCCTTTGGGGTCCTAGTAGAATTTTTCTTGCCACCACCCCACCCAAATGTACACATACACACGTACATTTGATGCTCCTTCTTTGATGACAAGAGTAATGGGGCTCTTGTCAAGATCACTGCTTACACTGAAAAAATGGCCGTAGCAACACAGCATTCCTGTGCCCAGGACTGGTTCTTGGTGAAATGTCAAGAACTCAGAGCATACTGAGAACTTTTGAGTTCTTATTCTTGGCTCTTGATCTTGCAACTCATATATCCATTCTAGGAACCTACAACATGTGTCCTTTATTCCTCTTCCTCTACTTCCCAAGGAAGGGCAACAGACCCCAACTCACTGGCTTCGACTTGGAGCTCTGCATTTCTGATTCTGCAATAAAAGTCTTTACAGCCTGGAAAGGGGTGAAACAAAGACCACCACCTGGTGAACCTACTGGAGCAGTGTTTCATTTAGAGCACATGTTTAGAAAGTACTAAAACTCATGAGAGTTTACATGAAAGTCTGATTTGTTAGCTTTCTTGGAAAGCTGTGCAATCTGACAACATAGGAATGATATTACCAATGGACAATACTTGGCTGGCACTGAGCAGAGGCAGCCACCTCCTTCACCACAGTCCCCATCTGCCTCTCTTGCATTTGTGTCCCTGATTGGTCCCTTTGGGATTTGAGTTTTCAATGCCTGATTTAAAGGCCTGAAGGTGAAGGTGGGACCTGGAGTACCCCTGTCTCTGCGATCACAGACTGGCTCCCCAGAGTCTCTCTGGATCATAGATGATTGCTACCTGCTGGGGGCCACTAGATGGCCGGGGCTGGGATAGTGTCGCTGCTGAAGTGATGGCTACCTATCAATCTATGGGACGGACACCTCGTGCTGGGCACTCTGCACACCATTATTGCCCAGGCTGAGCTAGGTTAAAGGTACGTGTGTGTAGGAATCATGGTCAGACCCTGATTCCTTCCTTCAAAGCCAGCGATTTAGTTGCCAAAGTGGTTTGCTTTGTTGATGTCATCATTAAGCTAGGTGATAAGGTAAAATGTTTTGAGTTCCTGTCAGCTATTCCCGTCATACTTTTCTTCTTGTTGTATCAGGACTAAGTTTTACCCATACCTCCGGGAAAGAAGACATCCCATCCATTCTGCACACGTGTAAACACACACACACCCACCCACACACACACATACACACACACACTTGGTCTTGCTCTGCCTTCTCCCTGTGCTCCCCTCCCTGGCCTGACAATTTCTGGGCAATTACACAACCACTCTTGCCCTTCCCAACCCCAGCCTTTCTATCCCAGGACAGGAGCTCAAATATAAAGGCTGGACCATGAGGGGAGCAGCTCTTGGGTTGCTTCTTTTCTGGACCACCAGGACCGCTTACCCTCCTGCTCAAGGTGAAAGGCTCTTTTTCTTTTTTTCCTAATGGCTTGAAAAAGAAACCCTTCTGCTGCTCAATGCAATGCTTAGAGGCATTTGGTCACCTCATTAAAGATCTGATGACCTTTTTGCTCTAGTTCTCTTGCCCCAGTAATTACCATTGCAGCCAAATGTTTCCCTGTCTGGAGTATCCACATAGAGAGTAGTATGTATTTCTAATTTTTTCCCCAGAAACGGAACAGGCTATTTTTTCCCTTCCTCTCTCAGTCAGCTTCTGGTTCATTGAGGGGTTAATGTCAAAAGCCTGTATTCCAGTGCTATCAGACCAACGTCTCTGAGACTGCTTAAATGCAAACGATTTATCGCAAATGATATTACTCGTGCTGTTGTGCCACTAATTGTTTTTTGAACGTTTCATGCCAGATATTATTCATTGGGTGACCAGGATGATTTTAGGAGATTCTCTCTTTCTAAGCAAAGTAGTATGCAGACATAAAATGTAACAAATAACTGCCTTGAGAGGCCACTGCTAAGATATGCCACATGTTTTACTAATTCGCTTAACTGGTTCAGGGAAGAAGCAGCTCTGAATTCACTCAGAGGTGAATCTCCGAGATTCCCTTGTATGCAGTACATTGGAATTGGGCCCTGGCCTATTTATCAAAATTGGATTAACCCACTGGACACATTTCCTTCAGCCTCTATAAAAAATAAACCACCGAAACCAGTTGCCTTTCAATCGATTCCTACTTATGGCAACCCTGCAAGTATCAGAGTAGATCTGCGCTGAATAGGGTTTTCTTTTTGTTTTAATAATTTATTAGTTTTCTGTTGTTGTTGTTGGATGACGTCAAGTCTATTCTAACTCATAACCACCCTATGTGACAGAGTAAAACTGCTCCATAGTGTTTTCTTGGCTGTAATCTTTTTTTTTTCTTTTAATGCTTTAAGTGAACATTTACAAATCAAGTCAGTCTCTCATACAAAAGCTTATATACACCTTGTGATGTACTCCTGTATTCCCCGTGTCCATTCAACCAGCTCCTGTCTCCCTCTGCCTTCTCATCTCGCCTCCAGACAGGAGCTGCTCGCATAGTCTCATGTGTCTACTTGAGCCAAGAAGCTGACTCCTTGCCAGATCATTTTCTGTCTTGTAGTCCAGTCCAATCCCTGTCTGAAGAGTTGGCTTCGGGAATGGTTCCAGTCTTGGGCTAACGGAAGGTCCGGGACCATGACTTCCAGGATCCCTCTAATCTCAGTCAGAACATTAAGTCTGGTCTTTTTATGAGGATTTGAGGCCTGCATCCCACTGTTCTCCTGCTCCATCAGGGATTTTCTGTTGTGTCCCCTGTTAGGGCAGTCATTGGCTATAGCTGGCACCATCTAGTTCTTCTGGTCTCAAGCTGATGTAGTCTCTGCTTTATGTGGCCCTTTCTGTCTCTTGGGCTCATATTTTCCTTGTGTTTTTGGTGTTCTTCATTCTCCTTTGCTCCAGGTGGGTTGAGACCAACTGACGCATCTTAGATGGCTGCTTGCTAGCATTTAAGACCCCAGGTGCCACTCACCGAAGTGGGATGGAGAAAGCTTTCTTAATACATTTTGTTATGCCAGTTGACCTAGATATCCCCTGAAACCATGGCCTTTGAAGCATTTGGTCATATTCAGGGAACTTCTTTGCTTTTGGTTTAGTCCATTTGTGCTGACCTCTTCTGTGTAGTGTGTTGTCTTTCCCTTCACCTAAAATAGTTCTTGACTACTATCTAATTAGTGAGTACCCCTCTTTCTCCCTCCTTACCCTTGTAACAATCAAAGAATATTTTCTTCTGTGTTTAAACTATTTCTTGAGTCCATATAATTGTGGTCTCATATAATATTTGTCCTTTTGCAACTGACTAATTTCACTCAGCATAATGCCTTCCAGATTCCTCCATGTTAAGTGATGTTTCACGGATTCATCATTGCTCTTAATCATTGCATAGTATTCCACTATGTGAACATACCGTAATTTATCCATTCATCCATTGATGGGCGCCTTGGTTGCTTCCATCTTTGTGCTATTGTAAACATGCTGCAGTGAACATGGGTGTGCATATATCTGTTCATGTGAAGGCTCTTATTTCTCTAGGATATATTCCAAGGAGTGGGATTGCTGGATCATATGATAGTTCTATTTCTAGCTTTTTAAGGAAGCGCCAAATCAATTTCCAAAGTGGTTGTACCATTTGACATTCCCACCAGCAGTGTAGAAGTGTTCCGGTCTCTCCACAGCCTCTCTAACATTTATTGTTTTGTGTTTTTTGGATTAATGCCATTTGCTGTAATCTTTATGTGAGCGGATTTCCAGGTCTTTCTCAGGCAGAGCCATTGGGTGGGTTCGAACCACCAATCTTTTAGTTAGCAGCCAAACACTTAACTATTGTGCCCTCAGCGCTCCTTTCTGTAGGGTTTTAAATGGTTGATTTTTTTCTAAGTAGATTGCCAGGCATTTCATCTGAGCCACCTCCGCGTGGACTTGAGCCTCCAGCCTTTCAGTTAGCAACCAAGCCCATTAACCGTTTGCACTACCCAGGGACTCCCTGTAAACCACAAACAGAGAGAAAAAGGAATTAAAAATACCAGTAATGAGCTTTTTTTAAATTTTCTTAAGTGGCTTGAGAAGACAAGTAAAGTATGTGGAGAGACTGAGAAAACAACATCATTATCAGGGCTGGTCCCCTCTTTTCAATTCACTACTATTGATTGAAACTCGGTAAAGGGGTTCTTTGTTATTTGTATGACATTCACATCTCATGCTGTCAGATAGCTGGCTGTGTCTTCTAATCCTTATCCTTTAAAACCCTGAGATGCCAGATAGTGTGATAAATTTGTTCTTAATTGGCTTAATTTCCAGCACAAACCAGCTGAGATCTGAAAATTTGGTTAGGAACATTACTTTGAAAATAATATCCCAAATAAGCCTTAAAAATGTAAAATGTTTTCCGGAACAGCTCAATTTCAAATCATATTGCACTGTTTGACCTATATAAAAGCCTAGATTGAGACAGAGTCTCTAATGATTGTTAAATTTCTTTATTCCAACGGATGGGTGTCTGATGTGGATAGTAAAGATTAAACCACAGTGTGAGTTTGCTGCATGCATTCTGCCCTTTGGATAAAGAAATGAGGTACCTCTATGTTAGTTTCGGGAGAAAACAGTGGTAGTCTGCTCCCATAAAGATTACAGCTTTGGAAACCCTAAGGGAAAGTTTTACTCTGTTCTATTGTATCACTATGAGCCAGAGTCCACTTGACGGCAACGGGTTGTATGCATTTCAAGGAGTCCTGGTGGCACAGTGGTTAATTTCTTGGCTGCTGACTGAAAGGTCGGCAGTTCAAACCCATCATCCATTCTGCCAGAGAAAAATGTGGCAATCTGCTTCCATATAGATTACAGACTTGGAAAACCTATGAGGCAGTGCTACCCTGTCCTATAGGATTGATGAGTTGGAATAGACTGCACTGCACACAACTACAACATGTGAAGGAGCCCAGGTGGTACAATGGTTAAGCACTCAGAACCATCAACAATTCCAACCCACTAGTGGCTCCAAGGGAGAAAAGACCTGGTGACCTGATCCTGTAAAGGTTACAGCCTAGGGAACCCTATGTGGCAGTTCTACCCTGTTATATAGAGTTGCTACACGGTTGCTATGAGTCAGAATTGACTTGACAGCAACGAATTTTGTTTTGTTTTGTTTTTTTTGATATAGTCACAATGAATTGGAATTGACTCAAGTGCACACAAGATCATGTGATTTTCATACAGACACCGTAAACACGACCTGTTCAAAATAAAGCTCATTTTTCTCCTCTAACGCCTCTTCCTCTCTGTATTACCTACTTTGAAGAATTATACCGTTATCTCTTCCACACTCACACTAGAAATCTGAGTCATCTTCTCCAACTTCTCCCTCCATGCTCCACACTCAGTCTGGCACCATGCCTAAAAGTCCTTCCTGAAAGTTCTAGGAAATTTGACTCTTCTTTTTCCATCCCCTTTGTGGGGTTCTCTGTATTGTTGTTGTTGGTCTCATCACCTGGAATAATAGTTTCTTAAATAAGTCTCCATCTATTCTCTCCAACACTACCTCTCCCACCCCATCCTTGCCACCAGAATTATTTTCTGAAACCTAGATATCATTTCATGCCCACTCTGCTCAAACAACAGTAACAGCTTCAGTAGATTCCTTTTGTTCATGGGATAAAAATCTCAGTGCATAATAAGAAGGACTTAGCCTTTTGTTATCTTGCCCCAGTCTACATTTACAGCTTATTTTTCCACCCTTCCTCACTTTCCTTATGAATATGAGCCACGGCAAACTCCTTGTTCTTTCAAGCTTCTGGGCCTTTGCAATGCTCTTTTGATACAATAAACTTAAGAAGGGGGGTACATTCATCTGCAAATACAGACAGATATTTTCATCTAGTTGTCTGGGTGGGGATATGCAGTTGGGTTTGTGTCTGTCTTACTCGTCAGTATTGTATAGTCTTCTAATATCCTATAATGCCCAGTTTATGGATAAAACCATCCAGTGTCTGTATTCTCTTTTTTCTTTGTAGTTACCACCCAGTTGATTCCGACTCACGGCAACTCCATGTGTATTAGAGTAGAACTATGCTCCACAGGGTTTCCAGTGGCTGATTTTTTTTGAAATTGATCCCCAGGCTTTTCTTCCGTGGGGCCTCTGGATGTAATCGAACCTCCAATCTTTTGGTTAGCAGATGAGCGTGTTAAACGTTTGCACCACCCTGGGATTCTGTAGTAATACTTGAGACAAAATTATTTTCGTCTCGTTTTTAATGGAGGAGACAGTTTAGAATTCTGAACGGTGTTCTCTGGCATCAAGAACTGTTGGCCCTGTGGTTCTAAAGCTTCAGCACGCATCAGAATCCCTTAGAGGTCTTGTTAAAACACAGACTGTTGGTCTCCACTCCCAGGGTTTCTGATTCAGAAGTCTGGAGTGTGGCTTGTGAATTTACATTTCTAAGAAGTTTCCAGGTGATGCTGCTGCCGCTGGTCTAGGGATCACACTTTGAAAACCACTGGTTTAGCTGATGCACATCAAGGACAGAAGTTGAGAGGTAAACTCGGAGAAGACAAACACCTCCTGAGACAAATTGGGGTTGAATTGCCATTTCCACACTGTGTGTCTGGTTTTTGTTGTGGAATGCGGACTGTTACAGAGATAGAAGGGAGGCTGGTGCTTACGCACCTCTGGAAAACTACTTGCCACTGTAAACAAGGGCATGACCAGACCACATCTCTGTCAAGTGTACCTCTCTGAGCATGACTTCAGATGCCAATTCCCCTGTCCCTATGCCTGTGGGAATTATAAGCCAGTAAATGGCCCTAAGATTCCGTGAACCCCATAGCTTTCTGTTCTTCTTTCCAACACCTGAGCTCCCCAGGGAGGCCGTGGTTATCAGCAGGCAGCGAAGGCACGTCCTGGTAACAGAGATAACCTTCCCTCAGCCTGGATTGTGCTTTGCAAGCAAATCCCCACACATTGTGAAACAGCTCCAGTATCTTTCCTGAAACCCCTCCCGCATCCTTCTAAGCTGGTTGTTTACTTCTACCTCAGTGTCCAAAAATCCTGGACTGATTACAGCACTGATGAAACGGTGTCGTGATGGTTTTGTCTGAGTCATCCCTTCCATGCTAGGTTAGTATCTCCTTGAGGACAGAATGCACACACACACACCACACACATATACATATGTCACATATATATCCTGTATATTTATCATATATATTTATTTGCTTTGAGGAGAAAAAGATGAAATATGTGTATGTGTATATATATATATGTATATACACACACATACTCATATACGTGTTAATATATATATAAACCCAAAACAAACCCG